>NC_085138.1:242985448-243305912 GCF_035046485.1 Aedes albopictus
TCTGGACATCCTAGGTCATCCAAACTATTCTTGAGTTTAGATCCTTAAGTCTATGGCTGTAACGATAACTTATTTCGTTAAACAAAGCTGTGATTTGTAATCTATCATGTCCAGTAAGTCTTCTGAAAATTCAATAGACAGTATCAGATCATTCGGGATATCCTAGATCATCCAAACTGTTCTTGAGTTTAGATCCATAAGTCTACGGGTGTAACGGTAACTTTTTTCATTATGCAATGCTACGATCTGTAATCTATCATGTCCAGTAAGTCTTCTGAAAATTAATTCAATAGACAGTATCATTCGGGATATCCTAGATCATCCAAACTGTTCTTGAGTTTCGATCCTAAAGTCTGTGGGTGTAACGGTAACTGATTTCATTATACAAAGCAGCATTTGTAATCTATTATGTCCAGCATGTCTTCTGAAAGGTAAACAGACAATATCAGATCAGTCGGGATATCCTAGGTCATCCAAATTGTTCTTGAGTTTAGATCCTAAAGTCTGCGGGTGTAACGGTAACTGACTTCACTATACAAAGGTGCGATTTGTAATCTATCATGTCCAGTATGTCTTCTGGAAGGTAAATAGACAGTATTAGATCATTTGGGATATCCTAGGTCATCCAAACTGTTCTTGAGTTTAGATCCATAAGTCTACGGGTGTAATGGTAACTTTTTTCACTATGCAAAGCTACGATTTGTAATCTATCATGACCAGTAAGTATTCTGAAAATTTAATAGACAGTATCAGATCATTCGGGATACCCTAGGGGCTTTAGGACATTTGATCGAATGACATTTGGTCGAATGACGTTTGGTCGAATGACATTTGGTCGAAAGTACATTTGGTCGAACGGACATTTGGTCGAATGGACATTTGGTCGAAACCCATTTTTTGGACGAAGAAGCATATGACATTTAGTCGAATGGATAATTCGTCAAATGGACATTTGGTCGAAAGGCACTAACTGATGAAGAGTTTTGAATGGAAAATATTATATATTTCAGTATCATAATTTATATGTTACCGAACTTATTTGGTTGAAAGTACGTTTGGTCGAATGGACGTTAGTTGTATAGCAATTTATCGTGTTTAATTATATCAAACATAAAAAAGCAAACATTGTAGTGCAGTGTAGGTTTCGGCTCTTCTTTCCAGTTTCACCACTTCATTGCATTTTTGTGTATAACATACTGGCTTTTTCATCAAATATTTTTCCTTCTTTTCAACATATGCTGTTCTTTCAAGTGTATTATTTGTGCTGAGAGTGAAGAGTGGACATTATGGTTGTGATTTTTTCATATGATTTTTCCTTCTTTTGAACATAGGCTATTCTTTCAAAATTCGTATTTGAACTATGTTTGAATGTTATGGCTGCTGTCTTCTTATCATGAATTTTTCCTTCTTTGAAACACAGGCTATTCTTTCACATTTATTTATTTCATTGCGTTTTCCTGTACCAACTACTGACTGTTTCAGAAGAAATTTCTCCTTTTGAATACAAGCTGTTCTTCCGTTTGATATTTGGATGTTATAGCTGCAAGTTTTTCATCGGATATTTTTCCTTCTTTTAAGGAAAGATAGCTTAGGATCCCAAAATGGCCGCCACAATGGCCGACTTTGGCACTTACTCGCGACTTCGAGCGTACAAATCTTTTCGTAAACAAAATCAGCGCACCTGATCTTCTTGTTTCAAGCTTATTACAACAACTGAGCAAAAACAGCATTATAAAATGCGCTGTTGTTTGAAGCTTGCTTCTTGAGAATTGTGCGTCTGAAGTTTTGATGCACTGTTGAAGTGGGATTTCAAGACATTTGTCCTTAAACATAGGCTATTCTTTGACGCAGTGTTGCATATGAACTGAACGCGAGCCGAAATTGGCTTTCAAGGACAAAACAAAACATACTGTTACCCATCTTTGTTTCGCTAGCGCAACTACCGAACTGATGATGTTTACCTTTTTTTACGTACCTATCAACATAATCTGTTGGGGGAATTATTTTACTTTTCCTACTTACAACCCACATCCGACAACTTTTTAAGTGGGAATGGTAGAACTTTCAATTTCCTCGGTCCCACGTACATTAGTTTTGCATTTTGTTCCACCATTTCCGTGAAAAATGAGATCCGGCTTGTGCAAGTGAGGAGTTGAGGTTAGAGTTGTAGGATATTTTAGGTTAGATTTGCTATCCACTTCGCCTGAACGATTTTCAGACCCAGAAATATAGTTCTTCTAATTAGTTTTCACTGCCGTAAAAAATACTGTTATGCTCAGAATAAACAGTTATACCTTCGTATCACACTCATTTACTCGTAAATCTCAATCTGACTGTAAAAATAATGAATTTCTTTCCAATGTTTTGAAACCCCGAACGAATTTGACATTGCTTTCGGGAAGCATCATCACGACGACGACAACACTCCCAAGCGGTCGAATCGTCGTTTTGGGGGCGAATAGTTATTTGTGCAACAAGTTGCAAAATGATGATTTTTTTTCAGCACGAGTCGTACATTTATTCAACGAGGCTTGCTTGTTCAGTAACATATAAATATAACATATAAATAATAATATAATCTATAATATTATTTTCCACTCACATCTGTTTTCATGAGTTAGTGCCTTTCGACCAGATGTCCATTCGACGAATTGTCCATTCGACTAAATGTCATATGCTTCTTATTCCAAAAAATGGCTTTCGACCAAATGTCCATTCGACCAAATGTCCGTTCGACCAAATGTACTTTCGACCAAATGTCATTCGACCAAACGTCATTCGACTAAATGTCTTTCGACCAAATGTCATAGATCCTACCCTAGGTCATCCAAACTGTTCTTTAGTTTAGCAGGGGTTCCCAACCTTTTTGAGGTGTCGACCCCCTTTAGAAATTGTCGAAACATCTGGGGCCCAATGAAGTTTTTTGGAAAAAAAAATTGAATTAAATGAACAATACCGTTTTTTTGGGTACAGTGACGTAGCCAGAAATTTACTGTGGGAGGTTTTTTTTATTCGACACTCAAACAATTATGTCAAGTACATTCAAGTTATTGAGTTATTTATAGTTATTTATAGCTGAAAAATAGCGGCGCAGCCGAAACTTTTTTTCTTATGAAGGCGTTTTATACTTAAAGTTTACCTAAAATTGTAGCTTTTTGGGGTGGCGGTATACACAATTAAAAATTGGTATAATTTACACAAAATAGAATAAAAATTTAACAAGGTTTTGGTAACATCGCGGCCCCCTTGGACTGACTTGACGGCCCCCCAGGGGGCCGCGGACCACCGGTTGGGAACCCGTGGTTTAGATCCTAAATTTAACGAGTGTAACGGTAACTTCTTTCATTAAAAGCTATGATTTGTAATCTATCATGTCCAACAAGTCTTCAGAAAGTTACTGTGGTTGTTTTATCAACTAAGCTTCATAACAGTAAGGAGCCTAAAATACCCCACAAATACATAACAACGCGTATTGTTCCTTTAACTGCTTTGGTAAGTACAGTGGATTAAGTAACACCTTAACGTAGGGGCAAAAGCTACTATCACAAGTGTAGTCCTGAAGCAATGGTCTTCGGAGTAGTGATGTTGATCTGAAATATCTCAGAATTATCATTACAGATTACAGTCTAAAGTTCATTGTGAGACTAACTACTGTTACTATGAAGAGCTATACTTCAGGACAGTTTGGACGACCCTCAATGTCCCAAAGGTTCATAAAAATATATAGTAGACTTTAGGTTGGTCCAGTCACCGCTATTGAAATTTTACTTAGTATGTCAGATATAGCGGATGTTACGAGTGTAGACCTGAACTTCTGAACTCATGGATAGTTTGGCTGACCTGCAACATTCCCATAGTGTCTTTAAATGTCATTTGAGATTTCAAGAGCTTCACGGATCCCAGCAGATCCTATGCTATTATTTATGGTGAAAACACAAAGTTTTTCTTGTAGATTTGAAGGGCTTCATTATAGAACAGTTTGGATGACCGTGAATGTCACAAAGGTTTATAATAAAAAAGTAGACTTCAGATTGTTCTAGAAACTGCGGTTGATTATGCAGCGTTACTCAGTATAACATATATGGATACTGTTACGAGTGTAGACCTGAAATCCTGAACTCCAAGGAAGTTTGGCTGACCTGGATATCCCTGTAGCGTCTCTAAATGACTTTTGAGATTTCAAGAGCTTCACGGATCTCAGCAGATTATGCTATGCTATTATTTATGGTGAAAACACATAAAATGTTTCTTGTGCATTTGAAGGACTTCATTTTAGAACAGTTTGGAATCAATGTCCCAAAGGGTTATTATAAAAAGTAGACTTCAGATTGCTCCAGTACCTGCGGTTCATTATGTGTTACTCAGTATAACAGATATGGATACTATTACGAGTGTAGACCTGAAGTCCTGAACTCCATGGAAGTTTGGCTGACCTGGAATATCCGTATAGTGTCTCTAAATGTCATTTCAGATTTCAAGCTTCGCGAATCCAAGCAGGTTATGCAATACTAATATTTATGACGAAAACACATAAAGTTATTCTTGTAGATTTGCAGGACTTCATTATAGATCAGTTTGGACGAATCTGAATGTAGTTTGGCTGACCTGGAATATCCCTGCAGTGTCTTTGAATGACATTTGAGATTTCAAGAGCTTCGCGGACCCCAGTAGATTATACAATACTATTATATATCGTGAAAACACATAAAATTATTCTTGTAGATTTGAAGGACTTTATTATGGAACAGTTTGGACGACCTTGGATGTCCCAAAGGTTTATAATAAGCTCTTAGACTTCAGATTGCTCCAGTAACTGCGATTGATTATGTAGCGTTTCTCAGTTTAACTTATATGGATACTGTTACGAGTGTAGACCTTAAGTCCTGAACTCCAAGGTAATTTGGCTGACCTGGAATATCCCTATAGCGTTTATAAATGATATTGAAAATGTCAAGAGCTTCACGGATCCCAGTATCTTATGCAGTGCTATTAGTTGTTGCGGAAATACATAATATTATTCTTGTAGATTTGAAGGACTTCACTACAGGACAGTTTGGAACACCTAGAACATCCCAGAATATAAAACGCCTTTTGATATTCTTGATAAAGGCTGAATGGATGCATATAAACGAAACCCACATCCAAGTTTAGCTTTTAGAACAACTAGTATGTCAATTATTTCGTTTTTCCAAATTTCATGGTGTTCAGGATGTTCTAGGTTATCAATGAAGTCCCAAATACAAATATCCCATTTTTTTCTCTAATAGAGGACTCAATTTGCAACAACTTTGCCGAAGACAGTATTCTGTTTTATCGAATGGGTGAATTTATACAGCCGTTCCTATGTTGGGGTCATATATGACCCCTCCGGCTCCAAAGGGTTAAAATAATTTTTGATGTTTTTTTACTTACTGAGATTTGAACTTGGGTTCTCCTCGTTGAAAGCCGGTGCCAAACCACTACTCCATGTATGTGTTGTTAGGCACTGTGGGATTTTACTCAATAGCATAGCATAGCATAGCATAGCATAGCCGACCGTACACATCCTGGTGGCTGTCGATAGAGACGTTTAATGCGCCGGAAAAGTTGTCTGGGACTTGACAAACCTTTCATTTAACGAACTCTCGACACCTGGCCAGGTCCTTACGATCAGCGGGGATGGGGAGGAAATGTTGATTAGATATCTACTCAGAATATGTCCAAGAACTTGGCCCACTTCATAGATATCTGGAGTTGGATGTGGATGGGGTTTTATGGGGTGCTTTCCTTGGCGAAAAAGCGTAGAACAATTATATTATACATTTAGTTCAATCATTTACCTGGAAGAGTAAAAATTAGTAGAAGATATGATAATTCAACCATTAGATAATTTACCTAAACATTCTTGAAATTAAGTTGATTAATAATGATAAAATAGTAATAAAATGGGTTATTTATTGAGGCTGAAGATCATTGTATAAACAGTTTTTTTACACCACCAAAAATCGTCTCAAGTATTCGCTTCATTGTATTGGTAAAAGGAACATTCTCACCGAGTGTACTGCCGAACCATGATGAAATTTTATCAATTTCAGCTACTGCTGTTTCACGTCAGTCTGATCACACGCTATTCATTGGTTGCAAATATAATGGTGATTTTTCCAACTGTTCTACACCATCACAACATTCGAGTCTGTGCGCTTGTTAAGACTCGATTCACGTACAAAAACGAGTGCACTTTTCTTCCTTTCAGCGAGCAATTTAAAAATTTCGTCCCCAAAAGTCCTTTCTGAATCCTAACCGCGTACTGGTGAAACACTTCGTAAAGCTAGGTTTGATTACTTTTGCACCCCGCATCACAATTCGCACTTTGGAAATCAACATTCACTAGAATCTTTTGAACAAAACTTTTACATATTCTGGCTGCCGGATGGCGTAGCACCATCAGCCGTTTCATACTTTCACCGGCCAAACTAAAAAAAAAAATCTTACGGAACGCAGAAAAACATGACAGTTGGAACAAAAACGCAACCACCCGCGCGCGCAGATTGCTGCGATCCAGGCACTGTGGGATTTTACTCAATGTGCTGATATCATATAGTAGAGCTCAATAGGTTCACGTGTGAACTTTCTCTGAACTTGAAATACTTTTTGAAGTCGAAAGTTCGAAAAAAGTTCACGTGGAACTTCTTGTGAACTTTCACAGTTTGACATTTTCAGTTTGTTGTGGTTCGCAGTGCAAAGCAATAAATTAGGGCCAGTGTATCGACTTTAAGAAAAGATTATAAGTTTTCAGCATGGTTTCCAGTGACTACGATTGCGTCGATTATCGGCGCGCTGCAGCGACAAGTGAGACGGGGTTGGAAACATCCAGTAAAGCTGAAAAAAAAATGCAGAGCCAAAAAAACTCCGGCGGAATCCGAGGTGGAACAGTTGTCCGTTGCGGGGGCAGTTTTGAGCCACACAATACGGATGCTTTGCGTTGATTACAAGTACGTACGTTGAAATATTATAGTGAAACAAAGTGTACTTGTGAAATTAACACAAGCTGTGGCTGCTGCGCTCGATTTCCGAGTGATTTAATTGAATGAGAACTTCTCCCCGGCCCTGCTGTCGCCGAAGTTCAAGTGAAGTTCACTTTTGATACGGTTAATATTTATCTGAACTTTGAGTAGTAAGTTCAAAACAAGTTCGAAACAAGTTCGGAACGGATGATTTCAAGCTGTTGGAATATGTCCAAATGAACTTTATTTGAGTTTTAAAGGCACGCAAAAGTTCAACATGAGTTCGGTTAGTATTTGATTGAACTCTGTTTTAAAGTTCAACATAAGTTCTTTCTGAACTTTTTTTTCGACTTTAATGTCGTTTTGAAGAGAAGTCAAAAGCTTGTACATGTACTTGCAAGTTCATAAACAATACAAGAGTAACTTTTTGGAGAATTAAGTACAACAAAACCGGAATTGAACCAAACTTGAACTTCTGAGTTCGTTCTTCAAGTGGAATCCGAACTTTTGGTTGCTTGGGTATACATCAGTTATTATTTTAGGTATTTTACCTCTTATGCAGGGCTCATGAATACCTCATTTAGGTTGTAGGTATTGGGTTTTCCATACCTGAGTTTGATATTCTGCAGCTATTTTCTCCTACTCGGGTTACCCAGGTATTGAAATTTTGGTTTTCTCTAGGTGTTGATAAAAACCTCGACGAGTTATTGGTTTGGAGTTGAGGACTGCTTGAGTTATTATTCAATTATGGAAAAATCACTATTTGTATGAAAATATCGCCGATTATTAGTTAGGTATTGCCATGGCACAAATTTCCCAAATGGAGGAGAACGTGCCTCTAGAGCCAACCTACTGATACCTAGGTATTGCCATACCTGATGTCGTTATTCACGTGCTCTGCACAGAATAAACATCAGTTATTATTTTAGGTATTTTACCTCTTATGCAGGGCTTCCTAATACCTCATTCAGGTTGTAGGTATTGGGTTTTCCATACCTGAGTTTGGTATTCTTCAGCTATTTTCTCTTGCTCGAGAATAGTGACGGTTGGAGCAGCTCGCTGACGTCGTGTATGGTTTGGATCAAAAATGACCCTAATGCCAAAGGAGGGTCAATGCGCCATAAAAGTAGCCTGGGAGTAGTGTTACAAATAAAAAAAAAATATAATAATAAATGGCCCGCGTTGGGTGCCAAAATACGGACAAACAATGATAGAACCCTGTAAATGCTCTATTTTATTTTTCATTACGAAAAATAATTAGAACATTTCAAATGCACATTAAATTATAACTACACGAATTCACATTTACAACACAAAACATAAAAGTGGCCAGTTATCCTCAAAGGAATAACAATTTACGATCACAGGATGACGAGGTTTCATTTATTGGTTTTGGCCCATCAATCAATCCTGGAACATTCTTTTGTTTGGCTGATTCCATTTTTGTTAACAGTATTTATTCTGTTTTCATAGCTTATTTGTGTCTAGGAAAACTAATCCTTATTGGCCATCCCGAATCGAGTTTTAATGAAAGACGGCTGCATTTTGATGTCCCTGCTAGGGAGCGGTTTGCCTGTCTTGCAGTCATTTGTCGCCAGAAATGACCTTAATGTATGCAACCACTCCGGTTGCTAGGGCTATATTTCTCCTGAGTGATAGAAGAACCCTATAAATGCACATTAAAATTAGTAGAATATTCAAAAGCTAAAATCGAACATGCAACAGAAAAATAAAACTGGTAACAGTAGGCAAACCTTTCATCATTGTTTGACACCTGGCCAGGTCCTTACGATCAGCGTGGATGGGGAGGAAATGTTGTTTAGATATCTATGATGATTGATGATTTGATGACGAATAAAATAGAGCATTTGATTTTATATCATTTACCTCAGTACACCTGAAATGCTATTAGATAAGATAAAGATGTATTTTTCAAAAGAATGTTCTATTATTCAATATGTTTCACTATGTTTTTTTTGTCAAGAGCTAACCTATTATGCAATTATCGAATATTTAAATAAAGTGCAAAATAAAAATTCATTATATTCCTCTTACCCATGTTCTCAAACCGTTTCTCTTCGAGAGACAAACACGAAACACAGGACAAACACGATTTCCAGCCCATGTGTGTTTCTAACTAAGCGGAAATTTATGATCCGTATTCGCCGTATTCAAAAAGCGGCTTTCAATGAGGCATGCCCTGGTGCAGTTAAGCTCATGCTATTTCCAACACTGCGCTTGTGAGGTTGATTTCATTTTGGCAAAATGCCTCTTCTTGTCCATACCTTCATTTATAATCGTAGTCAATTGAATGAATCGTTTTGACGTATGAATGGAGTGTCTAAGGCGCGTTACGTTAATTTAAGTAATTAAACGTATCATAATTTGCCACGATTAATAGACATTTGTCAGTCGGAATTAAGTTCTTTCTGAATTAAGAGAAGTAGAAAGTCTGCCTTCGTTACAATCAAAACCTATGAGTTCTGGCGATAGTCTTACGAAACAGTTGAAGAAATACATGTAAAATGTTGTTTTCCGGCTGTGCAACTTAAATGGAAGCGGTGATTCTACATAATCTTAACTGACGTTTCGGTCCTTGGATAGAACCCTCTTCAGGACCTGTTTTATTGAAATTACAATTCTGGGACATCGCAAATTTATTAGCGACAAATCAACACATCATCAATAGACGCACAGATACATACAATTTAAACAGATCATACAGCAATATCATACACACACTGCGAAAACCTGTCAGAGATCTCCGTTAAACCAGTCATAATAATAAACACACTTCATCATCTGTCGATTTACAATAGTATTCGGTTATCATCTAGACTAGATCCAACAAGTAGATCCAACACTAGCTACAGTGTTTCCAAAAACAGTGTTCTACCGGCAAATTTAGACCATACGTCTCCAGACTCGTTCCTAACTACCAACGTGATATGCATAACACATTAATTGCTCGATCTTGTTTAATCTCTTCAACCAGTTGAACCCTCTCGAAACTTTGAATTCAAAAGAACTTACATATTCCAGGTTTCAACAACTTTTGAAAAATAAGCCACAGCCTATTACACACGTTGCGGAATCACAAAATAGAACTTTTTTTAGCTAGAGAATACGCATTCCAAATTTCATAGAAATTGGAGCACTAGAATCATAGTTACAGCCCTTTGTAGCGCGCACCCTCCATAAAGACAAGGGAAAGCGCATGGTTTTGAAAAGTGCCGTTACGGTGATCACGATATCCTTAAAAATAAGTTGAGCGATTTGGAAACTTTTTTAATTTTAATTGTTTGTATTTGAAATCTTGAGGTCCTTAAGGGTTTACTTCAACAAAAAAAAAAGTTTTTCATGATAGAAATCCATGTTTAATTTTGTACCGACTTTTCGAACCCTCTAAGCAGAATACCCTCTCCGAATGAGTGTTTTCAGTTTCGTACACGCAACCTGAGATTGGCAGATTCTAATACAATTGGGTATGAAACATATACAAATATTGTATTAGGGCCTTGCAAATACAAAAATTGGTAGGTGGCAGTATACCAAAAATTGTATTGGCTTCCTAGAATCTGGAAAAGGAAAATTTCGCATGTGTGCGTGTGCACTGTCGCACTGGTTTCTCATTATTTGTTCTATTTTTAGACTGATCATGGCAGCAGCGGCGGCATCAAATACCAATTCATGTTTAAAAAGAAATACGGGCGGCGACGGGAATCGAACCGAGGCACTATCCTGATGATACACAGTATCCTGCGCTCTAATCAGCACGGCTATAACTGCACATGAATAGACAAGAGGCTGAAAGCCATCATCATCAACACAAACGTGGCTTGGTGATGGAAGTGATACAGCCGCCACACTGCACAATGGGTCCAGAGCCGTATTTGCGAAGACAAAACTGTTTAAGCTTCAGCTTTAAGTTTTTAGACACATATTGTGTTTTAGAAAGTTTATTTTCAATAGGGTCATCCCTATTATTGTTATGTTAGGGTGGTTCGTCTGGTTAAACTGATTCAAAAATCTGCTTTCTAATAATTTTATTTGCAATGCCATGATGGATGGTGATCGTTTAATTAGAAATTCCACCAATAAACGGCAAATTCTAAATTTCATATATCTCAGGACTCTCACCACTTAGAAAGTTGGTGTCTTCGACAACGTTGTTAAGTGAGTCAAGGGCTTACAGTTAATGGTCCACTAGGCGGCGCTAGTTAAACATTTTCAAAATCATTCAAATGATTGATATTTTTTCGTGAAGTAATCAACTAGCTGTAAGTTTGTTTTCTTTGAACGTGTCTAAGTCAAGTCAAAGGTTTTTCAAAGAGCTATGTTTTAGTCATAATTGTGCAATGTCGCATTTCATTCGGTTCACTTGATCCAGAGATATAGCAATTAAACGAAGAACACTCAAATATGAACTACTTTATTAGAGTTGCTCCAATTTTATGTAAAGTTATCCAATCGAGCCCAAATTTGTACCGTTTATATCTTACTAGTTGTGCAACTGGCAGGAAAAATTTGAGAATACACTAAGGTCTTTTTTTACACGGGTAGTTTTTCTGCTTTAACTCGGTCAATTTTGAGCCAATTTACATGAAAATTTGTACACAGGTAGACACGGTTAGTACTACCTGTGTACGGAAAATCAGATAGGTGGGCTCAAAATTGACCGAGTTAAAGCAGAAAAACTACCCGTGTTAAAAAAGACCTTAGTGTATTTGGTGCATTTTTGAAAAAGTTACAGCTTGCTGAATATATTTGAAATAATAAATAAGTTGCATGCTTCAATTAGTTCGTAACTAGCGCCGCCTACTGACAGAACCTTGAACCAATCAGCTAATCAACTGAGCGGCCGTAACCAACCTAACAACATCGCCGAAGACATCAACTTTCTAAGTGATCTGAGTCCTGAGATATATGGAATATAATATTTGTTTAAGTTTTAAAAATTGCCTAAAACATTTTTAGCAAGTTGTATCCTTTTATAAAGTCCACCAAAACTACCAACGAGTTTGATTTAATTGGTGCAAATTTGGGCTTGATTGATTATTCAACTTTACACGAAATTAGAGCCCTTCTATCTATATCTAGTTTTTGACTTCCGTTTATCAAATTACTGTACCTTAGGACTAAGCGAACCGAATTAAATTAAATTTTGAAAGTTTGTGACTAATGTATTGGTCTTCATGTATCGTTGGACTCGACTAAAATATGACCAAAGGCAAAAAAGTTGCGATTTATTGAAAACTTTTCGAAAAGTTCTGATGATTCGAATGTTTTATCCAAGGGCTGAAAGTCTCTTGAATAAAGACAAATCAATCAAATCAATCGAATGTTTTATTTTTGTAAATTTGCTATAACTTTGTAAAACATTCTGATATTGTATAGAGAATAATTAATCAGCAGATTTTTGGATAAGCCACACTTGATTGACCGTTATCATTTCACAATAATGAAAAAAAAAGAAATGACAGAACTTGGCAGAAACATTTTTGTCTTCGTAAATACGACTCTAGACCCATTGTGCACTGAAAAGCCCGCATCCAGCAGGTTGCTGTTTGCAAGTGGAAAATTCCATGTAGACAATAGGACGCGAAGCTCAGCAGCGAAGCGAAAGTTATTTTTAGACGCAACCCGGTTCAACTTCTCGGGTTTGAATGGAGGTGTTTGTGTGTAGTGGTATGGAAGCTATGGAACCGTGTAGCGCATCTTAATACAACGAATGGATTATGATTTATCACATTTTTTGTACGTTTTTAATACATTAATGGGTAGAAAAGGCATATCTCAATTTTTGGTAGCTTTCCTTGTTTTGCGTGTACATTTTAATTCCGCCCTATGTTGTTTATCCTTGGACAGATACGCGTATTTCGACTACCACTTGTAATCTTCCTCAGTGTCAGTTATCCACTCCACTGGAAAACTGACACTGAGGAAGATTACAAGTGGTAGTCGAAATACGCGTATCTGTCAAAGGATAAGCAACATAGGGCGGAATTGAAAGATACGAAACTGATTACACCCATGTTTAATGTAAATGTGTAATAAAAATATTTTCTGTTTTCAAATCAACTATGTATTTTTTATGAAAAAGTGAACCGAACAGTATTTCGAGACTTCAAATAGGGTAAAAAAGTTTGCAATCGGTCAACTAGTTTTTAAGTTATCGTGATCACCATAACACCATTTAGAGATAATTGCGTTAAAAGTTTCGCGCTTTTCCTTGTCCCTATGGAGGGTGCGCACTACAATGACCTGTAACTTTGGTTCAGTGCCCCAATCTTTATGATGTTTGGGATATTTGGAATGTGTGGAATGAATCTCTGGCTAGTATACTTTCAGATTATGCAACAAAAAATGTTAGATGTTTTTATCCTCGCAAGGTATCTAACCGCTAAAGAAATATTCCAGAGATTCAAAAAAAAAACTATAGAATCATTTATGAATACCTCTGTAGATTCCTTAAAATTTATCCAGAAGCAAATGAACATGAATCGTAGGAACAGCGGACAATACATTGTGGTGCGCTGCTCCATTTATCACATTTGTGCCGAAGTTTGTATTTGATTTTTTTTAATATTGAATTTATAGCTATTTTATTTGAATAGCTGCCATTTTAGGGTATTTGTTTTTTTTTTCACGGATATGGAATGTTTCTGTTTTACAATATGGTCAAATAAACCCCTTTAGCTTTTAAATTGAGAAAATAATAACAAAGCGTAGAATCTCCACATCTCACATTTTCGTAGGTAATGAACAACATGCACCGAGACACTTCCCAGACTTTTAATTCGCATCAACCTTCTCGCATTCACTCGTTTCAGCTGATTTTCGGCTATGTAATCATGATAAATGTGAATTGACATCGGTGGTACTATTTTCGTGTTTCGCAAGAGCAATTGTTGACATACACGCGTTCACTACTTCACTGGTGGGCATGTTACAAGCGAGTGTAGGTACCGCTGCTGCCATGAATCTTAAGCCGTCTGGCAAGTGCGATTCGTGTAAGAATTGGGCAGATCGTCTATCGACCAGATCGTCTTCGCGCAACGAGGCTGGGTACTTGGGTACCTACGAATTGTTGGCGGCCGGCGTTCGCGATTGGTATTAATAGATGGCTATCTGTGTTAACGCGAACTAGGAGCGCACTCCCTTTCGATAGCAGCACAAATGGCTAGGCTGATGTCGAGCAAGTCTTTTTTAGCTAGTGGTAGTTGGCATGGTTGACATGTAATATTCAACGAAAACAAATGAGTAGAGCCTTGCCTTATAAGGAGTTTTGGCCCTTATTCAGACGCATGTCGCGACCCGACGCTCGAAGATGTCATCTGGTGCAGAAGGAAGCAAAGTGCAACCGAACGTGCGATACCTACTACTATGTATCGTTTATCGTTGCGGTCGTACCAAAACCGGGTGGTTTGGCATTCTTTGCGACACTCTCGAAATAGCCTATCGTCAGCTACGTTTCGTGATGGATTAGACATACGTGACGGCAGACAAGGGTTATGCGGTAGTATTGTTCAAGCGGCGGCGTTGATGACGTTTTATTGCGCTCAACTCTTCTGAAGTACATATTTTCTATCACTTTGGTGACGATATCAACCGCGAAGCAGGTTTAAAATAAGACGTCGTCACAGTCGGCACACTTGGTAGTTGATATCATAAATCTCGTTGCTCTCTTTGGGCATTAACAGGGTTCTGCACAGTAGGAGACAGTGTTGGCTATACAGTACACATATATGACGACGACAATGGGTGGCAAGAAGTGAAAGCTTTTGATGTTTGCTATGTTTACGAAATGAATGCAAAAAAAGGATGCGAATGCTGTTGCACGTATAGTAATAGAAATACAATGCTACCCACAAAATTTGAAGGAATTCTGAATAAATTTGCCAGATTTCCAGGGATTTATTTTTAATTATTGGTGCATTGTCAGACGAAGTCCTATAACAACTGCCATAAATTTCCAAGAGGTATGTTTATTGAGGCACGGTAAAGAATCCATGTCGTCCACAAAGCATGACCAGAGTTTTTGAAAATCTTACCCCTGTTGGAGCTCGGCTTGTCGCATAACACTATCCAGAGCAATGTTAAAGAGTAGGCATAACACCCATCACCTTATCACAGTCCCCGGGAAGATCCGAAAATACAGGATAGAATGCCAGAAACCTTAGTTTTGCACACCGTCCATTGTTGCTTTGATAATTCTGATCAGCTTCTCAGGAAAGCCGTTTTTGGCCACGATTTTCCATAGCTCTGTTTTTTCTTCTAAACCATGGGGGATAATCTACCCAGTCAACCAGTAATCTTATAAGATGTTGCATAAAATGATAAAGTGGAGGCCATATGCGTGCATGCTTCCATTTAGGCGCATGTAAAATGTACGCATATCGTCTCCACTTTATCATCTTATGCAACATTTTATACGATCACTGGTTGACGGGGTACTACACAGACATCTTAATAGGGAGGTCCAGGTTGTGTGGGGTTAGGGACTGGCTTCTACAAAAAAGTAATAGCCAGGACTTCTCTTTCCTCGACCCACTAAACAACATTCCTATGGTCGCCAAACCACTAGTCTCTCCGGAAACACTAAGAAGGCATTCATTCAGAGGGGCTGGTTCACATCGCACTCTCTAGGTTAGTTGGATGGCCTGCAGCAACGAACATCGATGACTCGCTTTGGGGAGCCTACCAAGATAGCACGCTGGCGCATAGCCAGTTTCCCGAGTGGCTCTTATCACTCCCTTTGTTTTCGGAAGGCGGTAGGGTCGATAAGCCTGCTTTCACTGCACAGCAAGTATCAAGAACTGATACCGCGTGAAAAGCGATTTGACCTTCCCGTAAGGCCCTATCTGCCAGAACACAGAAGGACGTGCCAACATGGGGTCTCCACCTGCCCCGAGTTTGGCGAGAACCCCTTTCCAACCACGGGTTTGGACCCAACCCAGTAGACCGAAGCCGTGACAGCAACGCTACCAGGATGTTCTCTCCGTGGCTACTTAATCACCGGTATGCCTTACGTAGTCAACTTCGAACTCTTAGACCACCTATTGTATAGCGTCTGAACTAGTCATTCCCCGAGTTCACGTGCTCTCTCCTCTGTAGATCCAGGACAATGGGGGTGGTAGCCTTTGTGGAGTTTAGGTCACCGTCGAATCTTACATATTACGATTGTTGACTATTTCCGGTGAAAACACACACTAAAACTCGATTATACATAACGTTTCGGCCTACTCAACTTCAGCCATCATCAGATATTTTATGCATCAATCGATCACCACCAGTGTGGTTGCAATAGTCGGTAGCCGTTGAAATGGCATTACAGACGAACTCATCTCTATACATCCTCAGCCGTGTAGTGTCGGTAGCAGCTCCTTCAACTGGCTAAGAATAACACTACGGACCGTCTGTTCCGGTGGTAAGAGTCCACTAACAGGTGACCCCTAATTCATGGTGTCAAGCGGCTTAATGCGTACCGTGCCCAGGAATGAATGGTTAGGGGGGGTCCTATAAAAACCTAGCCGCTAACGGTGTCTGTGGAGTACCAGGGCACCCTCCGCAGTATTTTGCCCTTACTGTGTTAAACGGAGCAATGACGCAGTGGACCTTATTTGTCTTCGGGATAAACGGCTACTTTTCTTAAGTCTCAATTACGAGGCTTAACAAAAGTGGGTAAATGTATATTTTAATGACAGGAAATAAGATTGTACAGGTAAACCTTCATCACGCAAAAGGTGCTTCTGCTGTGTTGAGTCAAAGGTTCAAAAAAGAAGGGCTGGAAGTGGCGCTTATTCAAAAGCCATGGTCCAATAAACGAAAGATTCCTGGAGTTGACACAAACCATTTTATGATGAGCAACAAGATTCTCCCAGAACTGCTGTCCTAGTACGTAGTTTATCAGAAGGGACATTGTTGCGGTCTAGAGGTACCAACAACAAATCGTTTATCATTGGCTGTGACGCCAATGCGCATCACATGGTTTGGGGTAGTACGGATATTAACAGTCGAGGTGAGTCGCAATTAGAATCTGTCTTCGAACAATATGGATATTTGCAATAATGGTGATAAACCTACTTTCTCAAATGCAATCAGAAAAGAGGTCTTGGTTCTAACCCTGTGCAATGCTGCAATCTTTGACAAGATCGCAAACTGGCACGTGTCAGATGAGATCTCTCTATCTGATCATTAACACATAATCTTCAATTTTAGCGGTGGAGATTATTCTAGAATCGCATTTAGAAATCCCAGGAAGACAAACTGGGATCAATATGTCGAATTGTTGAATTCGCATTCATTTACAATGGGAGAAATTATCGATTCAATCCAAAAGTTGGAATCATTTTCTCAAAGGGTAAATGAAAGTATCATCAATTCCTTTAACAGCAGTTGTCCCACCATACAATCGTCTTCTACTAGAGACGTGCCATGGAGGAATTTTAAATTAGAGCCAAGGGGCTAGTCGCTTGGAACATTGTGCCAAGAGGTGCCAAGCACACCGTCTTATACGCTGTGTGGCACACCGAGGCACTCTGAGGCACAATTTTGACACTTGAGTTTGGGTGAAAAAACTAGGCAACCATGTACATTTGACCTGCAAAATGAAAACAAACAGTTGGTTGTCTTGGAAGTTTTTTTTATTCTTAATCACTTAACCTAATTTACAGCTCTTTTGTCCACATACGCGCCAATTTGTGACGTAGTTGGGGGGGCGAGGCCTCTCAAAACCAATCAAATACGGGAAATACCGACGCAGTTCAGCTTATTTAGGCATATTCACGTGAAAACTAGTGCATTGAGCAGAAAAAACTTGAATGTTGTCCAATTTTTGAGAGTTTCGCCCCCCCAACTACGTCACAAGTTGGTGCCTATGTTTGTCCACTAGGGTACTACGTGAGCGATTCCAATTGGACGCTGCACTTCCACTTTGTACAGCGCCTAAATGTATTCTATTCTATTCTACTTTATTAAACTGGATGCCTTTGTGCTTCTTTCACTCTTCTACCCTGTCCATGGTAGAATGATGAGCACGATGATGCTGATGTGCGGCTGCTGTTCCTTTTCCAGTCTGATTGGGGGTCCATTATGAGTTGCGGTTCGCCGATATCCAAATTCCGGGTCCGTTAGAGCTATATGCTCCGAAGAGGGTCAGGTGCCAGCTGCTCTCGGTGGAAGAGCAACTGACGAAAAATTGCAAGTGCCGGGGCTGGGTTCGAACCCATGACCATCCGCTTATGAAGCGAACGTGTGGACCACTGCGCCACGGGCCCCGACTCCTCTTGGTAGTTGCCAAGCAAAATCTAAAACATTAAGCAGTGGCACTTCGGGGCACACTGAGGCACAATTCAATACCCGGTGGCACACTGAAAATAATTGGCGCAAGTAAAGATGTGCTCAGCGACTCCCCCTTGACTAGAGCGCCTAAGAATATTTTCTCGTAAAATGTTCAATAGAGCGAAACAAACGGGAGATTGGACTCAGTATAGGAAAGCCCTGACTGGGTACAACAACGATATACGAAAATCTAAAAGAAAATCTTGGGTGCTGATATGTGAAAACATAAACAGTACTCCTGTTGTTGCTAGACTACAAAAAACGCTTGCAAAAGACCAAGCAAATGAATTGGGAAATCTGAAGCGTGACGATGGAGCTTTTACCAAAACTCCTCGTGAAACTTTGGATTTAATGATGGAAACCGATTTTCCAAGTTCTGTCTAAGTGTTGATTCCAATGATACTATATCTCTGGAAGGTGAAGGATGTCCTATTATAAACTCAACGGAGTCAAATAGTACAGTAAACGCCGCTTCAGATTTAGCTGATGAAATCTTCACGAAGACCAGAGTGGAAAATTCGATTAGATCTTTTCAGCCTTTCAAATCTGCAGGAGTTGATGGGATATTTCCAGCAATGATTCAAAACGGAGAATCGGTGTTGGTTCCATCACTAATTGAGATGTTCAAGGCTAGTTTGAGATTGAATTACGTTCCATCATAATGGAGACTTGTAAAAGTTATCTTTATACCAAAAACCCATATTAATCCACCTAGTGGTGATAGTGCCTTTCTCGTCGAATATGTACTCAAGATTTTTCCGTCGACGTAAGCCGAAGTGTTCCTGAATCCTGAGAATACTTTAGAACGAAACAAATTTAATTTTCTTCTTTTGTCACAGTGCTCGTTGACTCGTCAATTGGGAGGTCATAAATAATAAATGTGTTTGATGAATAAATACCCAATCAATTAATCGCTTAACTCATGTGATTTCTTCAAGGAATTTTCTAAGAAGCTCTTATTCCACCTTAAAAATTCTTGATTTATTTGTGTCCTTCCTCAAAATTTTGAATTCCGACCAAAATTTTCTTAGGGGACAAAAGAAAATCGAAATTTGTGTCTGCCTTATTAAAGAAAGCTAGAATTTTATGAAAGCCGTAATACAATTTGGAATCTTTGGCTTACATACCGATGATAGGTTGAGCTGAAAAATATCGAAACTCTCTGTTGACTGCTTGACAACCTTCACTAGTACTGGATGCCGATCATTATCAAGACAATTAGACACATTTTTTCTGCACACTTCAGCCTATATTTTATTAACATTGGGTATATATTCATGTACAGTCTGACAAAAAAACAAGCAAGTGAAATTCACCAATATAAAACCCATTCAAACTATGTTACAGAGTGCGAGGGCTCAACCAGTTGCATCAAAATTGTGCGGGATTGAAGCGATCAAATTTTCTTATACAAAGTTGATCCATCCTACTGTATAATAACGCCTCAGGAATCTTAAATGGTGTGATTTGACGAGATCCCTATAGTTTTGTCAAAATTGTGTTCTCTTACGCATATAAATTGCTTGCATCGATTTTGTTCACCTTCGTAATTTCAGCAAAGCATCCAATCCTGATTCTGTAACGCTGCCGGTAACTGGATGGAGATTATTTTCTTGCCGACCGTTTATCTGGTTATCGAAAACTTTTGATGATTTGATATTTCGCATGCATGGGTTTGGTTCACTTTTTTAAATGGCCACTTTCGGAGGAACACTTGGAACCGGTTCCGGAGCACAACCGGTTCACATATGTTATTATGTGATCTGTTGGTAATTATCGGTGTCAAGCAACTGAAACAACATGTTTGGCGTGACGCGTTTCGAACTACTATTCTTCGGAAACTTCCAACGCTTTTAGCTGGATTCAGCCCTTCAACTTCGTCAGTTTTATACACAAGCGGTTCAGATGTGGTCTGAAACTATTTTCCTGCTAACCGTTCATCTGGTTATCGAAAAAGCCGCTGTTTGATGTGTCGCATGCATAGGTTTGGTTAAGTTTTTTAAATGGTCACTTCCGATGGGACACATGGAACCGGTTCCGGAACACAACCGGTTCGGATATAGCCTAAAATAGTTTCCTGCTTACCGTACACCTAGTTATCGAAAAAGCAGCTATTTGATGTGTCGCATGCCTGGGTTTGGCTCACTTTTTTAACCTTTCAGGACGCGCGCCATCAAGCAGCTGAAGCTGCACCGCGCTCGCGCTGTATTCGACGAGCTAGGTTTTTTAGTAGTGTTGTACTTTTTACAACGGCGCGTCCTGAAGGGTTAATTGGCCGCATCCAGCGGGACATCGGAACCGGTTCCGGAACACAACCGGTTCAGATATGGCCTGAAACTATTTTTCTGCTTATCGTTCACCTGTTTATCGAAAAAGCCGCTCTTAGATGTGTCGCATGCATGAGTTTGGTTCATTTTTTTTTATTTGGCCACTTCCGGCGGGACACCAGGAACCGGTTCCGGAGCATTACCGGTTCAGATATGGTCTGAAACTATTTTGCTGCTTACCTTTCATCAGGATATCGAAAATGCCGCAGTTTGATGGGTCGCATGCATGGGTTTGTAACATTTTCATGTCTGGCCCCTTCCTGGGGTATCTATCCGGAACACCTAAATGGCCATAACTCCGGAACGGCTGGGCCGATTCGAACCATTTTCAAGAGGAAACAATGGGACCAGATTCCGCGTCGAATGAACCATTGGTCACAAAAATCGGTTGAGGTTTACTATCAAAAAGTGATGTGAGTTTGTTTTGTACACACACATACACACACACATACACACATACACACACGCAGACATCACCTCAATTCGTCGAGCTGAGTTGATTGGTATATGTGACTCAACCCTCCGGGCCTTCTATCAAAAAGTCATTTTTGGAGTGAACATATAGCCTTTCCAGTACACTTAGTGTACGAGAAAGGCAAAAAGGGGAAGCAAGACAAGACGTATCCGAAAGCATATAGGCCAATTAGTCTTTCTTCAGTTTTGTTGAAGACTATGGAAAAGGCTTTGAAGGATTTTATCAATTCTTCTTACATAAAAGAGCATCCCCTATCTGACTTCCAGTTTGCTTATCAATCTGGTAAGTCAACGGTTGCAGCATTTCACTCGCTAGTAACAGAGGTGAAAAAAAAAAAACGTTTTCAGCAAAAGAAATAGCTCTATGCGATTTTTTAGATATAGAAGGAGCATTTGATAATGCCTCCCATTCATCTATGAAGCGTGCCATGGAGAATAAAAACTTCGACCAATGTATCATACATTGGATTTATACTGTGCTTGCAAAAAGAGGAATCACCTCTGAGCTGGGAAGTTCATCTATAACAGTAAGGGCAACGAAGGGTTGCCCTCAAGGAGGAGTCCTCTCACCACTAATGTGGTCCTTAGTTGTAGACGATCTTCTAAGAAGCTTCAAGGAAAGAGGTGTCGAAGTTGTGGGCTTTGCAGACGATATAGTCATAATAGTGAGAGGAAAGTATGACGAAACTGTTTCGCAGAGAATGCAAAGGGCCCTAACCTATACACATTCATGGTGTATTAAGGAGGGCCTTAGCATCAACCCATCACAAGTTGTAATTGTCCTTTCACTAGGAGAAGGAAGATCAACCGATCTTGATCGAGTCAAATACTTAGGTTTGATACTGGATGCTAAACTGAACTGGAATGCTCAAATCAAATTGATTCCGTTATCGGTACACGCAAAAAAATCCGTTCCGATATACGTGCACTCCCAGTCACGGCAACGAGAACAAACGAGAACTATGCGTAGCAACGATAACAACAATAAGAAATGTACACCGTGAACTAGATTTCACGTTTTCTGGAACGTCCATATTGACAGCTGGAAGTAGTTCCAGTTCACGGTGTTTATTTGCCTGTTATCATATTTGCGTTTGTTTGTTCACGTTTATAAGAACGATTTTTTTTTCGCGTGTACTGGGTTCCAGGTCACAATGGCATTGAAGGAAATGAAATGGCAGACGAGCTTGCTAAAAGTGCTTCCAATCTACAATTTATTGGCCCAGAACCTTTCTGCGGTATATCAAACTGTACAATAAAAATGGACCTGAAATGCTGGGCTGAGCAGAGGGTGGTATCCAATTGGATGGATGTCAAAAATTGCAATCAGTCAAAACGATTTATAACACCAAAAACTTATAAAACCAAAAAACTCTTAGAGCTCAACAAGAGAGCTCTATGTACATACACTGTCCTAGTAACTGGACACTGCCCGAACAGGTATCACTTGAAAAATATTCAGAGTGATATCTGTCGTTTCTACAATACGGAACGTGAAACCTCGGAACATCTGCTTGGCAGTTGTGGTGCTTTTTACACGCGCAGGCAAGGATTTCTAAATAATGATTGCTTGCAACCAGTGAGATCTGGTCTGCAGAACCTGGGAAGGTCTTGGAGTTTATTAATTCCATTGCACTTGACTGGGAGACGACGCGTTATGGCAGAAGCTGATTACTTGATTACATGGTAATTAGCTGGCCAGATGCGAATATCAAAACGGGACATACCACAAAAGTTCAGCATATTGGACGCAGTGGCTTAATTTCCCCAACAGGGGTGGAAAAAAAATGATACAATCGATCGAGAACAGCTATGGCAGATTATGCACGAATACGAATTCCCAGATAAACTGATACGATTGATCAAGGCGACGATGGATCGAGTAATGTGCGTAATTCGAGTATCTGGGACACTCTCGAGTCTCTTCGAATATCGCAGAGGGTTACGGCAAGGTAATGGTATTTCGTGCTTGCTGTTCAACATTGCTTTAGAGGGTGTAATAAGGAGAGCGGGGATAAACACAAGTGAAACGATTTTCACGAAGTCCGTTCAGCTGCTTAGTTTCGCTGATGATATTGATATTATTGCTCGTAAATTTGACACGATGGCGGAAACGTACATCTGACTGAAGAGTGAAGCCAGGCGAATCGGATTAGTCATTAATGTGTCGAAGATAAAGTACATGATGGCAAAGGGCTCCAGAGAAGAATCACCGCGCCCGCCACCCCGAATTCATATCGACGGTGATGAAATCGAGGCGGTTGAAGAATTCGTGTACTTGGGCTCACTGGTGACCGCCGAAAACGACACCAGCAGAGAAATTCAGAGGCGCATTGTGGCAGGAAATCGTTCTTACTTTGGACTCCGCAGAACTCTACGATCGAATAAAGTTCGCCGTAACACGAAGTTAACTATCTACAAAACGCTGATTAGACCGGTAGTTCTCTATGGGCACGAAACATGGACCCTACGTGCAGAGGACCAACGCGCCCTTGGAGTTTTAGTACGGAAGGTGTTGCGTACCATGTACGGCGGAGTGCAGATGGAAGACGGGACTTGGAGAAGGCAAATGATCCACGAGATGCATCAGCTGCTGAGAGAACCAAGCATCGTCCACACCGCGATAATCGGGAGGCTACGGTGGGCGGGTCACGTCATCAGGATGTCGGATAGCAACCCGACTAAAATGGTTATCGAGAGTCATCTGACCGGTACAAGAAGACGTGGAGCGCAGCGAGCTAGGTGGGTCGACCAAGCGGAGGACGATCTGCGGACCCTACGTAGAGTGCGGAACTGGAGACAAACAGTCTGTGCAAACAGCCATAGACCGAGTGGAATGGAAACGGCTACTACGTTCAGCAGAGGCCACCCCGGCCTTAGCCTGATCGGTAAGGTAAGTAAGCATCTGAGTCCGCGAGTGCCACGGGTTTAGAAAAGGGTCAGTATAAGATGCTCTCTGCGAGAAGAACAACTTACGAAAAAATGTGTCGCGTCTGGGAATCAAACAAATGCCCATCCGCTTATGAAGCGAAAGTGTGACCAACTGCACCTGGTACTGCTGATATAGTAATGGTGTTTGTCGTTGATTTAAGCTAGATGCTACTAGTATGAGTTTAGTACAGCATAGCGTTTATTGGGAAGCTTGAGCATAGGTTTAACTTGTTGATCCAGTGTTAACAATTATAAGAAATGAAAAATGAATAAAAAAAATATCAATATGAATACCTACAATCAAAAACAGCTTATTTTTTGTCTCTGCTACTAATCAATTGCTCAATTACATTGTCTGATAATTGATCACTTAGGAATCACCCTGTGCAGTTGCATTAGTTTATTTAAATACGACACACATTGAATCAACCAGACAAGAATGTATCGATGCGCAAACACCATTCTCTGGCGCTCTGCAAATAGTACCAAATTTAGAAACACAATGCATTTTCTCGTCGCGAAACACGCACATTCGCATCTGCATCGGGAAATCTCACACGAACGCACCCAAGCCGGGAAACCGATCGATCACCGATCGATCAACCGAATCCACAGACAGCAATCGATCCTTCTATGGGCTGATGCGTGGGCCGGCACTTCCGACTATAAAACCCCGGCGAACCGATGGAGTCACTCACAATCGGATTTCGACGTTCGCTCTGGTGCAGTTCGATACGGTCTAGTGATTAGTCAAGGACCCAACGGCTCAAGTTTTTTCCCTCTTTGATCCAGGTCGGTGCGTTGTGGTCGGTGGTGATAAGTGGAAAAATTGTGAAAAGTCTATCATCCGTGGAAATGTGCCGTTCTGCTGTGACTTCCTGTGGAGTCCGTCCGTTGTCCTCGTCTGGTTATGATGTGAAATGTGCTGTCCTGTGGCGTCTTGAATATGGCTGATCCTGTGAATATGATCCGTCGAACGTTGATCCCTTGTGAACGTCTTGTGTTGTTCCATGTGTGTCGTTATGTAAGTTCTGTGGAAAACGTGTTTACGTTTAAGTTAATTAAAGAGTGAAAGTAATTATTGGGAGTGTTCCGTTTCATTTGACATAAACTACAGAAATGCAGAGGCAATACAATCTAAAGATGTTTTCAAATAGACAATTAGATCTTACGGGCTTGATGTTAATCCGTGGGCGAACGAAGAAAGATTTTATCTATAATTTTCTAGTTTCTTGTGTTCGAACAATAATCAACATTTTGTAATATTCAAGAGCTAAACAAACATGTGGAATAAACAATTGTTCAAAATTTATGACTAGAGAAAGGACCACTGGTGTAGTTTTGGAATTTTTATGTAAATTAGAGTGGCTTTTTTGTGTGAGAGAATATTATGTTATAAAATGCTTTAGGAGTTCATAAATCTAATTTAAAATTTTGGAAATGTGCTCAAAAAGTCTTTAAAGAGAAAACTTACATATTAGTATGAGCAGTTTCAAAAACACGAAACTTTAGATAACTCAGGGCTTTGCCTTCAGTCGACAAGTGGAAGACTTTTCTTTATTCAGAAAAGATTAAGTGTATTGAATCGCAATTTCAAATATTGAACATTTGAAATCCTATGACTAAACTGAGTATTTCAGTATTACTTAGAGATGTGCAATTATAACCACAGTCAAATTTTAGTAATATCGGACTAGAAGCCGAGATACATGGCCTTAAACTTGAGCATTTTGTATGGAAAAACTGCCTTACATTACTAACTATTGTCACCAACTGTACCTATAATTGTAGGGGAGACTGAGGAGACTTGATCCCTGGGGAGTTTTGTTCCCCCCCATATTTTCTCGGAATCAAAAACAGTTTTCTTCTAGCATATTTTTTTCCAAAACTACATCTTGACAGACAACAATGTTTTGGTTACAATTGATTTTGATTGTGCATTGCATTATTTTTTAATGGCTGATGGTTTGTTTTCAGTCCTTCAGAAATCTTTTAGGCGGTTCCGAAAAATCTCAATAACTTTGTAAAAATTGAACCAAATCGTGCCAAAATTTTACAGCACATAGTGTAAATAAAATACTATCAAACGTATTTATTCAAATATGGCTGTTATATTAATATTTTGATTAATACAACTTGGTATATGTATACAACAGTGACATGGGGAGACTTGATCCCTCGAGGATTACACACACATTATACATGTGAAAAATAAAATTCTATTTGGAAACCTCTATTTACACGGAATTCTAGTATATTCAATGATAAACGTGTCAGATAATTATTATTTTATTACACACCATAAAAAGAGGGATCAAATATCTCCATTTTCAAAATATAGCATAACCTTAACAATTTAAGGAAATCTTATAATTTCAAATTCACCATATTCATCAAAAATACAAGAAAACTTGAAATAAAAATGAAAAGGAAGCTTCTGGAGTTATTTTTCCTTTAAATTAACCATTTGCTCAAAAGGGGATCAATTGTGGCCCTTTTTTGAAAAATACATCATAAGACATGCCTCCCTAAAAACACAGTTTTGAAAAATTTATCAATAATTTAAAGTCCTTCTGTTGTGCATAAACTTGCAATAGATGTTTACCTTCCATTCTGTACGAAAAACGGATCAAGTTTTGTGTTTTTCTTGAAGTTACAGGCAAATTAAGAAAAGGGGATCAAGTCTCCCCAGTCTCCCCTATTTTTAACAAAACGTGGACTGATAACTACTCCTCTGCTAGAAGGAACATTATTCGCTCGTAGAGTTGTATGGTGGTGTAATTGAGTATGGATTGAATTGAGCGATATGGAGATTAATCGAAATATGATGAAAAAATAAAATACGGTGTTAGAAATCTATCATGTTCATCTACCGTGCACGTGATTCAACAACTATTTCTTGGACAAGGAATACCCAAAAGTTTGGCTTATGGTGGCTCCCACAATTCAAACATTTAAACTATCTGATACCTCTCACCAATAATCGTACTTGGCCTGCCAAGTTCCACCAAGTCATGCATTTAGTATGACTACATCCTTGTCCTCTAGGATTAATAAAATATTGTCGTGTCACTTCGACATGGCGCATTAGCTTACTTAATCTTTTCCAAATTATTTAGCCTACTTTTAGAAGAGTGGACTGAATGAAAATCTTAAGAAATACACTTCTTCGTGTTTTCACAGTGGCTAGTCTTTTCAATTTTGATAACTTGGACTGGAGAACACCCAAGTAATATGTTAAGTTCGTTTTCAAACTCGACATAACTCGCCATTCAACAGACCTTTTAGGATGACTTGGAACAAGTGTTCAGAATTGTAATTGGAAATAAGTTCACGACCTTGCTTGTTTTCCTGCCTCAAACCAGAAATGTTTACCAAGATTGGCGGCCTTATTTGTTGTTAAGTAGATAATTAGATATTAAAGTGTCTGGTACCCTTAATTTTAAGTTCAGGAACATAGTTAGGGGCTGTCCATAAACCACGTGGTCATTTTTTTGGGACTTACCAACCACCCCCCCCCCACCCGTGGTCATTAGTCCATACATTTTTTTTTATTTGTCCATACAAAATGGTCATTGGCCGAACCACCCCCCTCCCCCTCATGACCACGTGGTTTATGGACAGCCCCTTATGTGTTTCTTAGAAATAGGGTAGAAAGTTACTTCAAAATATGCGCTTTCCATCACATCAGACGGAAAATAGCCAATAATTACAGATATTCCGACTTACCTTTGCTAATGACTCATTAGATGGAAGCAAAAAGATGAAACTATAGATAACCTACTTCTTTAGCACTGCAAATCTAATAATTACACTAAATTTCACGTTTAAATTCCACTCCACTTATGAGTTGACATTTTTTCTCGTTTTGTAAACGACGAAGAAAACCGTACCAAAACAGTAGCTAGCCTAATTTTACGTTTAAAAGTGAACGGTTCACCAGATTCGCTTGCTGAACCAGCCCTCAGTTCACAAGAGTTCTGTGGCATTTCAAAGTTAGGTTTCATTTCATTAATTTATTTAATATGTCACTTTTACCACTCTGGCAACATGTAAACAACAAGTTATCTTCGTCTAGGGAGGATGTAAGCATATGTGTTCGTGGATTTTCTGCATACGAAACATCGTATTTCACAACCACAAGGAAACTTTTCTTCGTTGCATTGTGATGGTGCACTAAGATCTGGTGGGCAGAAATATTAGTTGAAATGTTTTGGTCGCTATTCTTTAGCTGCATCAATTTCAATTTTAAACTTTCTGCTCAATTGTATTTTGAACTACCTTTTCGAATAAACATCTACAGCCAAATCATAATTTTTGAGTATTATTTGTATCATAATATCACGTAGAAGGTGTGCCGGGAATTGAATTCCGATTAGCATAGCATAGCATAGCATGAATACTTGCACAAATCTTGGATGGAGTTGCAAAGTTGAATATTTCCATTGACATTGCTGATGTCGCTACTATCTACAATGTCATAGATTCACTCAGCTCAACACACCTGGCCAAGTCCTTGCAAGCATTTATAAATCCCTTCATCAACTTAGAAAGAGCCCAGAACTGAAGCATCTTCCAATAGATGAAAGGATGTTGAAAATAGCGAATTTTCAACTTATATGCAGCTATAAAGTAAATATACTGAAATAGAAATATTTTTAAATAAATAATATTGGAAAGATCTCACCAATTGTTGTGGGGTTTTTTGTGGTTCAATGCCGATCATCTAATTGTCTTGATTAATGCTCTTCTCTGTAAAGAACAACACAATACTCAGCAAAGAACAACACAATACTGAACACTAAACACCCGCGCAACTATTGTTTTGATTTTCACTCGAGACAATAGCGAACGCGATCGATTATGCTGCCATACTCACCCCTACAGGAGTGATGCATGTACAGCAAAGAACAACACAATACTCGTGCCGGGAATTGAATTCCGATTGTGTCCAAAATAGATGTGGACTAGACGGAAACAGAATTCGAGGGCAAACATTCAATCTTATTATTCTAAGGAAATTATAGTTATTTTAGCACATTGTTTCCATGATACGGAAGCTAGTAGTAATTGATACCTATTGATACCAAATTGGCCATGAGGCAAGAATAAATTCGACCATTATTTGTAGGAGCTTAGATAGACGGAAATTAGATGAAAACCTTAACTCATTTTAACAACAAAAATCTACTGCGAATGTTTTGTTGGAATGACGGAGAAACTGAGAGGATTGCTTGTATCCTATGACAATTACATAGTTTGATCTCAACTGTAAGGTCATCTTCAGTTGCTGGAAAAAAAAAATTCGGGAAAAAAAGTAGAAAACGTATACTTTTCTAACACATGATGCATTTTACAAGGCTATGGCACTTCCTATATTCTTCAACGTTTCAAGTAATTTGTGATTGTGATTTTTTGATGTTTAATCGTCCCTACTTGTTCATTCTTGTCTCAAAAATAACCGAAATGTTCACCACCTTCCAAACAGGACCCAACGGACCTTGAAGCGGCGCCAAAATGTGTGACGATGATGCTGGAGCACTAGTCATCGACAACGGATCCGGTATGTGCAAAGCCGGTTTCGCTGGTGATGACGCCCCACGTGCCGTCTTCCCTTCCATTGTCGGCCGCCCACGTCACCAGGGTGTGATGGTCGGTATGGGTCAGAAGGATGCCTACGTTGGTGACGAAGCCCAATCCAAACGTGGTATCCTCACCCTGAAGTACCCGATAGAGCACGGTATCATCACCAATTGGGATGATATGGAGAAGATCTGGCATCACACCTTCTACAATGAGTTGCGAGTTGCTCCTGAAGAACATCCAGTCCTGCTGACTGAAGCTCCACTGAATCCAAAATCCAACCGTGAGAAGATGACGCAGATCATGTTTGAGACGTTCGCTGCACCTGCTGTGTATGTTGCCATCCAGGCTGTTCTGTCCCTGTACGCCTCCGGTCGTACCACTGGCATTGTGTTGGATTCTGGAGATGGTGTTTCCCACACCGTCCCAATCTACGAAGGTTATGCTCTACCACATGCCATCCTCCGTATGGACTTGGCTGGTCGCGATCTGACCGACTACCTGATGAAGATCCTGACCGAGCGCGGTTACTCGTTCACCACCACCGCTGAGCGTGAAATCGTTCGTGATATCAAGGAAAAACTGTGCTACGTCGCTCTGGACTTCGAGCAGGAAATGCAGGCTGCCGCCGCTACCTCGTCGTCCGAGAAGTCCTATGAACTTCCCGACGGTCAGGTCATCACCATCGGCAACGAACGTTTCCGTGCCCCAGAAGCCCTCTTCCAGCCATCCTTCTTGGGTATGGAATCCACTGGCATTCACGAGACCGTCTACAATTCCATCATGCGTTGCGATGTGGACATCCGTAAGGATCTGTATGCTAACAGCGTCTTGTCCGGTGGTACCACCATGTATCCAGGTAATTCGTTATTCCATTCAATCTTCTCCGCACTGTTCTTACAAGTTCTCTCTGTCATAGGTATTGCCGATCGTATGCAGAAGGAAATCACTTCCCTGGCTCCATCCACCATCAAGATCAAGATCATTGCCCCACCGGAACGTAAATACTCCGTTTGGATCGGAGGATCCATCCTGGCTTCCCTGTCCACCTTCCAGGCCATGTGGATCTCCAAGCAGGAATACGACGAAGGCGGCCCAGGAATCGTCCACCGCAAGTGCTTCTAAGCTGAACCACCCTTTTGTACTGATTACCATAAGCGACATTGCCAGTGAAAGCGACAACAGCAGCATCAAAGTACATTTGTCATTCTGATTCGGCTAGTACCACCATCCGGAATCAGCTTGCATCGAACATCAATTCACGTTATTCAATGTATCTGTCATCCAGCTCAGACAACACGTGGTGCATTCTCGGCCTACGAAGACCTACTACACCCGCGGAGAAAGCACTGCACCCCAGAGAGGACTCGTATGATAGCCAGGGAGGAGAACATCAACTTACCTTGTGGCAAATCTTCATTAAAAAAACGGACATCTTCAACTAAGAGCCCATGTGCTTAGCTTGGTTTAGGAGTTTAGTGTGACACCATGACCCCGCTGATGATCTTATCTTAGCACCACAACCACCTTTATGCGTTCGTTCATCCAAAACAAGAGGACATCACTGCAGCCGCGAGAAAAACTCGCGAACCATCCTGTTTTCTTTTTTATAATATTCTTACTTTTAGTTTCAAATTATTTTCAGTAATAAAAACGTCTCAAAACATTAAATTGTAATTCGTTTCTGTTTTGATCGAATAGAAAATCCATTGTTCTATTTTTTTTACTGGCAGTACTATCCATCTAGGATTGAGCCTGCTTCTCAGCGTTATAAACAATTTCATAGTTATTAACTTTAAGCTGTTTCCCATATTACCATTTTGCATATCCGAATGCATGTGGCAGGCACAATTATACTCTAGCTATACCGAAGAAAGCTAAACATATTTCCATTACGAAAAGGCTCTGGATCGACCGAGAATCGAACCCATCATTGTCAGCATGTTCTTTTTAAATACCCGCGCGATTACCCTATTCTGCTTTATTGGTTCAATATGTTACAGATTACACCCCAAATTGGACTATCATACTGTTTTTGGTACACCTAAACAGTGTGATAAAGGTGCACATTTGCCTCGGATTGTTTCGAGGTCTTCCGTCCACTTACCCCTTGATTTACAAGGAATAAGTGCACCGAAGACCGCAACTCGATTCGACGTGGTCCTTCGCTGCAATCACACTTTGAAGGTACGTCAGTCCAATTTGGGGTGCAGTCAGAAATATTAGGTACTTAAAAAACATAAAACTATCAAGATTCCCGTTCGTCGCACCAAAATAAGCAATCTCGCATCGCCAGAATAATGTTTCCCACCATCATCTACCAGTTCGGTTCGGCTGGTTCGGCTCGGTTCACATCTGTTCGAAAGCCGTCCGAGTCGGGAATGGTTGGCATGGTATGCGGTAGAGCCTGAGTTTCTGGGGAAACCGACTAGGCGGCGCGCGGTGGGTAATCGATGTCACATAGTTGGAATGTACAGCGAATGAGCGATGAAATGAATATCTTTATTTTTGGCAGGTTTAACTGGCTGCTTGATGTTCTTGGCCCGCGACGGTTTGACATACTGATGATGACGGTGATGGTGATGCTGCTTGAGGTTTAGGAGTAGCTGTGATGCGGGGTGTTGATATTCATAAGAGGACCCAGTAAAAAAGAATGATGCGTGTTTGGGTGCAGATGTAGCTCTAAGAGATATTGGTTCTGTCTAGAAAATGAAGTATTGTGTAATGAGAAATTATTTCACTCACAATTTATTTTTCTCGGACTACAAAACTGAGGGTAAAAATTTATGACTACTTGAATATTACAATATACTCTCTACGACGAAAAGGTTCAATTATTAGTGAAATTAAATAACTTAAAGTTTAAAAAATTATACGAAATTATTTGTAAGTTCTAGCAAATAAAAATTCGACACAAAAAAGTTGGCATTTTTCTGGCAACTTTAAAGTTTATGAATTAAAATTGTAAAAAAAAATCTGGTCATGAGCATTTCTTCCGCTTGTATGTTACTTGATATCTCGATGATTCCTTGGACACGAGATTCAAACCAGAATTATTTTTGACAACTCTATTATTCAAAACATTGTGAAGTTTTAGCGTGTATGCAATATATAAAAACTTGAGCTCGGCTGCCCGATGAAGGCGTTCATATTTACCAGCCTTGTTTCGTTCCTATACAGTGGTGTTCAATCGAAGTTCTGCGATACTCAGATAGAGTATTTAGTCAAAAGTGAAGCAATGCTTTACTAGTAAAATGCATTCTAAAAAAGTTGCACTAATGTCTGCATTTGGTGAAATGTGTTTTGAAGGTTGGGTGACAAAACGTCGAAAGCGAAAAAGTCGAACGCCAAAACACCGAAAGGACGAACCGTCCAAAGGCGAAAGAATGGATTTCCTTTAAAAGAATAAGAAACTTCATCATCATGCTTTCATGCTTTCACGGGTTAAACGATGACAAAGACCGCCAGCTAAGAGTTGTGTGCTTAGCTGGTAGTGCAGCGTGGGCACTGTTGTCCTATGAGTCCCTATGAGAAAAGTTTTCACCAAGGAGGTGCGGCTCAAACAGCGTTTGTTCTGGCATCCAGCGGCTGAATAAAATTGCTCCTCCACGCTCCACCGAAGGGGCCCATATAGCCGAGGCGGTAAACGCACGGGTATTCAGCATGACCATGCTGAGGGTGACGGGTTCGATTCCCGGTCGGTCCAGGATCTTTCCGTAAAGGAAATTTCCTTGACTTCCTTGGGCATAGAGTATCTTCGTGCCTGCCACACGATATACGCATGCAAAATGGTCATTGGCAGAGGAAGCTCTCAGTTAATAACTGTGGAAGTGCTCATAGAACACTAAGCTGAGAAGCAGGCTTTGTCCCAATGAGGACGTTACGCCAAGAAGAGAGAGAAAGAGACGCTCCACCGGACGCTATACCTAAGGTTGCATCCTCCTATATTCAGCCTGGTGGATATATCCAAATATATTATATTAACAATATGGGTCACTCTTGGGGATTTTCGGCGACACCTTCTTCGTGCATGTGTCGCCACCCCGCGGTAGAAGAGCCCAAGTAGCACCTGCAACTAAAATGGAAATGATCATCGTTGCAAACATGTTGCAACTGAGTTTTCATGAAACAAACAAAATAAAAACCTATTAAAATCCTGTTGGTAATGCCAAACTGAGGTATAACATTTTTATAACAACTAGCAAAATGAAAACAAACGTCATCATTAGTCGAAACTTGCGAAACCAATTTGTAACTGAAGTATAATATTATTGTTTCAACGAATCTTAGTTACAACCGTTTACAAACCAAATCAACCAAAACATTGATTCTGATTGTTATAAACATGTTGCACCTGGAACTTATTTAGAACATAACGAACAATTTTGACAGGAGAGGTAGAAGTTCCAAAATGTGCGGCAAAATGTTTTTGTGATCGTGAAAAATATAAAATGCACTATAAAAAAACCAAAATGTTTAAAAAATTATGAAATCATGCACAAATAAAATGTATTTTTTTCTTCATAAATTCATCGACATATTCCAAATTTTATGAAGTTAAAGTGGTAAAATAGAAAAAAAAACCTGATTGGAAGTATAAAAATGATTCAATAAAAAAAGCCCCATTTTCGCATCGCAGTACTGAACGACTGGTACCTACCACTGCGAATATATGGGGGTTTGAGAAATCTAACGTAACGTACAAAAATATTAGGAGTTTCCCACGACAAATTTTACAATGGGTTTACATTTTTTACAAAAAACGTGAAATTTTCCTTACGTAATAAATGGACAGCCTCTTGTCGACGTAAATGGGAAATACACGTCCAAGTGCCTGGTCTTTTGGTTACTTATGTCCTACACGGAAAATTCAAACTACCTTATTTTGGGTCGATTACCCTAAAATGAGTATATCAAATTTTTTAGGTTGTTTTTCTTCTCTCCCCCACCGATGTTGTCGTAAATAAACGATGATGTGCCTATCCAACGGGGGTCCGTGAGGCCAATAAAGCCAATTTTGGGTAAATGTAGATTTACCCAAATTTGGGTTGAAAGAAGGGGGTCTTGGGTTGAATTTACCTACTCTTGAGTATATTCTTAACTAGAGGTAAAGGCAATTTACCTAGCATAAGTTTAATCGATTCACGCAAATGTGCCGAACTATGGGATTGCGTCAAAAGAATCCAATTTTGGGTAGTTTGCCGGATCCGTGTACCCCGTGCAGCATTGTTGTACTTGGTCAATACGGATTCCCATGATTTAGCAAATAATATCTTTCTAAATTCTAAAATTAATTTTCAGCATTTTACGGGTGCATTAAATAAGCTGCTGAAGTGTACTCCGTCAAAGCAATATGGCGAGTTAATTTTTATCACAAATGCCTAAATTTTCACTCGCAAAATGATAGGTAGACTGAGGCGCGTTAGGAATACGGAGCCAAAATGCGTGACTTACCGATAAATCTGGAGCGGCACACAAATTTACGTGTTCGGTCAGATTTTTTTGCGGTATATTTGTGCACATAATTATTGATCACTTGAACGAAACTGTGGGTGCATAGTCACTGGCAGTGACGAATGTGGTGACTAGCTGACTAGTTGTCGAACCGGTAACAGTTTGTAAGTCGACTATAAGTTGTATCTTGGTTATAATTCGATTGCGTATTAAAACCGTTTATATCACGAATAGATGTTTTATATTGGCTCCACCTCTTGCGCTTTTTTAGTTGTAATTTAGTCGTTAATATGACGATTGGTTCAAATGGCACAACTTTCAATATAGTTGCATACAAATTACAGGAACTTATTAATGCCCAAGTGTGTTGCTTGGAAGGTACTATTACACTCTCAATCCACGCGCTTTCCGAATGACATTTATTCAGTAAGCTGTCATCGCTATAGAAAGTGGGGAAGCTCAATGTTTTTGAGCAATCGAACAACAACACTGAAAAACAAATAATTTAAAAATAATTTAACAATTATAACAAATAATTATTAGCAAATAGCCTCGATAAACAAATATTTAAAAAATAATTTAACAATTATAACAAATAATTATTAGCAAATAGCCTCGATAATAGCATGAAAAAGATTCGTGCATCGCGCATATAGGTTCCTTACTATGCATACATGCGATTTTTTCATCGCTAACAAAACTCGATTTTAGTTCTTCGAAAAATTCGGGATTCAACAACACCGATAACATTATTTTGTGTTGAACATGAAATTAATTCTACGTTTATTTTAATGAGAGATACTACTAAATTATTTAATTAAACTGATTATTCTAATTAACCGTTAAAAGTAAAATAAAGTTTGCTCTTCAATGGTACAACATCCAAACGTACCAATCTGTCAAAAGTGCAACAAAGGTAGTAAAGCGATAAACTTGTTTGCTTACATTTAACGAGTTTTAACGTTCTTTTCAAAAATATAAAAAAAATGAAGGCGTTCCCTTGTTGATACTTCACGGTTTACAGCAGACGTAATAATATACTGCTAAATTAATTTTAAAATTGTTATCTTTCCGCATCCAATTATGTTTTTGCCTTTCTCGTACACTAGTGTACTGGAAAGGCTATATGTTCACTCAAAAAACGACTTTTTGATAGAAGGCCCGGAGGGTCGAGTCACATATACCAATCAACTCAGCTCGACGAATTGAGGTGATGTCTGTGTGTGTGTATGTATTTTTTTTTTTCTAAACCATAGGGGGATAATCTGCTCAACAGACACCCTAACAGAAGGTTAGGGTAGTGTAGGTCTGACAGGCCGTCTTCTACAACAAAAGTAAAATCCAGGACTACTCTCTCCTCGTACCCACTAAACCATTCCTATGGTCGCCAAACCCTACGTCTCTCCGGAACCACCAAGAAGGTATTGCTTCAGAGAGGGGCTAGTGCACATCGCACCCACAAGGTTAGCTGCGTAGCCTGCAGCAACGAACATCGATGACTCGCTTTGGAGAGTCCATCACGGTAGCATGCTGGCGCTTAGCCAGTTTCCCGAGTGGTCCTCACCACTCCCTTTGTCCTCGGAAGGCGGGCAGAGTCAACCCCGCCCGCGCCCTACTGCTGAGCGGACATCAAGAACTGATGCCCACATGCAACCCGATCTGACCTGCCCGCAAAGGAAGGGTATCACTACCCTTCAGGCCCTATCAGATGCATCCGTAGGTTGCTGGCGGCAGGGTCTCCACCTGCCCCGACCCTTGCCGGGGACCCCTTTCCAACCGCGGGCTTGGATCCAACCCAGTAGACCGACGCCACGACAGCACCGCTACCGGGACTTCCTCTCCGCGGCCACTTAATCGTTGTAAGGGTCGATCTCGACCGCAGGGCACCGGTATGACCTACGAAGCCGACTCCGAACCCCTGGACCACCTCTTGTACTGCATCTGGACTAGCCATTCTCCGAGTCCACGCGCCACCTCCTCTGTAGCTCCCAGACGATGTGGGTAATAGCCGTTGAAACGGCGTTCCAGCCAAACTCATCCCTACACATCCTCTGGACCAAGTTGTCCGGAGTTGTGTCCTCCCCGCATGTGGCAAGCATGCGGTCACGCATTGTGCGAAAACGCGGGCACACGAACAAAACGTGTTCCGCCGTTTCCTCTGAACCATTGCACACTGGGCATTCGGGAGAATCCGCATGCCCGAAACGGTGTAGATACTGTCGGAAGCAACCATGACCTGTAAGGACCTGTGTCAGGTGGAATGTGACTTCCCCATGGCGCCTATTAATCCAACTATCTACCCTCGGTATCAACCTATAGGTCCACCTTCCTTTGGTGGAACTGTCCCACGCGCGCTGCCATTTGACCATAGAGGCCATCCTGACAGTCCTGCGTATGCCTCTTGTGCCGCGCATTTCGAAGCACTCCATGTCCTCACTGATAAGAATGCTGATAGGCACCATACCAGTAATGACGCAGAGAGCGTCGTGTGACACGGTACGGTACGCGCTCGCAACCCTCAGGCACATAAGCCTGTAAGTACTTTCCAGCTTCCGTCGGTAGCATTTAGTACTTAGCGCGGTGCCCCACGCCGGGCCGCCATACCTAAGTATGGATGTAGCAACACTAGCCAGAAGCTTGCGCTTACTGGCGTACACCGCAGAGCTATTGGACATCATCCGGGACAGTGCCGCAATAGCTGTGGAGGCTCTTTTACAGGCATAATCGACGTGGCTACCGAAGGTAAGCTTATCGTCGATCATCACGCCCAAGTGTTTGACGGAGCGCTTTGACAGGATAGTACAGTCTCCTACACTGATCTCCGTCTGCTGCTCCGACTTCAGGTTGTTAACAACCGTCACCTCTGTCTTGTGGTGAGCCAGCTCCAGTTTCCTGGACCGCATCCACGCCTCCACAACCTTAATCGAGTGGTTGGTAGTCAACTTTACCTCCTCGATCGTTTCACCGTAGACTTCGAGCGTAATGTCGTCGGCAAATCCGACAATCACCACTCCCACTGGATACTCTAACCTCAACACCTCGTCGTACATGACATTCCATAACACCGGACCCAGGATGGAACCTTGCGGGACTCCTGAGGTTATGTGAAAGCACTTCCGACCCACCTCCGTGTCGTAGACTAGTACACGATTCTGAAAGTAACTTCCGAGAATCTTGTACAGGTACTCCGGTATCCCCAGACGCAAGAGCGCATCGGCAATAGCAGACCAGCTGGCGCTATTAAACGCATTCCTTACATCCAGAGTCACTACCGCGCAAAAGCGAATTCCCCTCCTCTTAGGCTCGAGTGCTTTCTCGGCGGTTTTTGTAACCGACAAGATAGCGTCTACGGTGGACCTCCCCTTCCGGAAGCCGTACTGGTTACTCGAAAGACCATTTTCGCCCTCGGTGAACCGCAACATTCTATTGAGGATGATCTTTTCGAGCACCTTCCCCGCCGTGTCAATCAAGCATATTGGTCTATATGCCGACGGGTCTCCGGGTGGTTTCCCCGCCTTTGGCAATAGTACCAGGCTCTGCCTCTTCCAATCTTCTGGGAAAACTCCCTCGTCCAGGCATTTCTGCATAGCAGACCTGAACATCTCGGGAGCCTCTGCAATAGCTACTTTTAAGGCCAAGTTCGGAACTCCGTCCGGACCTGGGGCCTTACCTACGCTAAGGGACTTAGCTATCCCCGCAAGTTCCACATCGGTGACCCTCTCCTCATCGCCAGCCCCAGTCCCCGGCTGTCCTACGAAAGGAGGCCAAGGACTAGGATCATGACGCGGAAAAAGTCCTCCAATGATCCCCTCCAACATCTCTGGAGATTGCTCTGTAGGAGCCATCACACCTCTCGTCTTGGCCATAACGATCCTGTAGGCGTCACCCCACGGGTTCGTATTGGCACTCTGACAGAGACCCTCAAAGCAGGCCTTCTTGCTTGCTCTTATCTCGGTCTTGAGCGCGGCTTTTGCAGCGGCGAACACCACCCGCCGTTCGTTTCGCTCTTCCTCTGATCGTGCTCGCTGCATCCGCCGCCTAGCCCGTAGGCAGGCGCGGCGCAGGTCCGCAATCGCGTCGGTCCACCAGTAAGCCGGTGGCCTCCCATTTCTAGGGTGGACTCGCCTAGGCATGGTCGCATCACACGCACGTGAGAGCACCGCTACCAGCTCGTCGCCGTCTAAACCGATTAAGTTTCGCTCACGGCGGAGCGCCTCCCTAAATACCTCTTCGTCGAAGTATGATGTCTTCCACCTGCGAGGGCTTGGCCTTGGCCTAGCCGCCTCTTCTTCTATCCGCTGTCTGCTGTTATTGTAGTCGATACTGTAGCGAACCGCCAGGTGGTCGCTGTGAGTGTAGCCATCATCTACTCTCCAGTTCGAACTACTTGTTAGGCCAGGACTACAAAAGGTCACGTCAATAATTGACTCCGCTCCGTTTCGACTAAAGGTACTCTTGGTACCGACATTAGCCAAGTCGACATCTAAGATGGCCAGTGTTTCTAGCAGGATCTGACCCCGCTGGTTCGTGAAACGGCTTCCCCATTCCACGGCCCAGGCATTAAAGTCGCCCGCTATTACCACCGGCCTTCGCCCTGTGAGCACGGTCGTTAAGCGGTCCAGCATTTGCGTGAACTGCTCGATCGGCCACCGCGGAGGCGCATAACAGCTACAGAAGAAGACCCCGTTTACTTTGGCGACCACGAAGCCCTCATAGGTAGTAGACACCAACTCCTGAACGGGGTATTTACCCGTCGTCCATATCGCCGCCATTTTTCTGGTCCCATCCGCGACCCAGTTGCCGTTGCCGGCGGGTACTCGGTATGGGTCCGATATGATGGCGATATCCGTCTCCCACTCAGAAACTGCCTGACAAAGCAGTTGCTGAGCCGCATCACAGTGGTTCAGGTTCAGCTGCGTTACCTGCACTGTGATTTGTTGCTCACTGCGGCTTTCTTAAAGGCCGGGCACCCTGGACCACCCATCGCATGTCTGTTTTTCGAGGTTTTCCCGGTACAGATCATGCAGATGGGCGGACTCGTGCAGCTTTGGGCCTTATGACCTTCAGCGCCGCATCGCCTACACAGTTTGCGCCTGTCGGGGCCTTTGCAGTCCCACGACTTGTGTCCTGGTTCCAGACACCTGAAGCAAACCTCAGGTGGCTCGTGGAATGTCAGGTGACATACACACCAGCCCACCTTAATACTCCCTACTTTAACGGACTTTTTAACGTCCGCCACAGGTAGCTGAACCAGAGCTATCTGTGTCCCTGCTGGCCCCTTCCGCAGCCTGACGGCTGTGGCGGCCACCTGAACATCGCACTGTTGCCGCAGTGCCGTGACGAGCTCTTCCGCTTCGGTGATCTCGTCTAGGTCTTTGACCTTCAGAGTCGCCTCATTCGTAAGAGCCCTCACCTCCACTCCATCACCAAGGACCTCTTCTGCCAGCCTCTTGTAGGCGGCGCCCTTGTGATCCTTCTCGCGCTTAAGCTCCAGGATCATTTCGCCCGTACGAGTACGTCTGATACTGCGTACGTCGGCTCCAAGACCCTCGAGCTTGGCGTCGCACCTCATCGCCTTCAAGACGTCCGAGTATTTCGACTGTTCGGTCTTGATGACGATAGCGTCACCTTTTTCGCGCCTGGCACCTGCCTTCCTACGCCTTGGCTTGGCGACCTGCACTTCTGCCTGCGGATTCCCCTTCTTCTTCCTCTTCCGCTCTACCTTTGTCCAAGGAGGGTCCTCTCCTTGGATCGCCCTGCTCTGTGGCTGCTGAGGGCCCACCATTGGTCGCAACCCCTTGTTCCCATCATTCCGGGACGGGCCGGCCTTTTCAGGCCCACCCTTCCCAGCTTTCCGGGAACCCTGGCTGGGGTCCGACTTTCCAGCGTTACCACCGGCTTTCGGGGTTATTATACGCCTGGCCTTGCGGGCGCCGCCAGACAGCTCCTCACCTGACGGCTGCCTCGCCCGCTTCTGCGAATGCTTGTCGCTTTTGTCGCGAGCATTCGCTTCCACTCTCTTCGGACTACCCGAGAAGGAGAAGGCCTCCGTTTGCGTAAACTTAGACGCTTTCTCCTTTGCGGGTTCCGCCGCTGCTGCAGCCAGCAACGCAACCGCGTGCTCCTGCTTGGCATTATCGACAGACGCCCTAAGCCGAAGCAAGGCCGTTTTCAGGTCCTTGCTTATATTCGACTTAGTTGTCGCAAAGTCGATAATTTTGCCAAGCTGCTGCTCAGCTACCTCAAATGCGGGCCGTCCTTTTTCTGCAACTTGGCTGATGGCCCTCAGCAACCATGCTCCGTCCATGACCTCCGCCGGCTGGCTTGCCGTGGAGTGGACAGGAGCTCCCACGCTTGAGCTGCGTAAGCAGCTTCCAGCACCTGACTCCTCGCTTCTCCTTGTAGGAGACCTCATCAACCCGCTTCTTGCGAAGGGGTTGATCGCACCGCTACTTCCACCTGAATTTTGATTCTTAAGATTTTTACTCATATTTGATTCCCACGAGTCGCACGAGAAAGAATGTCCACCACGCCAGAGCTCTGCATTAACGCGGTAAGGGACAGCTTACTGTGGGGGGTGCCCAGGTGCCCCACAGGCTCCGTTAAAGATCGAGCATCTTTTTCACCCCCTCGATCACTCATTCCTCGGCACGGGTCGCTTGACACCTTGAATTGGGGTTAGTAGTCCTATTCTTAGCCGGCAACTACGCGGCTGACTCGCAAGCGGGGGGGTGCGTCAGGCCCCAGGACATCCGTCCCTGCTGCCCATGCTTGTGTGTATGTATGTGTGTGTGTGTATGTATGTGTGTGTGTATGTGTGTGTACAAAAAAACTCACATCACTTTTTGGCAGTAAACCTCAACCGATTTTAATGACCGATGGTTCATTCGACGCGGAATCTGGTCCCATTGTTTCCTATTGAAAATGGTTCGAATCGGTCCAGCCGTTCCGGAGTTATGGCCATTTAGGTGTTCCGGACCGGTGCCCCTGGAAGGGGCCATATATGAAAATGCTACAAACCCATGCATGCGACACATCAAACCGCGGCTTTTTCGATAATCTGATTAACGGTAAGCAAGAAAATAGTCTCAGACCATATCTGAACCGGTAGTGTCCCGGAACCGGCTGCGAGTGTCCCGCAGGGAGTGGCCAAATATTAAAATGCTACAAACCCATGCATGCGACATATCAAATAGCGGCTTTTTCATTAGCCTGATGAACGGTTAGTAGGAAAATAGTCTCAGACCATATCTGAACCGGTAGTGTTCCGGAACCGGTTCTAGGCGTTCCACTGGAAGTGGTCAAAAATACAATTGAACCAAACCCATGCATGCGGCACATCAAACCACGGCATTTTCGATGACCTGATGGATAATCAGCAGGAAAATCACCTCAGACCATATCTGAACCGGTAGTGTTCCGGAACCGGTTCTAGTCGTCCCGCTGGAAGTGGCCAAATATGCAAGTGAACCAAACCCATGCATGCGGCACATCAAACCACGGCATTTTCGATGACCTGATGGATAATGAGCAGGAAAATCATCTCAGACCATATCTGAACCGGTAGTGTTCCGGAACCGGTTCTAGGCGTCCCGCTGGAAGTGGCCAAATATACAATTGAACCAAACCCATGCATGCGACACATCCAACCACGGCATTTTCGATGACCTAATGGACAATGAGCAGGAAAACCATCTCACATCATATTTGAACCAGTAGTGTTCCGGAACCCGTTCCGGGGTTCCCGCCGAAGTGGTTAAATCTGAAAGAGAAACAAACCCGTACATGCGTCACATAAAATAGCGGCTTTTTAGATTACCTAATGAACGGCCAGCAAGTATTTCGGAATCGGTTTTGAGTGGCTGGAAGAGGCCAAATGTAAAAGTAAACCAAATCAAGGCATGTGACACATCAAATCGTGGCTTTTGCGATAACCTGATGAACAGTTAGCTAGAAAATAGCCTTACGTCACACTAAAGACAACTGGTAGTGTTCCGGAATTGGTTCCGAGAGTCCCATCGAAATTGGCAAACCCTGCATGTGACACCTTCAATTTGCAGCGTTTTTGTTAACCGATGAGCAGTTAACAAGACAATAATGTTAGACCATATTTGGTTCAGCCGGTAGTTACCCGGAATCAGATCCACTCAGATAGTAAAATGTAAAATTTAACCAAACCCATGGATGCGGTACATCAAATCACGACCAGTCTTGTAAACATTTGACACTTTTTACTACCTTCATTTCGTTGCCGCAGTCGGGTGTCAGTCGGCTTTGTTACATTCGTGCGCTATCGTTACCTCTTAGGGTCAAATGGGGTAAAATGCCATTTTTCAAACTTTCATCGTTTTCAATAATAATTAGCCTCATTTGTTAGGCTTCCAAAGTGGTAACAGCAACTAGACAATATTTGCTCGATACCTCAGCAAAAATATTTACAAAACCATTGCATTTTCATCGATTTTCAGCGATTTTAAAAACTGATTCGTAAAACGGAAGTGGTGCAAAACGACCATCTGCCATGGGGTAAGATGCCACTTCATGAAAACTCAAAAATTACGTCCATCAGTTTTCGGGCATTTCTGACTCATTTTCCCCCCTCTGTCTCCCTTTTTTCGTATACTCAATAAATGGAGTGTTACCCCCCTCCCCGCAAAACGATAATCGTAATATTTGAATGACCCCTAACATGGAAAGCTTAGACATCAACAACCATGCGTCTCCATGCGTGCCTCAATCTCGTTGGAAACACTTGGCTGGTAATAAAATCACTAGAAAACCTTAATTGCAAGCACGAAAAACCGGAAGTTGCCAATTTTCATTGAGAAATCAAAGGATTTTTCGTAGGTTTGGTTGCCTAGCTTCTAGAAGAATGTTTGATGCAAACATATCTTGACAACATTTACCTATAGCAATGATCAAGTCCCATCCAGGAATGATTTTATGAGTTGGGCCATTTTACCCCATCTTGGCATTTTGGGCTTTGTTCCCCTACCTACACACAACACGAGCAGTAGAACGAAGATCAATAAACATAAGAAAGGGTCAAATCAATGTCATCTGACACGATCACATGTGTCTAATTCTAACTTTACGCATAGATTTAACTTTCTTCGAATTTCGACTGTTGGTGATTATGTTGGAAGGGGAATGGCGTTCAGTCTTTGGAGGAATAACTCAAAAACGGATTCTTAAGCTTTCATCCGCTTAAGCTTAAGCTTAAGAATTCGTTTTTGAGTTATTCCTCCAAAGACTGAACGCCATTCCCCTTCCAACATTTACGCATAGATTTTCAGCCAATTCCGATTAGGCGCCGTCCACAAATTACGTAACGCTCTAGGGGGAGGGGGGGGGTATGATCGAGCGTTACGGTCCATACAAAAATTTTAGGATTTTCATACAAATAAGCGTTACGGAGGGGGGAGGGGGGGCCTGAAAATGTCGATTTTAGCGTTACGTAATAAATGGATGCTGCCTTATGAATGTTAATATTAGTTTATTATTGCATGTTGCATTGAATACGACACACAGATGGGCAACATAGCTCTTATTATGGAAGAAGACAGGAATAACAAAAGCCGAACCGTCTCCCGAAGCCGCTATCGTGGTGAAGTGCATTCGTTTGACATTTTTGTTTCTTACAGTAGTTTGATTGCTTGTGTTGCGAATGTCGGAGACAAAGGAGGCCGAATATCGACGAAAAGGTTCAAATGACTGTGATCTCTAACAAGACTGATCACGACTTATCGACAACCTGATGGAAAAATAGGGTCAGACCACATTAGATTCCCGGTAGTGTTGCAAAAGAAGCAAACCCATTCATGCGATATATCAAATCGCGGTGATTAAGTAACGGTGAATAAATAGCAATAAAATATTCTCAGACCATAATTGGGACAACCGGTAGTGTGATGGTCCATGACTAATGGAATCAGATCCGGCTACCCCACCGGAAATTACCAAATATAAAAATGAACCAAACCCATACATACGACACATCAGATCGCAGATTCTTTGATAATCTAATAAACGGTTAGCAACAAAATAGCCTTAGATCACATTAGAGACTAGCTGTTGTGTAGCAGAATCAACGTTCATGTGAAAAATTAAATCATGGCTTTGTTTAATGGCCTGATAAACATTAGGTATGAACAACAGTGACGAATAGGTCTAAGTCCTCATATATGAGAACAAAATATAGACAAAACTAAAGCGATCTCATCAAATCGTACCATTTCAGATTCCTAAGGTGTAAATTTATAGCAGGATGGGTCAACGTTGAATGGAAAAATAAGAATTTGATCGCGTCAACAGAAGATTGTGGCTGTTTTAAGGAATTTTGAGCTCTAAAACTATGTAAAATAAGTGTATTTGGTATGGGAAATATGTTCGGAGTCCACCATAGTATCCAAGATAGCGGTCCAAAGTCCAAGATAATGGCCCAGTATTCAAGTTAGTGCCTATTTTATAGGATTTTTAATTCTTGCATTATGGGCATACAGTATCGGACAATAAAAATGCATCAAAGTCGTTTTCCCATACAAACTAGTCAACTTCAGATTGCCACATCTCAGTCATTTCTCAAGCGACTGTTTTCATTTTTCTGTGTCGAACTACAAAACGTTTCAATGTTTAAAAACTATTGAAAAAGTTCGGTGATAGCTATTGATGTAATAGTTACAGACGGTTGTATTTTGACAATAAAAATGCACCAAGACAAATAATCTTATTTCTAAAAATGCTGAAGTCAAATAATGTTGGTCTCTTCAGCTAATTTATTCGTCATCACACAAGAAACATATTTGCCGAAGACAACATAATGATATGACGTAACCATTTTTTGTTATTGAACTTCATGTCTTGGTACATTTTTATTGTCAAAATTCAACCTATCTGTCACTTTTGTATCAATAGATATTACAGAACTTTTGCAAAATATTTTGAAAATTGAAATGCTTTGTAGTTCGTCACAGAAAAATGAAAACAGTCGCTTGAGAAATAACAGAGATATGGCAATCTGAAGTTGAGTAGTTTGTATGGGAAAAATGCTTTGGTGCATTTTTTTTTGTCCGATACTTTATTTTGTATGAAAATATGTCCAGAATTCAAATCAGAAAACCCAAGCTGTGCGCTGTTTCACAAGGTCTGCAATATGACTATCGTTTGAATGGGGAAGAATGCCGGTCTTCATCCAAAACTGGTAACCAGAAAATCATAAACGACATGCCACAATTCAATACGGCGACTATTTTATGTAGTTTTAGGTGCAGAGTCCAAAAATGAGTACCAGAACATCCAAGATGGTGTCTCAATGTTCAAGATGGCGGTTAGTTTAGTTGGAGTAGATATCCGGAGTCATAAAATGATGACCGGAAAATCTAAAATGATGTTTCAAAATTTTGCGGCTTCATGACACTTGTTTGGTTTGAGTTTTGGATCATTGTCTTATATTTTCTGAATATTGGATGTTATGCTAATATAAAATGTATCCATATTGAGTAGATTTAGCAAGCAGTTTTCATTTTGTAATTATGTCAATGTCATCAACATGTCGCTCGAGTTTTGTTGAAAGGATATTTTAAAGCACGAGAAAGGCACCATCACCGCTAGGTGGATTAATTAGGGTTTTTTTTTATCTCATTCTGTTAAGGCGACTCTGGAAGCATTTCTTCACTTTTTGGTTTTTCATTTTTCATTAAATAACGAAGCAATATTTTCAAAATCGGTTTTCGTGCTCATGTAGAGTATGGATCAGGGTATCTCCTGATTCTTTTTTCGTGGTGGAAAATGTTTTTCGTTTCGGCAGAAACCATTTTTGAACAAAATTTCACAAAAAAAAATGGTTTCTGCAAAAATGGAAAACATTTTCCACCTCAAAAAAATTCGGAAGATACCTTGATCCATACTCTACATGTGCACGAAAACCGATTTTGAAAATATTGCTTCGTTATTTAATAAAAAAAATCAAAAACCGAAAAAATGAGAAAATGCTTCCAGTTTCGCCTTAAGGTTAAAGTTTACAAAGCATACATGTTCTAGTTCTATATATAATCTACCCAGTCAACCAGTGATCGTATAAGATGTTGCATAAGATGCTAAAGTGGAGACGATATGCGTACATTTTACATGCGCCTAAATGGAGGCATGCACACATATGGCCTCCACTTTATCATCTTAAGCAACATCTTATACGATTACTGGTTGTCTGGGTATAGTCTATAGTATAGACTCAACAATATATGTTGTCGCACAGTAACACACAAAAATTGATATTATTGAACAAAAAAGTTTGCACGTCTTTAACAGTATATCGAGCACTCATCCATAATGTCATGAATCGAATTGAATAACTGTTAAAGAAATTATAAATATTGATTTTGTATCATTTTACGGCATAGAATAGCTGCTGATGGAAAAAATACTGAATTTTGATAAAAAAAAACATAAACGATTTTAACCACTACAAAACTCTAATCATATTAGTAATCCAATTGCTTCCAAAAGTATATTCGAACGTTCTTGTGTATATTGGACATCTGCAATGGAGCAAGCGATCGAAATAACATTTTTGGTTTCAATATTGACATCATATTATCATTAGTACGAGAAATTCTTACACTTCAACTTTGAAGTGTCTTACAAATCGCTCCCAGCTGCTCCCCGTGGAGATATTCTTTTCAAATGCTCGTCCATACCTGAATTGATTAAGGAAACATTCAGCTGCCAAAACATAAGCGTCACGGTGATTTGTATTTAGTACAAATGTATGAAAACCAGCTATTTTGTTCGGATGTTTTTCGAAGAAATCGTCGAAGGTCGAAATTGAGAGCTAAGTAGGGGGTCTTATGCACTTATTTAGGCTCAAACTAGCAGACTAATATGATTTGACAATTTTTGCAGGTATTTTCAAACCTGGACCACTATGTTGCACCAAGATCGACATAGGTGTACGGCAATGAGAGTTTAATGAAGGTGGGGAAGAAGATACTTCGTGTGCGTGAAATCCGTGTCTGGTGCAAAACATGTCACTACTACAAGCAAAGCGAGCTCCCATAAGAACGCGTGTCAAATAGTTACATCACTATTTGTGTTTACATTTTTCTTTCCTTACTAATACATAGCCATCTCTTCTTCTTCCCCACTTGTAATATACTCTTATTACCCAATGCACCCGCACGGAACAAAAATATGAGAGCAGCTTTTGCGATTTTAATACATAAATGTACAGAAAAACAATCAGCTTCAGTAGACGCACCGAAATCCGAGTTTTCAACTTATACTTAAAATTTGTACGCCACACAAGGCTTTACTTGTGTGTAGCAGTGAAGAATATAATACGTACATGGTGGCCTCAGAATTGGATCTCCAACTTGGAGCTCAATCATCGATGTCATCAAATCGACACTAATTTTTCATTTGGGCCTAACTGACAATTTCGAGTTCTCTTCATCGATTCTCTATTTGTGTTATCACAGAATGTGTATTGAGTTTTCCAAAGATTTTTTGGTTGAAATGCGAAGAAGACGACTACATGTTGCTATAGAAACAAAAAGAATAAAAATGTCAGTAGCTATAGAAATTCGCAGCAGATGCAGGGCCAGAGGCTTACACTGTAAAATATTTTTGCTGGTAATCAGCAAACTTTGCTGATTTTTGGCGTGCTGATTGCAATCAGCAATACAAATTACTGAGTATCAGCAATTGTTTTTCAACTTGCTGAACCATCCAGCAATTTTGACAGTTGATCAGCAAAGTTGTGCTGAAATTCAGCAAAAATGTTGCTGAAATTCAGCAATTTCTTTTGTTGATTTTTGGCGTGCTGGAAGCATTTCAAAAATTTTGGTGTGTATGGTAGCGCAGCCTTAGCAAATCCGACGCTTGTGTGTGACTCTCATCACCAATGCATACAACACATCGGAGATACATAATACCACTCGGCCAGGCCTACTGTACAGCGTCAATTAAAATTGAATAAAGCCTAGAACACCGACGTATCGACAACCGACGTTGTTGAAAGTATTTGTTATAGACATATCTGGAGCAACATTTGAAAAGGGCTCAAGAGGTCTTATGTCTTTTTTCTAAAATGCTCCGTTGAGCCTAACAGCAGCCCACCCACGCAAATGAGCACCGTTATCGAGAAGATCGGTGTTTGCTTTATCAGAAGATAACGGTCTTAATTTGTGTGAATAAGCTGATGGGAGCTCAGGAGCGACATGTGAAGTCATTGTTTACCAATGATTGTATGCCCTTTTCAAATTTTGCTCCAGATATAGTAAAATCTTTGGGAGTGACTTCATCGAAGCTCTTCTACAAGGGATGGGACTGAGAACTTAGCAAATATCTGAAATCTTTGGATTATGTTTCGGCCAGACGACTTATTCGGCATGAGGACATTTGCCCAACAAATTAGGCCACTCGAGATTCGGTCAAATTACCGGACACTATCAGGTATCAGAATTTTGGCTCAGGCAGCACGTTCTCCTCCAAATGGGAGATTCGTACCTCACACGCCATTGACATCTCATCTGTTTATTTATTCATATCGGTGGAGGAGTTTATTATAATTCCTATTTATTTATCCCAGCATGAGCAATTGGAGTTATTATTTTATTTACCCGATGAAAAATATAGAATTAAGGGAATAAGGGAAGGATTCAAGAATAAAAGAATGGATGCAAATGATAAAGAGGTAAGGAAGAGAAGTATTCTATAAAAAACACCCCAAATGAGATACTAATTAAAACTACATTTGCATAATTGATACGTAGAACGAAAGCAACACAAAGGAGAGTGAGATTCTTTTATTTTTGCGTACAATAGGGAAGAATCCAGTACAGTATTCCCGAAAGGATACTGAAACTCAATAACTCAACATCCATACAAAAATCATTCCACTGCAACCTGTAGTAGATGGTGATTATTGAATATTTTGAAAAAGAACTCGATGGGAGCTTACTTTTTTGAAAGAGACAAGTAGAAATTTTGTGGAAACCATAGTTCACCATAAAAATTTGCTTTTTTAGGAGATCAACTGAGTTATCGCCAATGCTGCAGAAAACTAGACGATATCCATTTTCCTTTTTTTGACGTTGTTGATCTTCCTCAAGTTTGTCAAAATCGAGGGATTCTAGAAAACTATCCTATTTAAAACATCAGTCTGATTCAGTTTTTATCTCATCCTTTAATACGTCAGTAAAAAGCCGTTCTTAAGCGAAATCTGAAAACGTAATGAAGATCGTGAATTAGGAAGCAGCTTTGCGATTAAGCTTCTTCCTTTGGTTCTTTGCGTAGTATTTACCTCTTCAAAAAGAACCACCTTGATCTTCACCAGTCGATGCAGAGGAGGCTGCAATAGGTAATTTTTTCCCAGCATTCTGGGTTTTCTCAAAAGTATGTCCAGTAGATATTTCTGTTGAACACCCAGACTGCTGTTCCGAATTTCCAGTTGCATTGCCCAGGAAATCAGCCATTATTATGAAACTGTTTCTGATAGCTCGAACAAAACGATCAGCTTTAGAAAACGTCCAAAGAGAAAAGTAAGATTATCTTCAATCAGATTGTTTCTAGACCCGATGCCAAGCGACAACCGTTCGCTGCTGGCAAGCTTCGAATGTGGAAGAAGATGTAAGGTGGAAATCAGGAACCCTGGAACTACCTCTACGAAAGGAATTTCTGTTCAAATGATAAAAGTGCGGTTTGTTGAATTGTGATTTTGATCACACGAAAGCCACCATTTACCACTAGATGAATTTACAATGGTTTAATTTTTGTTATGAAACAAATCTACTATTAAAATCATGAAGAAAAGAATTAATGCCGACAGCCAGATGGCGTTTAGCTGATCACCATTTGGCCGAATGCCATCTGGCTGAATGGGTCGATTGTACGGATGCCATTTGGCTGTATTTTGTTCAAAATAATTCAGAGGAAATTTTTAACATTTAAGCTGTCAATTTAATCGTTAGTGATCCTTCCTTTGTTGCGAAGGCAGATCATCCTTTGCACGATACACAAAAGATTGAAAGCAGCTTTCTGGTTGTGCAGCTTCAATGCTGTAATTCAATTTATAATAATAGTATACACACATTTTAGTATTTTATCCCGCGCTCTTTAAAGATGCAACCTCCTATCAATAACTTGCTATAATAGCCTGGGCCCGTGGCGTAGTTGGTCACACGTTCGCTTCATATGATGGTCATGGGTTTGATTCCCAGCCCCGGCACTTGCAATTTTTCGTCAGTTGCTCTTCTCCCGAGAGCGACTGACACTGACCCTCTTCTGAGCCCCATTGCTCAAACGGACCCGGAAACCTGGACATCGGCGAACTGCTACTTATAATGGATCCCCAATCGGACTGGAAAGGAACAACGGCCATCCATCATCCTTGTGCTCATCATTCTACCAGGTATAAAAGTAGAAAAATGAAAGCAGCAAAAAAGGCAACAATTTCGATAAAGCAGAATAGAATCTAGGCGCTGTAAGTGCAGCAGTCACTTGAATTTGCTCACGTAGTGCCCCAGTGGACAATAGAGCTATAAAATTAGGTTAAGTGATTAAGAATAAAAAAAAAACTTAATTTTTGCCGTTATCTTCCATTCGACCCGTGTTGCCAGTTTCACATGGCATTGTCGTCTCAACATCCTTCTTTTAATCATTGCCTATTCTTCTGGTTCTACAATTCAGATTTTTGTTTGCATTAAAATCATCATTTTTTGTCCCACAGATGTTGCCTTCTTGAAATCATAGGCTGTTTATTTTTTAGCTACGACCGCTTAAGGCTCAATTGGCTTCTTTAGCGGTGTTGAGATAATTTCATATTCAGAATCTGCATGCAAAACTGAGCCGAAATCCAAACTTTCATGAATTTTGGTGTCCGGGAACCTATTTAAAAATCAGTTTGAAGTTTGTATGGGAGCGATTTGTCAAATCACCCCTCGTCGCATTTTGTACTGGGCGGAGCTGTCAAGCAGTTGGCCAGCTGTCAAAAGGTGATTTCGAAAAATCTCTTCGAAATCGATTTTAGGTACCAAAATGAAGTTCTAAAAATCTGAAAAAAATCATGGTGGTTCAGAAAAAGGTGCTCTTTCGTATAAAATCAAAAAATCAATACATTTTTCTAAATTTAAAACCCCAATTGAGAATGGCAAATGTTCCAGAACTAAAATAGCAGTTTTTCCAAATGATCGACAAAATGAAAAAAAAAAATAAGAATGTCCGATTGTTTATTAAGTCAATTATAACAATTCGTTATTCTGGAGAAAAGTGCCTTTTCAGTTATGGATAATATGCGATTCTCATTTGAGCCTCAAGGACAAACGTATTGAAATCCCACTTCAGCAGTGCATCAAAACTTCAGACACTCACATCTTAAGAAAAAAGTTTCAAACAATAGTACATTTCATTATTCTGTTCTTGCTCACTTGCAATAAGCTTAAAATAAGAAGCTCAGGTGCGCTGATTTCGTTTACGAAGAGGTTTGTGCGCTCCAAATCGTGAGTAGGTGCCAAAGTCAGCCATTGTGGTGGCCATTATGGGATTCTAACAAGTCTGTCCTTAAGTTCATAATTTCTTTTTCTGTCAAACAACATTCGGCCAAACAACATTCGGCCAAATGGCATAGAACTTTTGAAATCAATTCTGTAGATGTTGCAGGTAAATATTATGGTGAAAGGCTAGGTGATTTTATTTTAGTTAATCACATTAAGCCAGTAAAATTAAAAAAGTTTGGCATACACTGTCTCTTGTTGAATGAATGGATGGCCGCACGTATCCCGCTATGACGGGTCGATAAGACCCAATTAGCATTGAGACATTTGATTTACTAGATTTTCTCTCTTGTCGACCCTGCGAATGGCCCAAAAAGAGACCGACGATGTTGATAATTAAAGTATCGTTTAATATCTTCCTCCCAGGGAGTAATGTGACCGCATAAACGAGAGCGGGAAAATCGGTACGTTGGATAGACACGATCAAAATTCGACGATGGGAATGAACATTTCGACCACTCCGGAGCGCATACTGTTTTACTCGCGCGTCTTCGATTGTGCGCGGCTAGGACCGCGCGGTTTTCTGTCCCGGTCTTCCCGGTCGTCGGTGGTTCGGCGATAGTCTGTCTGGGCGACGACGTTTGATCGTGATAATTTTCGATAGCCAACGGCCTATGGGCCCGAAATGTGACCGGGTGGTGCGGCTGGGATAGTGATTGTGTTTTCCCGAATCGGCTGCGGGTGGAAAACCGAGATGGCACTAGAGGACCGGACTTTAGGGCCCGATCTTCGATCCTTCTAAGGATTGCCCACAGAAGCTCGGGAGAACATGGTCCCACGTATAAAAGCTAGATATTCATTGTTTCTTCGTCACTCGTCGTTCTACTAAGAAGCCGGCAAGGCATATTCTGCTATCTTTCCAAAGGGTTAGTTATCGTGTTTCGTGTTTATTAATTAATTTGAATTTCTTTATCGGGTTCATAAAAAGTGACTTGATCGGTGTGAAAAGTGATTTGACTGTTGACCAGTTTAAAATTGCGGTTGCATTAAATGAAATGACAAACGTGCGCAGCTCTGGCTTATGGATTATTGAATCATCAGTGTTAAAGTGAAAAGTGATGAAGTTTTTTTTATTAAAAGTTGACTAGTGAAACGTTTTTGTCAAAGAACAAAAGTTTTTTAACCTATTAAGTAAATTGAACGTGTTTAGTTCAATCACATTCAGTTTCAGTAAACCGAAATTTCCGTTATTGGAATTGTATCCCGGTTGAATAATTCACCAAATCAAATTTGAAAGCAGCTGATTAGTTCAAAACTTTGTGAAGAAAATTGTTCAAGGTTTTTCTGCTGAAGAATTAAACAGTGAATACATTCATGATGATTATTTTGATGTTCCATTGAAACACTGCCTTGGATTTTTCATGATACCGTGGGCAAACTGTTCATATTTCATGAAAAAAAAATCTCTTCTTGTTGTTTTTTGCTGTTCTACAGTTTGTTTATTTTTTTTAAATGTGTTCACGACACTATTCACAAGAAAGGTGCATTCGTGTCGAACCAAATTCCTTTAACAGTAGATTTTATCATATTTGAAATTCTTACATGTAACGAGGCTATATGAAAATTTGTGAAAAACGTCATACGTTATGACGTTTTTCACAACTTTCATATTGCATAGTTTCATGTGAGAATTTCAATAATTTTTACGCTATTCAACTTCTACGTTATTCAATGCATCTCGCAAACTTGTCTCACTGATGCAATTTTCTCGTCTTTCCTTCTCATATTTTCGGCAAAGTCATTCAGTTCGTTTCTGTTCTACTGTTTTTTAATTAAACTATCATACTTTATTGAACAATTTATTTTTAAACAATCAAACAAAATTGCACAGCTTACAGAGGGCGAAAATGATTCTCTACTTGCTGACGGCAAATATTTGACTTCTTGCACGTAGGTACATCGACGAGTGAAATTATAGTTTTCAATCTTTACCCCACCCGTTTCACACGTTGGTTGAGAATTATTTTTATCGCTTTACACAAGTTCAAAAAGATGTAAAAAAGCGAGATCAATTCGTGAATGTCAATGCAACCTCGGGACACTTGAAGATTTAATCTAGCAGAAGTTTTCAACTCTAGTAGTAATCTTAGCCCAGCTGCGCGCTGTTAATTAATGTCTGCTGTCAAGCTAATTATTTCTTACATATAACGATCGTGCTGTTCATAATTTTCTTGTCTATCCATCTACAGGGTCAGTAAATCTAAACCAAACCAGCCAAAATGTGTGACGATGATGCTGGAGCGCTCGTTGTTGACAACGGATCCGGAATGTGCAAGGCCGGTTTCGCTGGTGATGACGCCCCACGTGCCGTCTTCCCATCCATCGTTGGCCGCCCACGTCACCAGGGTGTGATGGTCGGTATGGGCAACAAGGACTCGTACGTCGGTGATGAAGCCCAGTCCAAGCGTGGTATCCTCACCCTGAAGTACCCAATTGAGCACGGTATCATCACCAACTGGGATGATATGGAGAAGATCTGGCATCACACCTTCTACAATGAACTGCGTGTTGCCCCAGAAGAGCACCCAGTCCTGCTGACTGAGGCCCCACTGAACCCCAAGGCCAACCGTGAGAAGATGACTCAGATCATGTTTGAGACCTTCAACTCGCCAGCCATGTACGTTGCCATCCAGGCTGTCCTGTCCCTGTATGCCTCCGGTCGTACCACTGGTATCGTCCTGGATTCCGGTGATGGTGTTTCCCACACTGTCCCAATCTACGAAGGTTATGCTCTGCCACATGCCATCCTCCGTCTGGACTTGGCTGGTCGCGATCTGACCGATTACCTGATGAAGATCTTGACTGAGCGCGGCTACTCTTTCACCACCACCGCTGAACGTGAAATCGTTCGCGACATCAAGGAAAAGCTGTGCTACGTCGCTCTGGACTTCGAGCAGGAAATGGCCACCGCTGCTGCTTCCACCTCCCTGGAGAAGTCTTATGAACTTCCCGACGGTCAGGTCATCACCATCGGCAACGAACGCTTCCGTTGCCCAGAAGCCCTCTTCCAGCCATCCTTCCTGGGAATGGAATCTGCCGGTATCCACGAAACCGTCTACAACTCCATCATGAAGTGCGATGTTGACATCCGTAAGGATCTGTACGCCAACACTGTCCTGTCCGGTGGTACCACCATGTATCCAGGTAAATATTGATCAACTATTCAGCTTCCCAGAAAATTAAAAAACACTCACACGAACTTTCTCACCACCCTACCACAGGTATTGCTGATCGTATGCAGAAGGAAATCACCGCCCTGGCCCCATCCACCATCAAGATCAAGATCATTGCTCCACCAGAACGTAAATACTCCGTCTGGATCGGTGGATCCATCCTGGCTTCTCTGTCCACCTTCCAGGCCATGTGGATCTCCAAGCAGGAATACGACGAATCCGGCCCATCCATTGTCCACCGCAAGTGTTTCTAAATCGCTTCCGCCAAAACCAACGCAGTTTAGAGCATCGAAGGCAGTCGGCCCAACGCCACCCAGGGCAACTGCGGGCTGAAACTGCTAGCATACTACCAGCAACAATAGCAGCAGCAACAACAACACCAGCAAGCATCGAGAAATTATTTAACATCATCATCATACAATGTTATCCCATATGTGATTCAACTTATTTATGTGTAAATGATTTTCCTTTATTTATAATGTGGATCATTATCGTTATGTTTTGAGGTTCGTATAGCGAATAAAAACACTCAACCGCTACTATAAACCAAAGAGCTAGTTGAGACTATGGCTACAGCATAGTCGCATTCAGCATCCGAAATACACAGTCGAAATGAAACAAACATCGCCATACTCTAGAGTCTGTTATTCGACCGGACAAATCTTCCAATAGATGTTTAGAAACAACTGAAACAACTTTTATAGCAATAGGGTGTAAAACACTTTTTTGTTATACTTTATAATTTTGTATTAAAGAGTGAAAGTTTAAATGTAGTTCATAATAATTTTTTTGCTAAATTGATGACATTTCGCTTGTTTGAAACTACTTGTTTGTTGGAAATTAAATTATATACATATTTAACTGTAACTGGTTAAATATTGCTTATTTCACCACTAACATTTCAGTTGACATGCTTGTTTAGTTTTTTTTTCTTTCTTTGTCTGCCATTGCATGAATTTGTATATTGTGAGGCAAGTACAATGATACACTATGCCCAGGGAGTCGAGAAAATTTTCCCGACCGGAACGGGAATCGAACCCGCCGTCTCCGGATTGACGATCCATAGCCTTAACCACTAGGCTAACTGGAAACCCAACTATGGGAAATATTGACTGCAATTCAGGATTCACCCATTGAGCAGCATAAAAGTTTAGGGACTACTAATCATCATATCAATGTGAACAAGAAATTCAGATCGAAAGTTTGTCCGGTATTCGACCCAGTCCCTATAAAACCACTCACCAATATCAATTGATTGATTGCTTTGTCTTTATTAAAGAGACTTTCAGCCCTTGGCTGGTTCGTCTCTCCCAATATCAACTTCCTTTCCCGATTAGCCAAGATAGTTGGGTTGTGCTGAACCTTCACGTACCCGGCCCCCGACAACCAGTGAAGAGAATTGTCAGACAAAAGAGGCATGAAACATGAGACAAAGAAGACACGGCGATTGCTCTTTATCCCAACTGGTAACAGATGACATGTTCTAGATTTTTTTTTATTGCAGACAAAATGGAAGCTGAATTCGTTGCGTACTTTTCAACTCGTGACTAATCAATTAACCCAAAATCGAACCTTTTTGATGATACATCTTCAGCAGCATTGCAGTGTTTACCGACTCAAAGTTACCGCTCGAAAATCACAATCCAAGGCTTAAAAATCTCTAAACTCGTGGTGCACGATCTTCGTCCTATTCTGTTCAATTTGGAACAAACCTATGTCGCATTGGGTAGAATGTCGCAACAAATGTAGGTTGCGAGATTGTCTTTATTGTTGCGCGATGGTTGAATTTTGATTCACTGCCGACAGCTCATTTTCGAAATGATGGCTTTTGTTAATTTTCATCCGCAATTTTTGAAGTTGCCCTCAATCGATCATGACCTGATGCAATCATTATTATTATTAAGTTTATTATACTCAAACGGCCATGTAATATCCGGAAACATTCCGGGGATATTCCGGATTGGGCTGGGATCAGGGTTACCCAAATGGATAGAAGTGATTATTTCGTGTGTAATTGTATTTGAACCACCGATTTTCCGCGAAGTTTTGTTGCGAACAGTGAAACACAACTGCGATAACCATATTTGAATAAGTTGACCCTTCCTGGATCCCCGTGATAAGTTCCACTGCGTCTCATTGAGGACACTTCTGGTTTTCAACCCAAACATGCCGTGCGAATCAATCTTCATGATTTCGTATGATTGAGTCAGTATATTGTGAGACAAGTACAATGATAAGGTAAATCGGGGTAATTAGGCCACTATAAGGAAAAGTCAACCGAATATGGAGAAAACATGGTTGAAACTTCCGCACATCGTACGACCACAATGATTTTTGTATTACTAAACTTCATACATGTAAATATTTTAGTTAAATTGTGTTTACGTGTAAAAGAAAGATTTTTGGAAAAATCTGTGATTTTGGGTCGATTTTGAACCGATAGGATAATATGAGCACCCGATTTTTGATGAAGAATTCATCCCACCTAATAAAACACAAACTTGATATTATCATTGTGCATCAAATCCTATAGTATCAACGTGAAATATATGAAAAACAAATTAGATCAAAAGCTATCTAAGGTATTAAAACAAGAGAAGTCTTATGTAGTGTTTTCTGTCTGCGCTCGTCGGGGTAATTTGGCCAATGTTTTCGAAAATTATTTTTCCAATTTAATGCGAACTTGCAGTACTTCGTTCTAACATTTCAGTCGCTGCAATATCAGGCCAGTATTAAAGCTGTAAGTTGAATTTGCAGAAATTACTAGATTTTATGTGTTTTTCATGAGGTGCTCATATTGCTCCATTGGCCAAATTACCCCGACTACCCCTACACTATGCCCAGGGAGTCGAGAGGGCTTTTTCTTCTTCTTTATGGCTCTAAGTCCCAACTGGGACTTGGCCTGTCTCGCTTCAACTTAGTGTTCTTTGAGCACTTCCACAGTTATTAAAACTTAAACTACCAAGGGTCCAAAAAAAGTTGGAAGTCCAACTTTGACAAGGCATTTCTCGGCCGTTTTTCAACCGATGGTTGAACCATATGGTTTTTTCGACCCTAAGTCATGCGTACAGTTTATGCAAAATAAGTGATTTTTCAGTACACTATATGTAAATTTACTGAAAAAACTGCTAAAATACCCTATTTTTCACATCAAATATGCAATAAATCAAAATTCAAAGCGATGACATATAGTTTTTTTTGGTCTTAAATTGTTCGTAGGATTATACTGGACATTTTTGATGAACAATAAAAATGTTCTCTTACACTCATATTTTGTTTTACCTGAAGAACTACGAAAATTCCATATTTTTTACACAAAGTAGTCAAAATTAGAACAATAACTTGTAGTTTTTTAGCCTTGAATTGTTCTTAGTAGTTTGGGGACATACTTGAAGAACAATAGTGATTTTTTCACCACACTCACATTTTGATTTACTCAAAAACCATCCAAAGTACCACATTTCTCGCACAAAATGGTTAAGAAATAAAAATGGCTTACAATTCATTGTAGTTTTTTTGCCTTGAAAGTATCCGTGAAAGAGTACAGGACAAATTTGATGAACAACAGTCACGTTTTTATGACACTCTTAATTTATTTCACTCAAAAAGTAACGGCTCAATTAATTTGCCGAAGCAAACCCCCGTCCCTGTCAGCATACGAGGTTGGTTACTCGATCTTTCCTGAAGTTACTGGTATCCCGGCCGGTGCCATGCGGAGGTAGGGATCGGAATAGCATCACAAGAAGCTGAAGGACCTTATAAGAGATCTGAGTCGCGTTGCCAGCCTTTACCATGCCATTTCATGCCTTTATCAACTTTTTACGTTGCGGGTTTGTTCATCAGTTTTTTTTTTTCAGTGAAAATAATTAAAAATCCAGCATGTACCGAAAGTTTCGATCTTCTACCGTTTTCGGTCATCCTCAGTGGTTCCTTAAATGTTTATATTTGTAGAAAATAATATCAAAAACTTATATGCTATGGGGCAGAAGTGCCCATTTGTTTATTTTTGTTTCTAATTTCTGTTCATTCGTTCGGTGTTGTATTGGTGTTAGTGCTTTATGTTTTTAGTTTTTCAATCAGGCCGTTGTATCGTTGTATGCCGTTAACCTGAACTTCATTGAGTCCCTTTGCAAATTTACAGTGTTGTCGGTTTTTTATACAAAATGTTTCAGTTATTAGACAAGTTTCTGTTCTAGATCAAAGTTTAAACAATGATCTCCCCTCAATAACACCTCCCTACCCCCCTTGTGCACGAGCTTGGTGTCCAGGAATTTCAGGTGGCTATTTTCCTAAATTTCCACCGTGAATTGGAGTCTCGTTGTTGAATACTTTGACAATCCTGCTGATTTCCTGACGTCGTATGCCCAATAAACAGTTATCTACGAACCGTTTAAAGAACATCGGGAAGTTCAGGTCCGCATACAACGGCCTGATTGAAAAAATTAAAAACACAAAGCACTAGCACCAATATAACACCGAACAGAAAACAGAAACAGAAGTAAACATATGCGCAATGGATATACTTCTGCCCCATATCATGTAAGTTTTTGATATTATTTTATATAAATATAAACATTTGAGGAACCGTTGACCGAAAACGGTAGAAGGTCGAAACGTTCGGTAAATGCTGGATTATTGATCATTTTTAACAAAAAAAGCCGATATACAAAGCCGCAACATAATCAACAACGGTGATGATCCAAATAAAACAATTTTATCAACTTTTAGTCTTTTTAGTTTTTAGCCCATTACACAAAGTTCTTGAAATAATCTGGAATCGAACCATGACACTTCCCAAGTAACCACGCTGCTGAATGCCGTAATGCATGCATAAATCCGGTATATATCCAAGTAACACACTTGTCACAGAAGAGTCACTGCGGCGCAGGTTTTTGTTGCACATAAGTCACTATGACTTACTTCTAACAAATAGATACTTACTTGCTAGAAGTAAGTCACAGTGATTTCTGCGCCGCCGTGACTCTTCCGTGGCAAGGGTGTTATACTTGGGTATGAAAAAAAAAGCATTGAAATTCAGGTGGATAAGAAAACCAAATTGAACTTGGCTGCAATGCGACTGACTATATTGGAACACTATGTTAGGATATTTTAACAGAGCATAACAAAGCATAGAAAGCCCATGCGTTCAATTTTTAGGCTCAACTTTTTCTCAAATCTATTTAGCAACAATATTGTCATTGTTGACTAAATATCGGATGGCTCGTTTCACCCCATTGCTGGCGCATGTTGTTGTGATTATCCCTCATAAGCATTTTATTGGTTTTGGTCAATGTTAGACTACATCTTACTACATACATCCAAGTCATAGAATCACAGACCCGTTAAAGGTGAATCACTTACATCGTTGTTTTAATGCCAGACCATCGAATGCATGCACGCGAGATGCACTCCTAGGCCCTCATCCATATATTCTACTCGGTGACAAAAGACAACACGAGGAGGTTATCTGTTTGCCGAAAATAAATGTGTATGCGCACAAACCAGCTCGTTTGCTGCGAAAGCTTAGACAGTAATTTCAGTTACCACGTACTTACTTGCTTGGATTAATAATATAATTATTTTTATCGTTTAGAAACAACGGCATCGAGAAGGAAAATTGCCTTGAATTCTCCCTTCGAGAATAAATTCTCACAACAAATAGACATGAAATCACTTGTGACAAGCCGAAGCCCCGAAGGAATTTGTTCACCACGCAGACTCCGTGGGCGTAAGCGGGTATTGGTGATTTTGTTTAATATGCGAGAAGGGCCAAGCGGGCCCATTACTCCCGGGGATGGTCAGTCTTTTCTCGGCCGCGACACAGTATCTAGCTGCGATAACTTGATTCTCAGTGCAGAAACGGGTGCATATTAGTGCATAGAAAGCAAAATGTGTGACGATGATGCAGGAGCGCTTGTTGTTGACAATGGATCTGGAATGTGCAAGGCCGGCTTCGCGGGAGACGATGCTCCGCGTGCCGTCTTTCCGTCGATCGTCGGTCGCCCTCGCCACCAGGGTGTAATGGTCGGTATGGGTCAGAAGGACTCGTATGTCGGTGATGAAGCTCAATCGAAACGTGGCATCCTCACGCTGAAATATCCCATCGAACATGGCATCATTACCAATTGGGACGATATGGAGAAGATCTGGCATCACACTTTCTACAATGAGCTTCGAGTGGCTCCTGAAGAGCATCCAGTGCTGCTGACGGAAGCTCCGCTCAATCCAAAAGCTAATCGCGAGAAAATGGCACAGATTATGTTTGAAACGTTCAACACCCCAGCAGTGTACGTAGCCATCCAGGCAGTACTTTCTCTGTACGCTTCCGGTCGCACCACTGGCATTGTTTCTGATTCTGGTGATGGTGTGTCCCACTGCGTTCCCATTTTTGAAGGTTATGCTCTGGCGCACGCTATTCTCCGTTTGGATATGGCTGGTCGTGACTTGACCGACTACCTGATGAAGATTATGACCGAGCGAGGATACTCCTTTACCACCACCGCTGAGCGGGAAATTGTTCGCGATATCAAGGAAAAACTATGTTACGTTGCTCTGGACTACGAACAAGAGTCCTTGGCTGCTTCGTCATCTTCATCGCTGGAGAAGTCGTATGAACTCCCGGACGGTCAGGTCATTACCATCGGTGCTGAACGCTTCCGCTGTCCAGAAGCTCTCTTTCAACCGTCTTTCCTGGGCATGGAAACTGCCGGCGTACACGAAACTGTTTATAGTGCAATCATGCGTTGTGATGTAGATATTCGTAAGGACTTGTACGCTAATATTGTCTTATCCGGTGGAACTACAATGTATCCTGGTACATGAAGCTCTAGCTTACCCCTACATGCAAAGTTCTCTCATTCAAATCTGTTTTAGGTATTGCTGATCGTATGCAGAAGGAGATTACCGCCCTCGCTCCGACCACCATCAAGATCAAAATTATCGCCCCACCGGAACGAAAATATTCAGTCTGGATAGGAGGATCTATCTTGGCTTCGCTGTCCACCTTCCAATCGATGTGGATTTCCAAGCAGGAATATGACGAATCTGGTCCATCAATTGTGCATCGAAAATGTTTCTGAGGGTGCAAATGGCATCAAGTTATCGTATTTTCTATTACAAAAGCAATTTTGATATTCACGTGCATTATGATTAGTCACGTTTTTGGTACCGACAATACTGTATTTATTGCATATCTTTTGATGCTTCAATAAAATATATTTAAAAGTTATATCCATCGTCCACTTTATTAAAACATTATTGCTGAAGGTGCCCTACTAACCATAACTGCCCCATGTAGTTTTCAATGCAAGCCGTTTTTCTATCAGTCACGAAGTCATTTGATGGTGACCCGATTTGGTCAGCCTTTTTGAAAAATAAAAATAATAGTGTGTAATCATTGTCATTTTATAATCAATATGGCGTCATATATAAAATACAAAACGAACAAATATCGTGTAACTTTTAAAAACGGTCAAATGTACTTCATCAACTGAATCTGGTCCCAATATCAAAGCATGAAAAATGGGCTTTGTTTTCCAGAGATGCCTTCAAGAATTCCTCCATGAATATTTGGAGGCCGTTCATAAACCACGTAGGCTTTAAGGGGAAGAAAAAGGTCCGGCCAAAGATGATGATAAACGGCCCCTTGATGGAATTGCTTCAGGAGTTGCTACCAGCATTCTTCCAGGCAGTGCTGAAAAATTCATTTCGTCATATCTGAATTCAACCACCTACAGCTCATTTTAGAAGCTGAACCTGAGAATATGGTGTATGAAAAACTTGTGCGGCTAGCCCGGTTCTGCTAGAAAGTCACGGAAAAATCGCAACTTTTTGAATATTTAAGATAAATGTCACGGACTACCTTCGAAAAATCCCAAAGATATTCACGGTGAATATCATTTGGCATTTTTCAAAGGTAGTCCGTGACATTTACCATGAATATTTGAAAAATAGCGGTTTTTCCGTGACTTTCTCGCAGAACTGGTCTAGCTGCACAAGTTTTCCATATACCATATTCTCAGGTTCAGCTTCTAAAATGAGCTGTAGGTGGTTGAATTTAGATATGACGAAATGAAATTTTCAGCACTGCTTCCAGGGGTTTCTACAAAAAATCCGTTTGAAACCCCCCAGGAATTCATAGTAACTGGTGGGACTCCTCCAGAAATTCGCGCTGTGGTTCCTCCAGAAATTTCTGCTGTTGTTTCTTCAAGATTTTCTGCGAGAATTCTTCCAGGAATTTTCCCGATTTTTTAACACTGAAGCCCGACATGGGGCCTTTAGAAGTAAGTAAGTAAGCAAGCTGTAAAGTTCGGTAAAACTCAAAACTGCTCTACTTAACCCTACTTTACTTAAAACCCTCTCTTACCAACCCCACTTTCTTTTACAATTAACTAATTAAGATCTACTCATGAAATATTCTGATTGAATATCTTTAAAAGTTCAAAAAACTTCAATGGTAAGTAAAGGAAAATGGTTCATAACCAAATGTGCTAGTTGGGTGCACATAACCAATAGAGTGGGTCATCGTTTATATGGAAAGATAAAAAAATCAATGGTATCCCATCAGATCAAAGCTCTTTTGATCCCATTTCAGGACCCAAATAAGTGTGCAAAATTTGGGCACGATCGGTTATGTCTACGTTTTGCGCATCGCGTTTGAAGTTTGTATGGGGTTTTACATGGGAAAACACACTTTTTTGCATTTTTCTCATTACAAGCTCGATTTTTTCTAAAACCGTGTAACCGATAAAGTAAAAACGTAGTCTAGAGTGTCCTGAAAAAAATTGTCGAAGACCGCGAAGTGATCTGATGCTTATGAAAAAAGTTATAGCGTTGGCATTGCTTGGCGAAACAGCATGATTTTGTTGCTATTGTTATTCCTTTACATGTTAAAACATAAACACATGCATGCGGTTCGTTGGTTATAACTATTTTCACAAGCATCGGATCGCTTTGCGGTCTTCAACAAAGTTTTTCAAAACATCCTAGGCTATCATTTTATAGTATCGGTTAAAAAGTTTCAGACAAACTTTTTCAACTTATGACAAAAATGCAAAAAAGTATGTTTTCCCATACAAAATCCCATACAAATTTCAATTGCAATGCGCAAAGTGTAGACGCAACCGATCGTGCTCAAATTTTGCACAGATACTCAGGAGCCGAAACGGAACCAAAAAAGCTTTGATCTGAGAAAACGGTTCCGATGACCCACACTAATAACCAATTTTACTCAAGGACTGTGTCCGATACGTTTCGTCTTCGACTCATCAGTACAGACCAGTGCCACTTGCACCGCTAAGTAGGCGTAATGTCTATTAGAGCTTGTACTCACTTAGTACTCCCATATATTTGGCTTGAAAACCCCATATACAAACTTCAACTCATTATTGTGCCAAATTAGTTTTTGCCAATTGAGCTGAATCTCACAAAGATTGTTCCTCTTTTCCAAAGGCACAATTATAGAGGGGGCCATATGGAACTTTTCCGCCGTTACCCGAGCATACTCCCCGATATGAAGTAACTACTTCAACAGAATAAAATGTAACGATCATGCACTACAGCCTGGTTGTATTCGAACCATGCAAAAACCCGATGAGATGACTATTCCGATGAGCTTTTGCCGCTGGGGGCCCATTTGCCGCAACGGAATTTCATGCAACATGGCCGTCTTGTTCTTCGAATACATGGTAGATTGGAGGCTACGGGGTACAAGGTGTACCGCCAGAGAGTGAAGACTGCTCTGGAATTCGCCTTGACGGAGGCTCTCTGAGAGAATTGCGCTGTGTGTGAAAACATTTTTTTTTAACATGGGAAAGGATAGGAGCTGCATTTTCAAATGCTTCTAATTCTTTATAGAAATTTTTTTAAGCAAAACGTTCTTAATGTTATCAAATGAGATTTTGATACGCTATATTATAGACATAACATTGTGATTTAAAAACTTTTTGCCTAAAACCAGTTATAGTGTAGCTAATTGAAAGTATATTGCAAAACATTAACTCTTTCTTCAATCTGAAGTCCCTAAAATATTTTAGAAGCATTTGAATATGCAGCTCCTATCCTTTCCCATGTTAAAAAAAATTGTTTTCACGCACAGCGCAATTCTCTCAAAGAGTTCCGTCAAGGCGAATAACGCTGTAGGAAGCACAATTAAACATTCACCTCCAATCAAGTGACATCCAATACCAGAGCGAGGCAACGATGAACGCTGGGAGCGGGATAACACCGATAGACGAGTGCACCGATGAACATTGAGTTCACTGAGCCTGAAATTTTTTGACAGCACAGCGGGGTCGACTCTCAACAACTTCTACTCGGAGATGTATCACCAAAATGCGCTGATAATATTTTTCTTTGATTTCTTACATGAATTAACATTTAAAGTGATGCATATGCATATAGCTGAAGCACTAGCCGATATTTTTGCGACTTCATCGCGAAAACTAGATGCAATAAATTAAAAAAATGTTCAGCTGGGTAGAAGTTGTTAAGAGTCGACCCCGCTGTGGTGTCAAAATTCGCGGCCCGAGTGAACTTTCGGCGGGCGGTGCACTCGTCTATAGCACACGATACATTTGAACAAAGCAGCTAGTTGGTCCGGTGCTGATTCCATTGAACAATAGAGTGTTGTAATCAGTGAAGACTGGAGAGGTTGGTTGTAGAACGGAGCATGTTGAACTGTTTAACTTTCAATCCATCGAAGATTTTCCGCGCGTTAGGTCACGGCACCATTATGATAGCGCAAGTGGTAGGTTCACAAGGCTCGAGAACGACATTTCTCCTCAGGACTGAAACACTTGGTAAACGGTTACAGAATTTATTAACTAGCACTGCCGATGCAGTGGATTGGCCTACGCTGTGTTTACTACTGAATACATTTGGTGATACATAGCTACTGTATGATAGTAATGGTATGGTAAGAGATCTGCGCCGTTACCCGAACACTACCTTTTTTGAGCTCTTGCTAACCGATCATCAGAGTATCGAAAAAGCCGCGATTTGATAATTCACTAGCATGTATTTGGCTGACTCACATGTTTGGCTACCTGCCACCGGTTCCGGAACACAACCCATTGTTTTAAATATGGTTTTACTCTATTTTCTTACGAACCGTTCATCAGGTTACCGAAAAAGCCGCGATTTGATGTGCCGCATGTATGGGTTTGCTGCGTTTTCCTATCTGACCCCTTCTTGGGGTACCGGACCAAAACACCGAAATGGCCATAACTCCGGAACGGCTTGACCGATCTGATCCATTTTCAATGGGAAACAATGGGACAAAATGCCCCGTCGAATGAACCATCGGTCGTTGAAATCGGTTGATATTTACTACATATCTAAAAATGAGGTAACCTTTTTGTACATACACACGCGTACATACTCACACACACATATACACACACATACATACACACACAGACATTATCTCAGCCGCGTAGTTGCCGGCTAAGAATAGAACTACTAACCCCAATTCAAGGTGTCAAGCGACCCGTGCCGAGTAATGAATGATCGAGGGGGTGAAAAAGATGCTCGACCCTTAACGGATCCTGTGGGGTACCTGGGCACCCCCCACAGTAAGCTGTCCCTTACCGCGTTAATGCAGGGCTCTGGCGTGGTGGACATTCTTTCCCGTGCAACTCGTGGGAATCAAATATGAGCAAAAATTCGAAAAGTCAAAACATAGGTGAAACTTGTGGGGCGATCAACCCCTTCGCAAGAAGCGGGTTGATGAGGTCTCCGACAAGGAGAAGTGAGGAGTCAGGTGCTGGAAGCTGCTTACGTAGCTCAAGCGTGGGAGCTCCTGTCCACTCCACGGCAAGCCAGCCGGTGGAGGTCATGGACGGAGCGTGGTTGCTGAGGGCCATCAGCCAAGAAGTAGGATAAGGACGGCCCGCATTAGAGGTAGCTGAGCAGCAGCTTGGCAAAATCATCGACTTTGCGACAACTAAGTCGAATATAAGCAAGGACCTGAAAACGGTCTTGCTTCGACTTAGAGTGTCTGTCGATGAGGCCAAGCAGGAGCACGCGGTCGCGTTGCTGACTGCTGCAGCGGCGGAACCCGCAAAGGAGAATACGTCGAAGTTTACACAAACGGAGGCCTTCTCCTTCGCAGGTAGTCCGAAGAGAGTGGAAGTGAATGCTCGTGACAAACGTGACAAGCATTCGCAGAAGCGGGCGAGGCAGCCGTCAGGTGAGGAGCTGTCTGGCGGCGCCCGCAAGGCCAGGCGTATAATAACCCCGCCGGCAACGGCAACTGGGTATCGGATGGGACCAGGAAAATGGCGGTGATATGAACGACGGGTAAATACCCCGTGCAGGAGTTGGTGTCTACTACCTATGAGGGCTTCGTGGTCGTCAAAGTAAACGGGGTCTTCTTCTGTAGCTGTTATGCGCCTCCGCGGTGGCCGATCGAGCGGTTCACGCAAATGCTGGAGCGCTTAACGACCGTGCTAACAGGGCGAAGGCCGGTGGTAATAGCGGGTGACTTTAATGCCTGGGCTGTGGAATGGGGAAGCCGTTTCACGAACCAGCGGGGTCAGATCCTGCTAGAAACACTGGCCATCTTAGATGTCGACTTGGCTAACGTCGATACCAAGAGTACCAATAGTCGAAACGGAGCGGAGTCAATTATTGACGTGACCTTTTGTAGTCCTGGCCTAACAAGTAGTTCGAACTGGAGAGTAGATGATGGCTACACTCACAGTGACCACCTGGCGGTTCGCTACAGTATCGACTACAATAACAGCAGACAGCGGATAGAAGAAGAGGCGGCTAGGCCAAGGCCAAGCCCTCGTAGGTGGAAGACATCATACTTCGACGAAGAGGTATTTAGGGAAGCGCTCTGCCGTGAGCGAAACTTAATCGGTTTAGACGGCGACGAGCTGGTAGCGGTGCTCTCACGTGCGTGTGATGCGACCATGCCTAGGCGAGTCCACCCTAGAAATGGGAGGCCTCCGGTTTATGCCTGCCTACGGGCTAGGCGGCGGATGCAGCGAGCACGATCAGAGGAAGAGCGAAACGAACGGCGGGTGGTGTTCGCCGCTGCAAAAGCCGCGCTCAAGACCGAGATAAGAGCAAGCAAAAAGGCCTGCTTCGAGGGTCTCTGGCAGAGTGCTAATACGAATCCGTGGGGTGACGCCTACAGGATCGTTATGGCCAAGACGAGAGGTGTGATGGCTCCTACAGAGCAATCTCAAGAGATGTTGGAGGGGATCATTGGAGGACTTTTTCCGCGTCATGATCCTAGTCCTTGGCCTCCTTGGTTGCTATTGCAGAAGCTCCCGAGATGTTCAGGTCTGCTATGCAGAAATGCTTGGACGAGGGAGTTTTCCCAGAAACTTGGAAGAGGCAGAGCCTGGTACTATTGCCAAAGGCGGGGAAACCACCCGGGGACCCGTCGGCATATAGACCAATATGCTTGATTGACACGGCGGGGAAGGTGCTCGAAAAGATCATCCTCAATAGAATGTTGAGGTTCACTGAGGGTGTAAATGGTCTTTCGAGCAACCAGGCTTCCGGATGGGGAGGTCCACCGTTGACGCTATCTTGTCGGTTACAAAAACCGCCGAGAAAGCACTCGAGCCTAAGAGGAGGGGAATTCGCTTCTGCGGGATAGTGACTCTGGATGTAAGGAATGCGTTTAATAGCGCCAGCTGGTCTGCTATTGCCGATGCGCTCTTGCGTCTGGGGATACCGGAGTACTTGTACAAGATTCTCGGAAGCTACTTTCAGAATCGCGTACTAGCTTACGACACGGAGGTGGGTCGGAAGTGCTTTCACATAACCTCAGGAGTCCCGCAAGGTTCCACCCTGGGTTCGGTGTTATGGAATGTCATGTACGACGAGGTGTTGAGGTTAGAGTACCCAGTGGGAGTGGTGATTGTCGGATTTGCCGACGATATTACGCTCGAACTCTACGGTGAAACGATCGAGGAGGTAAAGTTGTCTACCAACCACTCGATCAAGGTTGTGGAGGCGTGGATGTGGTCCAGAAAACTGAAGCTGGTTCACCACAAGATAGAGGTGAATTTTCACGCAGATTTGTGTAACACCGGATCAACACAAAAAATGTGCTGATCCGGTGTTACACAAATCTGCGTGAAAATTCTTTTGTCTTTTTGCTCGCTGCGTGAAAGTTACTCGTGCGCTGTGTTGTTTCATTTAAGGGTGTGGGGAACGCTGTCGTGAGATGCCCGTTAATCAACAGACGAGAGGAAGAGAGAGTCGAGATCCGAGAAAGCAGCTCCACTAGTTGAGGATTGAACCCGAGGGACCGCATGTTGTTGTATAGAAACGAGTGCCTTACCCGATCGAAAGTATGGTCGAAATCGTAGCTCACAAGTTTCCCTACCTGCCTTCGTGCTGTCAGCTGGGCGATCCGATCTTTCAGCGCCAACGTCGCCTGAAAAATATTGTTGCTCCCATTTGAGCATTTTTGGGCGTTGCTCAGTATTCGGTGTTCCTTCATCACCCGCTCCAGCCGAGATTTTAAGACGCGGGAGAGCAGCTTATAATCGTAGTTGAGAAGGGAGATTGGACGATAGGATCCGACCGTGTCGCCAGATCCCCGCTTTTTAACTACTTAGGACAATGATTCCATCGACGAACTTTGTTGGAAAGTTGGATCCCAAAGCCTCATTTAGCACCAGATTTAACTCCCGGTGGACGATATTGAAGGCGCGAAGATAGAATTCCTTTGGTATCCCATCTGGTCCCGGGGACTTTTTTGACGCGCTCGTTTTGATTGCCTGCAGAATTTCTTCAGTGGTGATCGCCTCCATAGAGGCGTCGTTTATGGTGAATATATAACGAAGCCACACCTCGAATTTGCAAAAGCACAAATCTGAAGAACCGAGGGTTTATTTGCGCTGAAAAGTTGATCGATTGGTCACCACCAGCGGGTCACCAATCGATCAAATTTTCAACGCAACCCGTCTTTTGGTTCCTCAGATTTGTGCTCTTGGAAATTCGAGGTGTGGCTTCGTTATACATTCACCTTATGGCATCATTTTCTGGGATTATCCGGTCACACTGGAAATCATCGGGTGGTCTTCTATCTCTTTCTGGCTCCGAATACAACTCGGTGAAGTATCGAAGCACGTGGTCTTGGATGGCGCGAGAGTCGTTGATAGATTCGCCTTGCTCCCCATCTAGTCGCACTATCGTCGTCCGTTTTCGCCTTCGATCCCCCAGCTGGAAGACAGAGAGCGGCTCTCCCGCCACGATCGGCGCGTTGATGTGCACGAAGGCTTGAGTAAATCTTCGTTGCAGCGATAGCATTTCTCCCTTGAGCCGGTTGATGGTGGATAACATTGCGGGGTTCTGATAGAAGCCGTCGTAGGCCCGTCGCAGCTGGTTGTGGAGGGCTTGTTGCGCGTGATGGAATTCATCAAAAGTTTGTTTTGATTGCCAGCGGAAAAAACTGGCGATTTTAGGCTTACCATGTTCCAGCCACCAGTCCATCCAGCTGCGGTAATTTCGCCTTTGCCGGGTCCAAAACTGCCATCGTGTCTGCAGATCTTCTAGCGCTTCTTCGGTGAGGAGGTGCGGGCGCAGTGACCAGAATCCGCGCCCTGGTGCTGGTCCTAGATCGGGAAGGCACAATCGTGACGTCACGGCCATGTGATCAGTGAACGAGCAAGCGTGCGTGTGTATGTTTCGCAGCTGCTGACACAGACCACCGGAGACGTAGATACGATCCAACCGAGAAGATGAGTTGGCGGTGATGAACGTGTGGCCTGGGTCTCTTGAGCGGAGTTTCAACCACACATCATGCAGCTGCAGCTGCTGAACGGTGGCTTGAAGAGAGGGACTCATGTTATATCCCGTCGCATCGCATTGTCTCACCACGCTGTTGAAATCTCCAGCGAGGACTACGTTCTCGGTGGGATGACGAAGATAGAACGCCAGCGTATTATTGAAAAATCTCTCCCTTTGGGCGCGTAAGGCCGAGCCAGATGGAGCGTAGACACAACAGAGAGTAGTGTTCTGTACACGCACAGCTACGAGACGGCCATCCAAACTTTTCTCCACATGTGAAAACTGGATGTGTTCTTTCAATGCGATAGCCGTTCCTCTTCTAGAGTGGTCAACGTTGGCGATGACGTCGAAACCCGGCAGCGAAAGCTGCTCGTTTTCCACTTCTTGAATGAACAGAATATCCAAGTCCAAAGTTCGGATAAATGTTCGGAACGCATCGATTTTAGTCGTGTTCGTGATGGTGTTCACGTTTACCGTAGCGATATTGTAGCTGGTGAAGAGAACGGCTTAGGGGAGATGGTCGAGTGTGTTGTCGTCGTCGCAGCGCATTTTTTTGGCTTGCTTGTGCGATCGTTTGCTGGAAGTGGACGAATCGGTTTCGTTGCCATCCGTTTTCTTCTGCATTCCCGATTTGCTGCGAGTCACTCTGGTCCAGTCGTCGCCTTCATGTTCGTCTTGCTTTTCGTGTGTTGATGCCGAGGGGTCGCTGACTCTTTCCGGCGGGGGCATTGATCCGCTCGTCGATGGTACGACAGCGTTTTGTAGCGGTTGTGGTGACACTCGATTTCGATGCAATGGTCTTCGGTGGGAGCATTTGTTTGCCTGCGAGCGCTTTGGTACGAGTTGTTTGTGGGTTTTTTGTAACATCAGCGTACGAAGCGTTGTTTGCCGCTAGCTTTTGTACAAGCAGCTTTTTGTTTTGTACACACGAAACGCCGTTGTGTACAAACTCGCTACAGTACCGACACGTCTGATGCTGGCCATAGTAGGGGCATCTGGGGTAATACGCACTGTCGAGGCAAAACGCACCCCCTTTGTTTTTCAGGGATTATCCGTTTTAGAGCTTTGAAACCTTATCAGTCTAATAGAACGTCTTAATAAATGAGCATCTGGAAAATTTTACATATCTGCGTTACGTAATTAGTGAGAAAAATGAATAAAATTGAAAAGCACGATTCTGATGTAATTTTCCCGATCGTTTGTCGAATGATTTGATGGTGAAAACCGACCAAACATCTAATGCTGTTGTATTTATTCAGTTCATTGAGGGCAATTCTAAGCATAGGAAAAATAACTTAAACAGTAATCTACGTAAATTGTATGTTTTAAACTATTTTATTTTTTGCTATTGATTGGGGCAATATGCACTCCATTGGTTGGGGCAAAACGCACCTATAGAAAACAAGCTGTAATAATATCTATGAGTGCTCTGTAAGTAATCGCAAACAAAATTGAGCTATTGTTTGTCTTAAAGCCTTATAAAACATGCATTTTGCATAAGAAGTAAAAAGATTTCTAAACTCGACGGTGCATCTTGCCTCAATGTTGTGGTGCGTCTTGCCCCTTTGTTTGAGTGCATCCTGCCCCATTGTTGTAGTGCATTTTACCCCGAGCAAGGGTGCATACTGCCCCGCATAAACATACGAAGCCGTAATGTTAGTCTTTGCAAAAAACGTTATTTTCAAGAGCTGAACTGTATTAAGGCTGAAATTTTGTTTGGTTTCTCTTAGAATGAAAGTATATGCAATGAATGCATGCATTAAACCAATAAATTATTGCCTTTTTATATGCATTTGGACGCATCTTCCTTAAGTGGTGCGTATTACCCCAGAATCCCCTAAGCCAGATGGGTCGTTTCGGAATCGATCGTGACGTACGAGGCAATGTTTTTTTTGACGACCATTCGTACGACACGGACACCGGTCGGCAGTCCGGCGAACAGATGCTTCTCGTCCCACACCTCCTCGCGGATTGAGAGCACCTCTCCGTACGAACCGAGGAATTTTATGATTTTGTCGTTCGTCACGTCCTCCGAGAGGTTGAAGAGTTTCACCTCCACCGCCCCGTCTTCCATCTTCAAGTGAAGCTTGTACGTCTTCCCGTCCACTGTCATTTCGTGTTTGTCGTCGTTTTCGGCGACGATTTTCTGCGCTACCTCTAGGCAGATGGTCTTGACGAACGCAACGCCGAGATTGCGGCTGTACTGGATCCGCAGCACTTCTCCGCGTTTCAGGCCCAGTGTTGCACCAACGAACTGGTGAACCTCCTCGGATGTTGGCTTCTTCGGCACATTCGCATAGTCAATGCGAAATGTGTTTTCGCGCCGTTTTACCGCGGACATCACACACGGCCGCAAAAAGAAACGGATACGAAAAATACGCGATATTTCACTGTCGAAAACACGCTTCCACGAGAGAAAAAAAAAACTACTAAACGCCGGCGATTGGCTTCCGCAGACGATAACGAACGCGTCTGATCAGCTCGGAAGTTGAGCGCTGGCTTCGTAGGTCATACCGGTGCCCTGCGGTCGAGATCGACCCTTACAGCGATTAAGTGGCCGCGGAGAGGAAGTCCCGGTAGCGGTGCTGTCGTGGCGTCGGTCTACTGGGTTGGATCCGAGCCCGCGGTTGGAAAGGGGTGCCCGGCAAGGGTCGGGGTAGGTGAGACCCTGCTGTCTGCAACCTTCGGGTGCATCTGATAGGGCCTGAAGGGTAGTGATACCCTTCCTTTGCGGGCAGGTCAGATCGGGTTGCACGTGGGCATCAGTTCTTGATGTCTGCTAAGCAGTTGGGCGCGGGCGGGGTTGACCCTGCCCGCCTTCCGAGGACAAAGGGAGTGGCGAGGACCACTCCGGAAACTGGCTAAGCGCCAGCATGCTACCGTGATGGACTCTCCAGAGCGGGTCATCGATATTCGTTGCTGCTAGGCTACGGCATCTAACCTTCAGGGTGCAATATGCACTAGCCCCTCTCTGAAGCAATACCTTCTTGGTGGTTCCGGAGAGACGTAGGGTTTGGCGACCATAGGAATGTGTTTTAGTGGGTCGAGGAGAGAGTAGTCCTGGCTTTTACTAGTGTTGTAGAAGACGGCCTTAACCCCACACTACCCTAACCTTCCTGTTAGGATGTCTGTTGAGCAGATTTATCTCCCTATGGTTTAGAAGAAAAAAAAAAGACATTATCCAAACTTGTCGAGCTGAGTCGATTGATATATAAGACTTGACCCCTCCGAGAGCTCCATCAAATTTTAATTTTTGGAGTGAATATACTGTTATACAGCTTGTCTTATTGTTACACTTTGGTGTACGAGAGAGGCAAAAATAACACAAAACAATACAATTACAGTATAGTAAATTACACTATTCTGGAGGTGAGTTCTACAGTAAAATTACGAAGGATGTTAAGTATCTACATCGTTTGGTAATGAAGTTTCTCTCGGGTGCCGGACTGCGCAGGTTTTGGAGCTGCTGTGAAAAACACATTTGGCTTTGAACAACGCGAAACCACATGCTTTCAAGAAATTTTAAAAGAACATTTTAAATCGGTTTCTCATATAGGTAATTCTACAAAATCGTCATGCCATTGCAGCACTTCTACCGACGCGTCTGCACGTCGTCGGTAGCTGCAACTGCATCCTAATTAAAAGTACGTTGCCTTCGCTATTCTCCCCATCGTCGCCGCCGAATCAAGCGTGACCAGTGAGTGTCATTGTCAATCAACCAATAAAGCGATCATTTACACAATTGGAATCACCAAATGTCGCACTAAATCAGGCAGCCGGCCTCCCCCGTAAGATGGCACTGCTGCAGGTAAATCCGGCCCACAATGGCCAGTGGTGGTGCGTGAGCTGTTTTCGGTCACACGCTTTAGCAAAACTAAGGTTCGCTTATTCCGAAACGTTACACAACAAACGGTGACCGGCGCGGCCGGACAAGTGCAGATGGGAATGGCGGCTTTCGGCGTGAGGCCACTAATCGATTTGATCTACACCCTACGAAACGGAGCGCAACCAAAACATAAAATCAACGTTTGATTGAGTTTTAAACGCAGGATCGTAAACTGGCCAGTTCACCTGATTTGTACAGGTGATTGTTCTGTGCGGCGCGAAATTGTCATGCAAGGAGAGTGCGCTCATTTTGGATGCCATCATATGACACGTATGAACTAAAATAGATTCCTAGATTATTTTAATCAACATTTGTGTGCACAATCATGCGAGCAGCCGAAAAATATGGCGATGATGTGATATGATTTGCAAGCTATGAGGAATTGGAGGCAGCTTTATCAGCGGAAGTAAACTATTTATTGTAATATGGAGAAGATAGACCTTGAACTACTGAATACTATTTCATTGAAGCATTTAAATGAACATAGATTTCAATTTGTATACATTTGTGCCAATGATAATTCGTGGGATGATGCCTACAGGATCGTGATGGCCAAGACAATAGGTGTGTGGTATATCCAGTATTCCTGACAACACTTGCCATGCCATGCTGCTGCGATAAGCATTCGATGGAGTTGAATGTTTATGAACTGATCGAGTTTCGTCGTGTCAGCATTGCATGTGCGGTGCGGTCCCACGGTCTGGACTGACCGCAGTTCTAAGACACATCGATCGTATGATCGTCCAAGCCCCTCCCCAATCCAACTTTGTATGTGTTAGTAATTAAGTAGGTCTAAGAAATATCATGAATAAAGCACAAGCCATTATGGTCAGAACCAACGTAGAGTGAAGTCCGATTCTTCAAGAGAACTCCCGTGGAAAACGTAAACTACCTCATGGCGAACCGTGAAAAATCGTAGTGAAAAGTGTTAGAAGCCACCGTTTGATAGTGAAGAAATAAACTATAAACCATTATGTGACACTTGAAGTATAGTGCAAACCGAGGCTGTTGTGCAATTAGTGAATCGCAATTGAAAACTTTTACACCGAGCCGTCGTCACCATCAAAATGGGTAATCAAAAGTCCAACCCAAAGACTGAACAAAACGGTGATTCGGATATTACAATCATCAATAACCAGGATCAGCACACAGAGATGTTGTTAGCACACGAATGGAAGATTGTAGTTATTTTAGTGATCGTTGGACTACAGTTGGCAGTTACGTTATACGTACTTTTCATGAAACGTGAAAAACGAAGAGCATCAAAAATAGCAGCAAGGTCAATCGCGGCATTGAACCAGGTGTAGTCCACATGCACACGAGCAACGAAGTTGAAACGGAGCCCCCAATCATCAATTACCAACCATGGTGAGTGGAGAAAGTTTGCATGGGTAGGCGACGACATTCCGGTGAGTGACATTATCGGTCAGGGTGATGGTCGAATCAGAGTTAAGAAAACTTCAAACGATTTTGGCAAATTTTAATAAATCGCCAAACAGGCGTTATTTACGCTCAACACTGCACGAAAAGCAGAAAATTACTGAGCAAATTTATAAGCAGATCTTATTGTTAGTGAAGAACACAGAAAAAACAACGGCAGAATATGTTATAAAAGTGGCAGAAGATTTAAAAAATAGCATTATTACTTTTATTGAAACAAGATTGAACCAGCCAAGTTTGCCTAAATTCAAAACAATCGCGAAAAGCTTCATTAAATTTACAACTCTTTTCAAAAACAGCCACCAAAAAATGGCATTCGACATCAAACAAGCTTCAACGCTTGTGGAAGTTTTTGATGGGAACCCTGAAAAAACAGAAGCATTTGTGGATGCTGCTAATTTGCTAATAGAACTGACACCAGCAAATCAGCATCCCACTTTGTTCAAATTTCTAAAAACAAGGCTTGCTGGACAAGCAAGACAGGCCTTACAAGGACAATTAAATGATGATCCAGCTTTATTGGTACAGTCGGTAGAACAAAAATGTGTCTCTCGTCAAACACCGGAAACTATAATAGCCAAGATGAAAAATGTCAAGCAAACATTGGCGTAACTAGGATTTTTTCCTGGAGGGGGCCCAGGGGGGGCCTGACTTGAGATGAATTTTAAGCGGGATGGGCGCCCGATATGTGAATATGCAAATCAGTATTGTAGTTTTGAGTAATCAAAATGACTGTTTCAGATTTGTTCATAGTTTTGTAAACTATATGAGTACGAACAATTCCTCCAAGATTTTTTTCCATAGCTTAATTCCGTGATTCCATCTTGGCTTCTTCCAGTAATTCAATCAAGAATTCATCTAGGGATTCCACTAGACATTTTTTCGGAGATTTGTCCTGGGATATCTTTAGAGGTTCCTCCAGTAATTGTTCCAGTCAGTGCTTTTTTCGAAGTTTCCTTCAGGAATTTCTACAGAGATCCTTTATGGTATTTCTGCAGGTATTCAGAGACTTCTACAGGGCTATCTCCATATATGCCTTCCAAAATTCCACTAGAGATTGCTCCAATAATTACATTTGGAATGATTCGAAGTATTTCTGCAGGAATGTATTCCAGAAATTCTTTTAGAAAATTTTACTTAGAGATTCTTAAAAACCACTCCAAGAATTGCTTGAAAAAATTGTACAAAAAACTTTTAGGGATCCTAGTTTTGTTTATGTGTATTAACGAGATTTTTATCCTTAGGCTAGTTCATCTCGGGACCCACGCTTTATTTCCCTTCCGAAGGAAGAACTCACATTATGCGAGTTTGTCGGGAGTGGGATTCGATCCCAGGTCCTCGGCGTGATAGTCAAGTGTTCTAACCATCCCACCAGGTCCGCCCCACTAGGGATCCTAGTATTCCTTCAACAATTACTGCAGACATTGATTTCTTCATTTTTTTCATCCAGGAATATTCCTACAAAAATTCTTCCAGGTATTCGCTAAGAAAGCTCTCCTAAGATTCCATAAAGAGTTCCTAATGGGGCTTGCTTCCGGGATTCCTCATCGGGTTTCTTCAGAAATTACTTCAAGAGTTCCTCCAGGGATTCACCGGAAATTTCTTCTGTTATTCTTACAAAAACGAATTCCGAGATTATTTTAAACATGTCTAGAAGAACTGTTATTGTGATTCCTCCCGAAGGAATTAATCCAGGATTCCTCTGGGAATTCCTCTAGAAATTTCAATTGGATTTTCTTCAGAAATTTCTCTTGGAGTTTCTTCAGAAATTTCTCTTGGAATTTCTTCAGAAATTTCTCTTGGAATTTCTTCAGAAATTCCTCCATTAATTGCTTCCAGAATTTCTCTCGAGATTCCTCCAGGAATTCATTCAAGAATTCTTCCAGGGATAGTTCCAAGGAATTTCCGCAAAAAAATCCTTTACAGATTAGTCCAGGAATTCTTCCTGAGATTCCGCGAGGAATTTATCCAGAACTTCCTGCAGGAATTTCTCCAGAACTTTCCAGGCATTCCTCCTGAGGTTTCTCCAGAAATTGCTTCAGGGATTCCTCCAAGGATTTTTCAAAGAATTCTCCCAGGGATTCTTCCAAGAATTTTTCTAGACATTTCTCTAAGGATTCCTCTTGGAATTTTTCAAGAGGTTTCTTTAGAAATTTCTCCTGGGAGTTTCTCCATGGACTCATCCCGGGATTTCTCCAGCAGTTCATCTAGAGATTGCTTCGGGAGCTCTTCTAAAAACTCCAAACTCCACTAGATTGCTCCCAGAATTCTTCTGAAAACTCCACCAGGAACTCATCTAGAAATGTATCCAGAGATTACTCCAGGCATTAGTCCAGGAATTTCTCCAGGGATTTTTCAAAGAAATTCCCCTGGGTATCCTCCAGGGATTTCTTAAGGAATTTCTCGAGAGATTCCTCCAGGAATTGATACAGGCATGTCTCCAGGAATTTATCCAGGGGTTACTCCAGGCATTCCCCTAGAAGTTCCTCCAGAGATTTCCATAGGGATTCCTCCAGGCATTAATCCAAGATTCCTTCAGAAATTACTACCGCAAATTCTCCAAGAATTTATCTAGAAAATCCTCCAGGGATTCATTTAGAAATTACCCCAAGAATTCTTCCCGGATTTTATCCAAGAAATATTCCAATAATTCTTCCTGGGATTCCTGAATGATTTCCTCCTGAGATATCTCTAGGAATTCCTTCAAATATTTTTTTCAGGAATCCTCCAGGAAATTCTCAAGGGATTCTTCTAAAAATTTCCCCACAAATTCTTTCTGGAATTTATTCAAGAATTATTCCAGGTATTCCTCCTAGCATTCTTCCAGGATTTCATCCAGGCATTTCTCCAGGGACTCCTCCAGGAGCTCTACCATGAATTTCACCAAAAATTACCCCAGGTATTTCTTCAGGAATACTTTCGGTAATTTATTCAGGAATGGATGCAGGAATTCCTCCAGGAATTTCTTCGGAAATTCGTACAGCAATTCCTTCAGGAATTGTTCCGGGAATTCCTCCAGAAATCCTTCCAGGGTTTCGCCCAAGAATTAATCCAGGAATTTCTTCTGCGAGGTTTCCTCTACACATTCCTCCAGGAATTATTTCATGGATTCCTCCAGAAATTCCTCAGAAGATTTCTCCAGTAATTCTTCCAGAAATTTCTCTTGAAATTGCTCCTGTAAGTCCTCCAGAAATTCCTCTGGAAATTTCTCCTGGAACTCCATTAGAAATTCCTCTCAGAATTCCTCTAGGAATTTCTCTAGGAATTTCTCTAGGAATATCTTTAGGAACTTCTCTATGAATAAATTCAGAAATTTCTCCATGGATTCCTTCCAGAATTCCTCTAGAGATTCTTCCAGGAATTCATTGAAGGATTCCTCAAAGAATTGATTAAGGGATTCCTCCTGGAATTCATCCATGAATAGTTCCACGGAATTTTCCCAAGATTTCATATAAAGATTTGTCCAGAAATTCCTCCTGAAATTCCACCTGGAACTTTTCCGGAAGTTCCTCCAGGAATCCCTCCTAAGGTTCCTCCAGAAAATTGTTCCAGGGATTTCTCCAGGGTTATTTCCAAGAATATCTTCAGGGATTCTTTCAAGAATTTTTGTAGAAATTTCTCTAAGAAATTTTGCGGGGATTCCTTATGAGATTTCTTCAGAAATACTCCAGGAATTTCTTCAGAAAGTCCTTCAGGAATTCATATAGGAATTCCTTCAGGAATTCATATAGGAATTCCTTCAGGAATTCCTCTGGGAATTCTTCAGAAATTACTACCGCAGTATCTCCAGGGGCTCCTCAAGAAATTCCACCAAGATTTACCGTAGGTATTTCTGAAGAAATTCCTACAGGAATTTCTTCAGAAATTGATCCGAGAATCCCTCCAGGAATTTCTTCGAAAATTCCTACAGCATTCCTCCAGGAATTTCTGCAGGAAATCCTTTAGAGAATGCTTCCGATATTCTTTCAGGAGATTCTTCAGGAAATTCTATAGGAATTTTTCCAAGGGATGCCTCCGGCAAATCTTTCAGGTTTCCTCTTGGAATAATCCCATGAATTGCAACTCCAGGGATTCCTCTAGAAATCCGTCCAGGAGTTATTTCACGGGTTCTTCTAGAAATTCCATCAGGAATTCCTTCAAGAATATATCAGAAATTCCTGCAGGGATTTCTAAAAGGATTCTTTCGTGAGATTCCTCCAAGAACTATTCCTGGAATTCCTCCAGAAATTCCTCTGGCAATTCTTCTAGAAACTTATCTTGGAATTTCATCAGAAATTTCTCTAATGCTCCAGGCATTACTCCAGGAACTTCTCCAGGGATGCCTCCTTCAAAAATGTATCCATTAACTTTCGAGCCAAGGGCTGAAAGTCTCTTTAAAAAAGACAAATCAATCAATCCATCCATTAACTTTTCCAGGGAATCCGCCAGGAATTTGTCCAAAAAATTTTCTAGGATTTCCTCCAGAAATCCATCTTGGAATTGCTGAGAAAATTTGCTTATGATTTCACAAAAAAAATGTGCATATGATGCTTCGTTCTATGATTTTTCAAAGTAGGTGGTGTCTGTGGAAAATGTTTGATTTTCACTGGAGTTTTCCGGAAAATTAGGCGACCCTGATTTTTTTCAATTTAGTTTTTCAAATATATATGAACATATGATCCTTACCTAATTTCATTAACCTTCAGAAACTTCATACCAATTTGCACGATAATAAAAAAACCCTAATGCTCCAGGCATTAGTCCAGTAACTTTTCCAGAGATTCCGCATGGATTTTTTCCAGAAGGTTCTCCCGGATATCCTCCAGAAATACATCTAGGAACTCCTCCTGTGATTTCTTGAAGAATTCCTCTAAGGATTCCTCCAGGAATGCATCTATAAATTCCTCCAAGGATTCATCTAAAAAATTTTCTAGTAATTTCTACAGGGATTTCTGATGCGGATTCTTCAGATTTTTTTTCCAGAAATTCCTAGCATAATTGCTTTCCGGATTCCTCCAGGAATTCATCCAGAGATTCCTCCAGGTACACTTTCACAAATTACTCCCAGGGATTCCTGCAGGTATTGCTCCGAGAATTCTTGTAATAATTTCTTCCGAAATTTCTCTCGGGATTTTTTTTTTAAATTTATTCAGCGGTTAGTTAAAAAAATACAGTTTTCCGTTCATAATGTATTTCAGGGATTCACCCCAGGGTCTGTTTTAGGATAACTTGTAGATTTTTTGAATAATTTGAAGGATTTCTAGAGAAATTCCTCCGGCGATTTGTATTGAAATGCTTTTAGATAATTTTAGAGGGACATAGAAGCCAAGAAATTCTCCAAGAAGTCATCCAGGAATTCTTTCACAATTATCTCATGAATACCAAGTCTTTTACAAGTTCAATCATGAATACCTTCAAACTTACGATTACATCTTGCAGCACCAGCTTTTAAATATATTAAAACTTCCTCAATGACCATTTGAATTTGTGCGTTGTTTGATAGACGCAAAAATACCCCTGGCCCACGAAATAAAAGAAATTAATAGTGACCGACTAGAAATCACCTCCAGAATGGTTTTAATGAATACACTCGCGTTTACGCTTCAGCTATGTACATCTATTCTCACTAGGAATTCACAAACTTTTGCTGGAATTCCATTGCAAATTCAACCAGAGATACCTATCCAGGAATTCCTGGAAATTATCATTTAGATTAAATTTCTCAGCGATTTCAAAAAGGAAAATGTACAAAGTAATTGCTTTTTATATAATTCTGATTATATAATATTTCCAAACAAAACTAACTAATTACATAGACCATTTTGGACAATGATCTTGTAAAGAGTGTCAAGTTGAGAATTGTCTCCAAGAACTGTCAATTTAAACATATATTATGCCAAATAAATTTCTATTACTGTACGTGCAGTTGAAACCCGGAATTTTCGACTATCGAAGTTGGATTTTTCTCCAAATCCGACCTAACTTCGGAAGTGGTGCGCTGTATAGCTGTTTGCTATACAGCGCACCACTCCGAAGTTAGGTCCGACGCACGGATTTGGAGAAAAATCCAACTTCGCTAGTCGAAAACTCCGAAAACTCCGAATATAGATCTATGTTTGTCACCACGACAGTGGTTTTCAGATTTTTTCTAATTTCCATATATAAAGTCAAAAAAAATTTCTGGGGGGGGCCTGGCGGATTCTGGGGGGGGCCTGGCCCCCCTGGCCCCCCCTCTAGTTACGCCAATGCAAGCAAAGAGGTCAAGCAGATACTTTTTGCAATGAAATCGAAACGTTAACGACAAAGCTGAACAGTTTATACGTTCAACAGAAAATTCCCGCTGATGTAGCGTGCAAAATGGCTACAAAAGCAGGGGTTGAGAGTTTAATAGCTGGGACCAATAACCCAGAAATCAAACTAATTTTAAAAGCATCGTCTTTCAACACCATTGGAGATGCAATTCAAAAAACTTTGGAAAATTGTGTCTCGCCGACAAATTCAGTGCTCCATTTTACTCGAAACAGAAATGGACCAAATGGTCGTGGTCGAGGCAATATTTTTAGAAGCCGAGGAAGACGTGGTTATTACCAACATGGTCAAACACGTTCTCAAAACAATCATCGTGAGTATAACAATGGTGATTACAACTTTAATCGTGGACAAAACCGTGGACGAAGAGGAAATCACAATCACTCCTGTGATTACCGAAATGTTCGTCAGATTCAAGCAGAAAATGACCAGGAAAACGCTCAGGCGCCTCAGCGAGCAAATCAAAATGCATTGCCGCTGAGGGAAGCCAGACAACAATAAAGAATATATACTCCATAGATTTTGCTGGAGGAAATTTTGTGAAAGCATTTGTTGAAATTGCTAATACTGAATGTACTTTCATACTAGATACAGCCGCAGATATTTCAATACTAAAAGCAGATTTAGTCGATCAAAATTACTTAATAGATCCCTCAACGAGATCTATTATTCGTGGTGTTACAGACGGAACCGTTGGAACTGCAACAACTAATTTAAATTTTGATGGTAATATTTTAACTAACTTTCCTTTCCAATTAGTTGAAACAAATTTTCCCATACCGTCGGATGGTATCCTGGGAAAAGATTTTTTGAACAATTATAAATGCAGTATACATTTTGATTCATACGTATTAGAAGTGCGGACCAGAGAAAAAGTTTTTGAAATTCCAATGGAAGACACTATTCACAACCAAATTGTTATACCTTCCCGTTGTGAAGTCATAAGGAAATTTAAAATAGACAATATCAAAGAAGATTGTGTAATTAAATCAAAGGAATTGATTCCTGGAGTATTCATTCCCAATTCTATTGTGAACAAAGACAATACTTACGTCAAAATTGTCAATTCTAATTCATATTCTGTAACTATTCCGGAAAATCCACAAGTTGATTTTGAAAGTTTAAATGATTATTCAATATTGAACATAACAATTGAGGAGTTTTCTGATATCTTTGCACTAGATAATGAGAAATTATCTGAAAATAATTTTTATCAACAAAAAATTTCTGTAACGGACGATACACCGGTTTACATTAAACCTTATCGTACCCCGCATAGTCAGAAAGAGGAAATTAATAAGCAAGTGAAAAAATTATTAGATAACGATTTAATCGAAACATCTACTTCCAGTTACAACTCTCCTATTTTACTTGTTCCGAAAAAAGGTACAAATAGCGAGAAGAAATGGCGTTTAGTTGTCGATTTCCGACAGCTGAACAAACAAATACTTGCCGATAAATTTCCGTTAACCCGTATTGATGACATTCTTGATCAATTGGGTCGAGCAAAATAGTTTTCCACATTGGACTTAATGTCCGGATTTTTGCAAATTCCTCTTGATGAAAAATCAAGACAATATACAGCTTTCAGTACTGAAAATGGACGTTACCAGTATAAACGTTTACCTTTTGGTCTAAAAATTTCACCCAATAGCTTTCAAAGGATGATGACCATTGCTATGACAGGTCTGAATCCGGAAGTTGCATTTTTGTATATTGACGATATCATCGTCATAGGTTGTTCTACAGAGCACCATCTGAATAATTTGCGTAAAGTTTTTGAACGATTACGTAAATATAATTTGAAACTGAACCCAAGTAAATGCAATTTTTTCAAGAAGGAAGTAACCTATTTAGGGCACAATATTTCCGATAAAGGCATCCTCCCTGATTCTTCAAAGTTTGAAGCAATTATTAACTATCCAGTTTGCAAAACTGCAGATGATGTGAGACGATTTGTTGCATTTTGCAACTATTATCGTAAATTTATTAAAAATTTTGCGCAAATAGCAGCACCTTTAAATAAATTATTAAGAAAAAACGTTAAATTTGAATGGACGGAAGAATGCCAAAGTTCATTCGACAAGTTGAAGAGATCACTTACTGAACCAAATATCTTGCAATATCCTGATCTCAAACAACCTTTCATTCTAACTACAGACGCTTCGGATAAAGCGTGTGGAGCCGTACTTTCACAGAAACATGGTGAAGATGAGTTGCCAATTGCTTTCGCCAGTAAGTCATTTACTAAAGGTGAAGCACATAAACCAGTAATTGAAAAAGAATTAACTGCAATTCATTGGGCAGTTAATCATTTCCAGCCATATTTGTTTGGCACACGTTTTACAATTAAAACTGGTCATAAACCTCTAACGTATTTGTACACCAAAAAGAACCCGAGTCAAAAGTCAACTAGAATGCGACTTGACTTGGATGAATATGATTTCGATATAGAATTTATCAAGGGTCAATCAAATGTTTGTGCGGATGCTTTATCCAGAATCAATCTAAGCTCAGATGATCTTAAACAAGTAGCTATCATGGCAGTACAAACCAGAGCGATGACCAACTCAAGTGAAAACGGAATGGCCAACCGTATTTACGAAGTTGTTAATCCCGAAGAAACGCATAACCTGCCTAAGCTAATAACGAGTACTTCAAAAAGGGGAAAAAACTATGAAATTAATTTTAAACTGACGTCAAAGAATCGAAAAAAGTTAATTAAAGAAATGACTAGTCATATCAATCCAAAAGAGGACTTAGCATTCGAGCTAATGTTTTCAGGATTAGAATCGATGCTATGGGACTGCAGCCCGAAAGTAGCATTAACAGATAGTGACCCCATATTTGAAATTATTCCATTACCAACTTTCAAAGAAATAGGAACAAAATTTCTCGAGAAAGTTGAAATATTGATTTATAAAGCGCCCAAAACAATTGAGCATGACAATGAAATTCAAGAAATATTGTTTAACAATCACAATACAAAAATCGCAGGACATCCTGGACAACTGAAATTGTATAAAAAACTAAAACCTTTTTACTATTGGAAAAACATGCGACAAAGTATACGAGAATATGTACAGAATTGTTCATTCTGTCAACAAAACAAAACTTTCAAAAATCCAAAAGAACAATTAATAAAAACTGATACACCTCCACAACCTTTTCATACAGTTGAAATAGATACTGTAGGACCATTACCAATCACAAACAATGGTAATAGATATTTATTATCGCTACAGTGTGAATTTAGTAAATACATCATTCTAATACCAATGATGGACAAGAAAGCTTCGACAATAGCTAGAAAATTTGTTGATAGCTTATTTCTTATACATGGACCCATACAGTCTATTAAAACAGACATGGGCACAGAATTTAAAAATGAAATTTTCAAAGATGTATCAACATTCCTGAATATCGAACACAAATGTTCAACAGCATATCATCCTCAAACTATTGGTATGCTTGAGAGGAACCACAGAACATTAAACGAATATCTAAGAACATTTTTGAACGAATCCAAAAATGACTGGGATGAAATAATCCAATATTATGCTTTTGCTTATAATACGCTTCCAAGTATTGACACAATATTCTCACCTTTTGAATTGATTTTTGGTAAACCATGTCCAATGCCAAATTCTGTACAAAACAAACCAACACCAATATATAATCCAGAACATTATTACAAAGAATTACATTTCAAACTTAGCAGAGCTTATCAACTGGCACAATCTTGTATTGAAAAAAGTAAAAAGAAACGAGTGAATAATTACAATGTTAACACAAAACCACTACAGTTAGCAGTAGGAGATTTAGTATGGTTAGAGAATAATGCACATCATAAATTAGGAAATTTAAGAATAGGACCATATGAAGTTACAAAAATAAATACACCAAATGCAACCATACGAGATTTGAAAAGTCCTAATAAAGAACAGACAGTTCATAAGAACCGATTAAGAAAATATTGTGGAACAACATTTTTGTGAGGAAGGAGGATGATATCCATCTATATAAATTACAAATAACATTCCTAAAAGTTATAATTTTATATTTTTATTCCAATTTATTATCTCTTATAGAACTATTTGTTGTATTACCTATGATTCAATTTTATCCAATTATTGTTTATCTAACTTCTGTGTAAGGAACTATTTTATAAAAATATCGAATACATTTATAATCATTTAAATCTATATATATAAAAATGCAGTGGCATACGTGGGACCGCGCATAACTTGCGAACGGATGGTCTGATTTGGGTCGTCTAAGTTTTGATCTGTTAGTTTTCACCCAAGGAAGGTTTATGAGGAAAAAAAAACATGCGCAAATTGAGATTTTTTAAAAATCGGGTTTTCATACATTTTGAACGGGGAAAAACGCAGTAGGCAAGACAAAGTTTGCCGGGTTCAGCTAGTCTATCTATCTAAATATATAAAAATGAATTTCCGTCTGTCTGTCTGTCTGTCTGTCTGTCTGTCTGTCTGTCTGTCTGTCTGACCGCTATGCATTCGGAAACTGCTGAACCGATCGGCGTGAAACTTTGTATGTGAGTACTTTTGGGGCCGGGGAAGGTTCTTAGCATAGTTTGAGATCCCTCCCCCCACTGTAAAGGGGGGCTTCCATACCAATGGACCCGAAATGAGCCTTGGGAGAAGTTCAACTCGGTCGCAAACAAAACTAATCTAGAGTGCGGCGCTGCAATGATTGTCAATTGCGTATTTGAAAGGGCTGAAACGAATCCACAAGTTACCTATCACTGCCTTTCCGGCTCAAGACACTCTTTCGCGAAAAAAAAAAACTATACAAATTCTTTACTTTTCTCGAATTATTTTTAAGATGCCCTAATTTGTGACGTGTGCGTGGTCGGTTTAGCAGGCACAGCGACTCCAGTCGAGCTGCGCGGCCGGAAACCTCATCGGACGGCAAGGCAAGCGGTGTGTGGGCCTGTACTCGGCCGACGGGCCCGCAGGCATTGTTGGAAGGGAGATGCTGGAGTCTTCCCTCTTAGACGCAATCGGCAGGCCGTGGCATCGCCACATTGGTCGGCTCCAGGCCGAGAGGGAGAAATCTCCTTTTCAAGATGGGCTTTTGCGCGAGATGATCCTCCTTGGAAAATCCTTTATGGTAAGGCGCGGGAACCAATCCTGATTCCGCGGGCCGAGCCATGTGCTGGACGGTGGAACCTAATTCAGGTCCAATAAAAGAAGTTCAGTTGGACGCTCTAAAGAACAGTGCAGTCCTACAAAATACAAGAGAAGGGTAGGGAAGAGAGAGGGGAGAGTAATGGATGGGGTTTGTCCGAGTGTTAAATCTGATTATCACTGCACTGGCTTAAAAATCTCTTTGTACATGGACGCCTTATTGCAAAAACTGCCTAATTTGGGCGAAGGCCGCCATAATTTTGTAATCTCCAATTCCATTTTTTTAATGCAATCTCTCAGCCAGCCAAGTTTCTATTTTGGTAACGGCAACACACAGCGGTACTTGACCCATTCACTCTGTGGTACAAGAAACGTAAAAAGTCCGACAAACAACATAAAATGAAAAACAAAAACCCACAATCCTGTAACCCAACGGATACAGGGAAAAATAGGTTCTAGGACTATTTGGGCAGGGGGGCCTATTTTGGGCATATGCTGTTATAACTCAGACAATTTCAAACAAATTGACTTGAATTTTTGTACATGGCTAGATACTAAACGTATCTCACCGTGTCCCAAAAATCAAGTCAATTGGTTCAAAATTGTTTGAGTTATAGCATCAAGTGCCCAAAATAGGTCCTCCTTCCGAAATGGTCCCAGACCCCAATGTTCGCCGGTTCAGTCTGACCCTTATGGATTCGGAAACTACTGGACCGATTGACGGGAAAATTTGCATGCAAGATTTTTTTGGGACGGGGAAGGTTCTAAGCATGGTCCGAGACCCCTCCCCCTCTGAAAAGGGGAGCTCCCATACAACTGCATAACTTGAGAACCAATCAAGCAATTGCAACCAAATTTGGCATGAGGAGGATTCAAAGGTTAAAGAATGTTTTTACGGTAGTGTGAGACCCCTCCACCCTTTGAAAAGGGGGGCTCTCATACACATGAAACGGAATTTTCTGCATAATTGAGAACTATTCAAGAAAATAGAACCAAATTTGGCATGTGGAGGACTCAGAAGGTGAGGAATGTTTTTATGGTGGTGTAAGACCCCTCTTCTTCTCGGAAAGAAGGGCTGCCGCACAAATCAAACGGATTTTTTTGCAAACTCAGGATCCAATCAATCAAATGGAACCAAATTTGGCATGTGAAAGTTGTAGTAGGTGTGGTAACGGTCCTTGAGGGTCAAGTACAATAACACGCGCGCTGCGAAGCGGACTGAACTGTACGTTCGTATGGCCGGAGATAGACTGATCGCATGCGCCACAAAGCACACCGACGAACATCTATCGGGTGCGCACGAGGCATACGAAGGGAAACGAATATTAATTGATACTCTACCACATCCCCTTTTTCCTATAGAAAAGATGTTTTCCGTCATTTGATTTAGTATTTACTGATAGTCAAATAGGAAGCAAGCAGCTGCGGTTTTGCTAAAGTGCCGATAGTGGCGCTTTTCTGATAAATGCGGTAAACGTGATAACAGTGTAAACAAGCAGAGAAGCTTGCGCTACGGAATCATAGACGGCGCTCGTGTTCCATGTGTTTTTCACATATACAGCGGCGCCGCCTGGCACCTATCCGCTCGAAACATCATGCGCAACACGGGTGCAAAATGCCAGTCAGAAAAAAAGAAGTAAACAACTTGAAATTTGTATGGTGATGTAATCAATTCTCTGTTACTGCAATGAATCCAGAAGAAACGCGTAGGGATAATGATTTTGTTTCTAATTTGCAATTTTTTGCCCCAAGGCACAAATCGCTGCGATGCGAAACAAGTGCAAGCCAGCGATTTGTCCATACAAGAAAAATGATTTTACTTTTAATGTGGTGGCGCCATCTCTGAGAAAATCAAGCTTTGATTCCTTACTATTAAGTATCATTCATGTTATTGTTTCGCTAAAATAAAACTTTTAATACATACTCATCCGAACTATTTTGAACTCTCCACTATTTACAGAATTTGAAAACCTGTTAAAGTTATAAACCTACTTTATTATGTTAGTTATTACGCCCGCTATTGACTACTTGAATACCGATTACATCAACGCATTATTTTTTTTCATGGAGGAGCATAAACACACAGCTCTATCCCTTCTTTTTTCGTTAAATTATTAGAAATCAAGTTCACCGAAGCTAAATTAACAGTTTATAATTTAACACTGACCAATTCACTCTTATCTTTCATGCAAAGCTGAACAGAATCTAACTATTATTGTTTTGCTCCACTATGTTGATTTATATGACATAAACTCTTATTCAAAGCGAAAATGTTTTAGAGCTCTGAATAATTTTATTTTTATAGTACTGATGAAACTTATTACAATGATAACCGAGGGTTTGGGTACATTCATAGTTATGATAAGGATTGCATACTTAAGTGACATGTGAAAGAAACACTTGGCATTTGAAATGTTGGCATTATATTTCCAGCTAGACAAATATTGGTGATGTTGAATTGAATTTGAATTTGAATGATGCCACGTTTTCACTTACCTACACAGATCGAAAAAAGAGTGTAAAATTCTGTGACATATGATGCACATAATTGGAGCGTGGGATATCGCAGAAGTTTACATGACATATCATGTAAAGTTCATGAAATATCATGTAAACTTCCATTATATGTCATGTAATTCAGCATGACCCTGAGAATTTGCATGACATATAACATAAATTTACATGATATATCATGTAAACCATCATAACACTAAGTTTACATGACTAAAATGAAGTTTACATGACGTGTAAACCTCATTATTTTTATCTGTGTATTTCTGATTAACTAGTGTTACAATAAGGAGTTTAAATACCAATTGTTTTGAACATATATATTTTTGAACTTATGTAACATGTCATGCAAACATCATGGTCTCGTAAAATGTTATCTACAAAAAAGATTAGAGGTTTACTATACTTGATGAGAGGTTTAATAATGATATTCGACATCATAAATAGTTTTTACGACCTTCATCGATTAGTTATTACTTTTGCAATTGTTTACGCACACTATCCACTCTTGAGCAGATTCTTGTGAATATTTACGACGAAGACTGCGCATTTATTTAATTATTTATTCTATTTCTTCTGTTTGTTTGACAACCCATAGTTGCAATCGCAACAGTGGAACAACCCTCGTTAATGATGGATTTTGTTTGCACAATTTAAAGTATTGTGCACTATTCATTAATTTTTTTTTTAAACATACTTCCTCAATATGGGTCGATGCTGTTGACGTTGCATCATGATGAGCAACAATAAGCTTATTTTCAAAAGTGACAGCTGCATACCAAAATCATGTCATAACGAGGAAAAATAGGCTGCAATAACTGCACTTTGCTACGCTAATATTTTTCAGCTTACTTGTTCCAACATTTCTTGATAAGAAGTACAGCCAGCGTCAATGAATAACTTATTTAGCACCCCTTCCTTGAATAACGCCTTCTGATCCACGAACTGGACTATCACAGCCGTTCTGTATTACTTGACATCTAGGCACTGCAATTTTAATTTGTTTATTTGTACTATCGAGAATATTGATGTTCCACTCAGTGTTGCTCTGCTACATACTAAACGACCACTCCGAGTAAAATTGCACGATACAGCGAGTTTTTTTCCATGGAGTATAAGCTACGATTTTTTTTTCGAAGGGGCGTTCCTTAGCTAATAAAACAGGAATATGATGCATGTATTATTAACGAGAGAGCCTGCTAAAACAGTCGTATCTCAATGGATGGAAAATCAAATCTTTTGGTAATATGTATTTTCGTTTATAAATTTCAGTTCTGGATAAAATTGTGTAAAGATCAATGTTCCACGCTCTTCACAAAATATACTATTAACTTTCCCCTTCTCCCTTTGAACTATTTACTCAGACAAACTTTCATAGTGGGAAGTGTACAATAGCGATACGCCTGCAATGCTGTATTCCTATAAACCTTATTCGTGCATTAGCTGGCGCTCACCACAAGACATAGTTCACGCTCATCGTGTCTGTCTGGATCATACAGCCCATAAAAAAATACAGCCAAAACCGTCTTCTAAGTTCTCTTCATGAATGTTCAGAAAATATAACAAATCGTAATGAACGATCTCATTAGGAAAATAGTGTACTTAGTCATGAGTGATAACGCAGTGATTTATGTATGAAAATCAGTCCAACGGTCAAAGATATGTTATATATGATATATAAGTACGGTATTTTAATTCTTTGATTTCTTGGGTTTCACAATCTATGAACAAAAGTGTTTTTTTTTTCTTGGAGTTTTTCGCCACTGCTGCCACAACCTTACTGCTACCGAACAAGATTTTTTTTAATGCACGTTTTTTCGCCGGGGTTAATAAATAAAGTAGAGTAGTATTGTAAAAAGCAGTAACATACAGAATTCCTTCATGATGTATGATTTAACAATGGTCGCATTTTTCCTGCCACATGCTCCAACTATTTCACGGTATCCACCACATACATACGTTCTACTTCTATGTGAGGTATCAATCAAATATTTTACTTCGCTGGATTATCATACTTTAATACGTAGCTTCTCATCGTCCATTTTATTACAAAACGTTTTTATTACTATAGCACAAACATAAACTTTTCTCCTTTTTCATAATCCAAGGTAATCCGCTTAGGAATCATTCACTGTTTACAAAAAGTTAATCATGCTTGAATCAGCATAACGGCCAATTCTTCAATATCTCACTCTTACATCGTTTATAAGCAATTGCTCAGGAGATTGAAATTATCGTTAATTGAATTTGCCATATCTCACGAACGATATTTCAAAAAAACACATCCTCGCAACATTTAAGAGCGAACATTGTTGTACCATTCGAGAGCAATAATTTACGGGATTTTTTGAGCCACATTCTCACTAATGTGTTATATTCTCGTGACATTCAAGTACGATAACTCATGAGACCACCTTCTCGCATCATTTAAGAGCAAACGTCCTCGCATCATCCAAGAGCGACAATTCTTGAGCTACATTTTCGCAACATTTAAGAGCGATAACTCATGAGATTACATTCTCGCATCATCCAAGAGCGATATTTTACAAGACCACCTTTCGCATCATTTAAGAGCGAATATCCTCGCATTATCCTAGAGCGACAATTTATGAGATACATTTTCGCAACATTTAAGAGCGATAACTGATGAGACTACATTCTCGCATCATCCAAGAGCGGCAGTTAATGAGTTACATTCTCGCAGCATTTAAGAGCGACAACTCATGAGTTACATTGTCGCAGCATTCAAGTGCGATTGCATATGAGACAACCTTCTCGAATCATTTAACAGCTAACATCCTCGCATCATCCAAGAGCGACAATTCATAAGGTACCAGCTCGTAACATTTCAGAGCAACAGTTCGTGAGGTACATTCTCACAACATTTAAGACCAAAACGCATGAGACTACATTTTCGCATCATCCAAGAGCGACAACTTGTAAGACATATTATCGTTATATTCAGATCGATTACCCATAAGACTACTTCCTCACATCATTTAAGAGTGATCATTCTCGCAACATTTCACTTTTTTTTTCCATTCAGATACACATTCGTATCGTTTCATCGATTACTAGTACGATTTTATTCCATTGTCTAAAAGCGAAATCTGTATTTTGAAAGGTCCTCTGTGATATACACATTCCATATCGCTGCATCATTCACACTTTCTTCTTCTTTCAGACTCTACATTACCACTGGGATCGGGTCTGCATCTATTGAAATTAGTATTTATTGAACACTTCCTTAAATGTTATCTATGCCGACCATAGTGGTGTCTGCCTTCAGTAGTGTTACATGTATAGTACATATTGCGCGCAAACCCCCAAATTTTATTCCCACCTTTGGGTTTCCGCGCCGAAGACCCAGCGCCAGATTCGGCGACAAAGAAAACTGACAGCAGTCGCCGGACAGTTGGCAATCCTGATATTTGACGGCGGCCGCCCGGTAGTCATGGGAATGGGTTGTTGTCACGCAAATAGATCTTTTCGCTGAAAATGCATGTGTATTGAGTTATTGTTGACAGATTTTCTGCAGTACTAGTCTGAAATTCAGCGATTTTCTGTATCGCGTAAGCCTTCGCTGGAAGAAAACGTCATGTTGTTCAGCGAAGCAAGGAAAATTTTCAGTGAAAAAAACAATACATCGCATAACACGAACACCACCTGAATTGCTGGTGGAAAACAGTAAAATCAATTGTTCTCAGATAAACCAAACGAGCACATTTTCTACCAGTATATTTGCGTTAGTGTTCGTGTGACTGCGTGAAAAGAGCATAATTCCATGGATAAATAGGTGTAACGAACACAATGACACACAGTGTCTAGCAAGTCGAAAAGTCCCAACTAGAACGGGAACCGATCGTGCCGCCTCCGGCTTGGCGACCCAAAGCCCTACTCACAAAGCGAACTGGAAAATGCATCATTCATTCATTATTTTTGTTAGAATCATGGGTGGTCAAAAATCATATCATTATAGCTGTTCAGTATTCACTATTTATCTCCGTTATGTTACAAATTAACAAAAGACAAAATTGTTTTATTTGCTCTCTTTGGTCAAACGTCAAATAATTGTTTTTATATGAAAACTGACACATTGTGATAGCCTTGAAATAATGTTCAAGATAATGGAACATGTGATAGCTGCTCTGGCTTGAAAACAATGCCTTCAGAAAGACTTACCTTTATTTTACACCATATGATACCTTCGCGATTTATTGGTATGTTTGAATTATATAAATATGATCGATATTTAACACACTGTATTGAAAGCGAAAGCAATCTAGTTTTATTCGCGGTAACAGTAATCACCACACAAGCAGAAGTAGCAGCAAATGATCGAAGCTGACACGCTTGCGCGTATCATTCACGCGCCTAGCATCAAACACTTTTTCCTTTTCGCACTCCCTCAAGACTACAACAATAAAATCGAACGACATTATTCTTCCCCGCGCCTATTCACAAGCGTGACCTTGGATGGCGCTTTCACTTCCAGCAGCAACAGAAACAATGACAAAAGGAACGGCGGAAAAAACTATTGCGCTGCAAAACTCATTTCTTTCACATTAATTGGGCACTGATTTGCATCGGCTGTTAGCCGTATTCCATCTCTTCGACAACACAATTCTTCAAAAACTTCTTTCAAATAACAATTTCATAAATTAATCACTTCAGCGCATCACATCGTTCACTTTTCCACCCGTCCCCCACGCTCAGCTTAGCTCCACACATTTTTTCTATTAAACATATTCTTTCCTAATTTCGAATTTTTTTTTTTACACCATTAACAACACAAGGAAATACTATCGCAGGATTCTACATCCTCGTCGCCATCTTGTGGTAACGGTCCTTGAGGGTCAAGTACAATAACACGCGCGCTGCGAAGCGGACTGAACTGTACGTTCGTATGGCCGGAGATAGACTGATCGCATGCGCCACAAAGCACACCGACGAACATCTATCGGGTGCGCACGAGGCATACGAAGGGAAACGAATATTAATTGATACTCTACCACAGTAGGAAAGACCCATCCCCCCTTTGTATAAAGGAGCTTTGTATAATTGCTGCTCATTTCTACAGCCATGTTACATATTTTTTAGCGACAACACAATTAAAGCAGTACATGACCCTTTCACTTCTGTTATATTTTCCTACTGTTTTTACACAACAATCGTGATGGTTTCGACACTCAACATAAAATACAAAACAAAAACCAACAATTAGTAACTCAATGGTTAAAAAGAGGAATGACATATGCTTTTCTAACCGGAAAATTCGCATTTGTCCGTTCCTAACCATCGCAAACCGCAGTTAACTAGGCAGCATAGCAGTTAGACGCGGTTAACGACGGTTAGCAACGCATTTATGTAGATTTTTCCGGTTAGCAAAGGAAGTGTCATTCCTCCTGACGGTTACAAAACAAAGGGAACTAAATTTGACATATGGAGCTGGAAACGTCAATAATATTGTGAGTTCCCTTCCATCCATGAAAACGGAATGGACCATTAAGCCGACGAACGTCATGCAGTTGAATGAACAATATTCCAAATGAAAATTAGGCAGCATGGTAATTGAACCAAAATGCAATCAGGCAGAATGATCATCATTCCGGCATTGTCACACAGGTACTTCCCGATACTTATGCGTCTCACTCCATCTGAGATTTTACATTCTTACAATAATATGCTGTTCAGTCAAGTCACATTGCTAAATAGTTGATCTGAATTTTTTTCTTCTTTTAAAAATAAGTAATTCTTTCGCATTACACTCTGGGGCATTCTAGAAAGAATAGATCGACAAAAGATAAAATTTAAACAGATAACTAAAGTATTTCCCAGGTAATAAGCATGTACTGATAAAAGTTTGAATTTCTTCTTAGTCAAACATGTGTAGGTTTGTGAAGACCAGAAATGTTTCTATGGTGGTGAGTAAAGGTAAAGGCTCTCATACAGATGAACATAAACATGACTTACAACTCAAAAATAAATCAAGCATGTAATATAAAATATGGCATGTGAAGGGTTTTGAAGACAAGGAATGTTTCAAAAGTTGAAGGTTTGCGACCCCTCCTTCATCTGGGAGCAACACTCCAACATATTAATGAAAAAGAATGCAGAGAATGTCAGTATAATATGCGCAAAATTATCTAAATTTGGCAAGTGGACATTTTTTAAGGCGTAGGATGTCTATGATATTAAGGGGATTCACTTAACAGCGTAAACTGATTAAACTGATTAAACGTCGCGATCACCAAGGCAATCTTCGATTATTTCATTCGCAAAATCATGAAACATTTCAAATAAGCAGAAAATCATGGCTTACACAGCAATTTAATCTGTTTAGTGAATACCCCTATTGTGAGCCCTTCCAGAGAGTGGAGAGGGTTTTCATGCAAATAAAATATAAATGTTTACATAACTAGAAAAGAGATTACTGCCGACCGTTAATAGGCCGAAGTTCATAAAGCTGAATGAAGAATAGCCCGTACATTAGGCCAAAAGTTCATTGAATCCACAGGCATAATGATCACCATGTCCTCTTTGTCACGCAGGTTGTACTTCAAGCTGCTTATAATGCTCACTACATCAGAGATTTTTCCTTCTTTTAGAAATAGGCTATTCTTTCAAGCCATACTATTAAATTTTTCTTATGGATCAACTGCTAAAATTTACAACATAGGGTAGCGAACCACTTGGGCAGTTGGGGCACTCTTCGCTATGTATAACTCAGTCAATTCCAAACCAATAGACTTGGAAACACAATTTTTGAATTGTTCAATTTGTTCTCAGAGTGAGAACATTAACATTAAGAAAAATAACAAAAACATTATTAAAACTGAGAAATTATCATAAGTTCTATGAGAACAGAAGATATTCAAAACCAGAACTAAACCAATCTAAAGTGTCGTAGTGAAAGATCCACAATTGAAATGGGGCAATACAAAGTTTGCCGGGTCAGCTAGTAATATATAAAATACAATACATTGTAACATATATAATAAGAGAGGTTTGGACGACAACTTAATAATAGGGTAACGGTCGAATTTTGGACCCCTAGACGACATTAGTTTGAATTTAAGCTAAAATCAAACAGATTCAAAGGGTGTTACACATAATGATGATGTTGGTATGACCGTAAAAGCCGCCACTGTCCGTCAAAAATACACACAAGGTCATTTCTGGCCGAAAATTTGATGGAAATAACTGATTTTTGAAGCATCAGTTTTCACTATTTTGGACACCCCAATTTATTTTGGACCCCCTAAAGTATATATTTTGGACACCCGGTGTTTAAACCAACTTGAAACTATTTTCGAAGAATCTGCCACTTGCATATGCTCGATCACATCCTAATCACTTGATTGACAAAGGCTGATTAGACGAACTTTACAAATTTAATGCGCTAGATTGATAAAAGTTTTTGTTTACATCTGCAAGTTTCCCCGGCACCACTTTCTTTTTTCGTAAACATGCCGCGACACTCGCACGGATGACGAGATTAAAAAATAATTTCAAGGCAAATAATGATATTTCCAGTAGCAAATGATTGCTGCTCGTGCAGAACAATCTAATTTAACGAATGATTCTAAAAATGTTCGTCTTCTCTTCATTACATCTGTGAGAATTATGATAATACGACCCAGGGGGTCCAAAATATATGGGGGTCCAAATTATATTGGTTACCCTAAAATGACTACTGTACCATCCATCATTTTCATAAGGGGGAAGGTGTGGTATATCCAGTATTCCTGACAACACTTGCCATGCCATGCTGCTGCGATAAGCATTCGATGGAGTTGAATGTTTATGAACTGATCGAGTTTCGTCGTGTCAGCATTGCATGTGCGGTGCGGTCCCACGGTCTGGACTGACCGCAGTTCTAAGACACATCGATCGTATGATCGTCCAAGCCCCTCCCCAATCCAACTTTGTATGTGTTAGTAATTAAGTAGGTCTAAGAAATATCATGAATAAAGCACAAGCCATTATGGTCAGAACCAACGTAGAGTGAAGTCCGATTCTTCAAGAGAACTCCCGTGGAAAACGTAAACTACCTCAGGTGTAATGACTCCTCCAAGAGCAGTTTCCGAAGATGTTGGAGGAGAGTTTCATCAAGAGGCTCTTTCCGAGGCAACTATAGTCGTTGAAATAGCCTAGAGACGGAGCTCCGAATTTGGCTTTAAAAGTCGTTGTTTCAGCGACTCCCGGGATGTTCAGGTTTGCTATGCAGAAATGCCTTGACGGGGAAGGACATTTGTGCCATCGCCACAATAAAAGCCTATTTCATCATCTATCTGAGGGAAAAGGAAGGAAATAAGGATTAGAATGGGGATAAGGACAGGTAGGGAAATTGGAAAATGAAATACCCTGGAAGGGGGTACTAATGCATAAGCGCACCACAATGGGTTTTAAGAGCGCCCTGAAAGGGCACTGTAATAGCTCATAAGGCGAAAGAGAGCCTAAAGCTCTTCTTCACAGCAGGTTAAGAATAACAGAATATCCTAAAGATTCAGTTTCACTTAATAAGTGTTTACCGAGTACTCGGAAACGCAGTTGCACATGAAGTCATGTGATGCTCCAGTGCGAGCTCTTATCAGCCAATGTATTTTCTGCGATGGAAAAATGGGCAGGTATCCATACAATGTTAACAGCGTTTGCTGAATTCAGCTCATCGATTTGAGTTCCACAAGCGATAACTATCTTCGACCTAGAGTTGGCTGAGGCAAGTGCCTGGCTATCTGAATAGAAGTATATGACTTTGCCCATTACGTGCTGCTGAAGTGCTGATTGCACTCCGCACATAAGAGCAAAGATTTCGGCCTGAAAAACGGTGCAGTGTCTACTAAGTGAGTAAGACAGATACAGCCTTAGCTCACGAGAATAAACACCAGCACCTGCTCGACCTTCGAGAAGGGAGCCATCAGTGTAACATACGATGCCGTCTGAAATACTTCTTTCCAGATATCCAGATGTCCACTCTTCCCGGGAAGGGAATTTCGTGGAAAATGCTATATATAATTTCCCATATAGGACAACAAGCAATTGTAAGATCACGAGGAGTAAGAACAATTTTGTCAAAATTCACCAAAAGTGAAAACAACGAGGTGTGTGTTGATGTGCAGTTCACAGGAGTTTCCTCTAGTAAACCGAGTACCCATAGACGGCAAGTGCAAGAAAGTGCTTCTTGTTTGAGATGAATGTGTAGTGAGGCGACGTCAAAAAGAACTTCGAGCGCTGCCGTAGGAGTTGAAGAGAACGCTCCAGACATCGTCATTAGGCACATCCTTTGGAGATGGCCTAATTTTGATTGGACCGTTCTCACTTCGCCCTTTTGCCACCACACAAGACATCCATAAGCCAATATTGGACGAACAACAGTTGTGTAAATCCATTTGATATACTTGGGTTTAAGACCACAAGTTGTACCAAAGGTTCGCCGGCGCCTGAAGGCCATACAAGCTTTCTTGATTCTGAACTCAACATGAGGTGTCCAGGAAAGCTTGGAATCGGAATAACTCCAACGTACTTTACCTGTTTAGTTACTCTGTTTTTAGAATCAAAGAGACGCAAAGGTCGAACGCCATTACGGTTTAGCCTTTGCGTAAAACGAACAATAGATGTTTTACTCGGATTAACCGAAAGGCCGTATTGGCAAAACCAACACTCAACTACCTGAAGAGCGGTTTGCATCAGGACGAAAAGGGTGCTGATGCACATACCGACTAACAGTGTAAGGTAGTCGTTGGTAAAACCATAAGAAGGAAAACCGCTATTATTGAGTTGCCTCAGTAGCGTATCTGCTACAAGATTCCACAAAAGCGGTAATAAGACTCCCCCTTGGGGGCATCCACAAACACTCAATTTCCTAATCGCTGCTAGGCGCATTGTCGAGAAGAGATATCGGTTTTTGAGCATTTGGTAAATCCAATTGGAAATCATTGGAGATATACCATGACTCCGTGCGGCTTCCAGCATGTCATCGAAAGACACCCTCGATATCTAAGAAAACACCCAAAGAAGATTGCTTTCGAGCGAATGCCTTCTCGATATCGTAACCGGTTGGTAAAAGAGGTTGTGTAAAAGAGTCACAGTGGACTTTTCCGATTGCTAGGCATGTTGGTTCACATAAAGAGGCACGTTGGCCAGGCGAACATCACGGATGTGGTGATGATCCACAATGCGTTTGAGGCATTTCAGAAAAAAAAACAGGTCAGACTGATAGATCTTAAAATCTTTGCTTCTTCGTACGGTGCACGACCCACTTTCAGATTAAACTTCACAGTAATATCCCGCCAAGATTTGCGAATATACCCTGTACCAAAACTGCAAACAAGTATTTTTTTAAAACATGTTTGAAATAATTTAATCCTTTCTGAAGCAAAATAGGATGAATCCCATTTGCTCCAGGAGATTTGAAAGGAGCGAAGCTATTTAGTGCCCACTCAATTGGTTCTGTAGTTACAATACTCCGCGTCATTGTCAGAGAATCATAACTACAAGAAAATACATTAGGTTCATCCAAAATTATAATATCCACACATCCGGGGAACTGTGTGCTGAATAAGCATTCCAGAACTCCCTCATCAGAGGAAGTGAAATCGCTATTTGGCAAACGAAGTTTGTTCACTCGGAAAATTTTAGATTTCGCCAAGATTTTGTTTAATCGACTGATTACACTCAAACTGGAAACATTTGTACAAAGCTTTTTCCAGCCAGATCATTCAGCAGATTGGAGTGCTTTCTTGTAGGCCTTAAGAGCCTACCTGAAAGCCTCCGAATCAGCCGAACGTCGTCTGTTTCAACTCTTTCTACATTGTTCACTGAGTTTCACCTGATCTGAGTTCCATCCAGGGGTTCGGCTTTTGATCTTCACATACCGCAGAGAGCAGACTTCTTCAAAAGCTTCCATGGTGAAGGTCGTTGTAGTAACAACGGCATCATCTTTTTTTTTTTTTCCTTCTAAACCATAGGGGGATAAATCTGCTCATCAGACACCCTAACAGGAAGGTTAGGGTAGTGTGGGGATGAGGCCGTCTTCTACAATGCCGGTAGAAGCCAGGACTACTCTCTCCTCGACCCACTAAAATACATTCATATGGTCGCCAAACCCTACGTCTCTCCGGAACCACCAAGAAGGTATTGCTTCAGAGAGGGGCTAGTGCATATCGCACCCTCAAGGTTAGCTGCCGTAGCCTAGCAGCAACGAACATCGATGACTCGCACTGGAGAGTCCATCACGATAGCATGCTGGCGCTTAGCCAGTTTCCCGAGTGGTCCTCGCCACTCCCTTTGTCCACGGAAGGCGGGCAGGGTCAACCCCGCCCGCGCCCTACTGCTGAGCGGACATCAAGAACTGATGCCCACATGCAACCCGATCTGACCTGCTGAAGGCAAGGGTATCACTACCCTTCAGGCCTTATCAGCTGCATCCGTAGGTTGCAGACAGCAGGGTCTCACCTACCCCGACCCTTGCCGGGGACCCCTTTCCAACCGCGGGCTCAGATCCAACCCAGTAGACTGACGCCACGACAGCACCGCTACCGGGACTTCCTCTCCGCGGCCACTTAATCGCTGTAAGGGTCGATCTCGACCGCAGGGCACCGGTATGACCTACGAAGCCGACTTCGAACCCCTGGACCACCTCTTGTACTGCATCTGGACTAGCCATTCTCCGAGTCCACGCGCCACCTCCTTTGTAGCTCCCAGACGATATGGGTGATAGCCGTTGAAACGGCATTCCAGCTAATCTCATCCCTACACATTCTCTGGACCAAGTTGTCCGGAGTTGTGTCCTCCCCGCATGTGGCAAGCATGCGGTCACGCATTGTGCGAAAACGCGGGCACACGAACAAAACGTGTTCCGCCGTTTCCTCTAAACCATTGCACACTGGGCATTCGGGAGAATCCGCATGCCCGAAACGGTGTAGATACTGTCGGAAGCAACCATGACCTGTAAGGACCTGTGTCAGGTGGAATGAAACTTCCCCATGGCGCCTATTAATCCAACTATCTACCCTCGGTATCAACCTATGGGTCCACCTTCCTTTGGTGGAACTGTCCCACGCGCGCTGCCATTTGACCATAGAGGCCATCCTGACAGTCTTGCGTATGCCTCTTGTGCCGCGCATTTCGAAGCACTCCATATCCTCACTGATAAGAATGCTGATGGGCACCATACCAGTAATGACACAGAGAGCGTCGTGTGACACGGTACGGTACGCGCTTGCAACCCTCAGACACATAAGCCTGTAAGTACTTTCCAGCTTCCGTCGGTAGCATTCAGTACTTAGCGCGGTACCCCACGCCGGGCCGCCATACCTAAGTATGGACGTAGCAACACTAGCCAGAAGCTTGCGCTTACTGGCGTACACCGCTGAGCTATTGGACATCATCCGGGACAGTGCCGCAATAGCTGTGGAGGCTCTTTTACAGGCATAATCGACGTGGCTACCGAAGGTAAGCTTATCGTCAATCATCACGCCCAAGTGCTTGACAGAGCGCTTCGACAGGATAGTGCACTCTCCTACACTGATCTCCGTCTGCTGCGCCGACTGCATGTTGTTAACAACCGTCACCTCTGTCTTGTGGTGAGCCAGCTCCAGTTTTCTGGACCGCATCCACGCCTCCACAACCTTGATCGAGTGGTCGGTAGTCAACTTCACCTCCTCGATCGTTTCACCGTAGACTTCGAGCGTAATATCGTCGGCAAATCCGACAATCACCACTCCCACTGGGTACTCTAACCTCAACACCTCGTCGTACATGACATTCCATAACACCGGACCCAGGATGGAACCTTGCGGGACTCCTGAGGTTATGTGAAAGCACTTCCGACCCACCTCCGTGTCGTATACTAGTACGCGATTCTGAAAGTAGCTTCCGAGAATTTTGTACAAGTACTCCGGTATCCCCAGACGCAAGAGCGCATCGGCAATAGCAGCCCAACTGGCGCTATTAAATGCATTCCTTACATCCAGAGTCACTACCCCGCAGAAGCGAATTCCCCTCCTCTTAGGCTCGAGTGCTTTCTCGGCGGTTTTTGTAACCGACAAGATAGCGTCTACGGTGGACCTCCCCTTCCGGAAGCCATACTGGTTGCTCGAGAGACCATTTACGCCCTCAGTGAACTTCAACATTCTATTGAGGATGATCTTTTCGAGCACCTTCCCCGCCGTGTCAATCAAGCATATTGGTCTATATGCCGACGGGTCTCCGGGTGGTTTCCCCGCCTTTGGCAATAGTACCAGGCTCTGCCTCTTCCAAGCTTCTGGGAAAACTCCCTCGTCCAGGCATTTCTGCATAGCAGACCTGAACATCTCGGGAGCTTCTGCAATAGCTACTTTTAAGGCCAGGTTCGGAACTCCGTCCGGACCTGGGGCCTTACCTACGCTAAGGGACTTAGCTATCCCCGCAAGTTCCACATCGGTGACCATTTCCTCATCGCCAGCCCCAGTCCCCGGCTGTCCTACGAAAGGAGGCCAAGGACTAGGATCATGACGCGGAAAAAGTCCTCCAATGATCCCCTCCAACATCTCTGGAGATTGCTCTGTAGGAGCCATCACACCTCTCGTCTTGGCCATAACGATCCTGTAGGCATCACCCCACGGGTTCGTATTGGCACTCTGAAAGAGACCCTCAAAGCAGGCCTTTTTGCTTGCTCTTATCTCGGTCTTGAGCGCGGCTTTTGCAGCGGCGAACACCACCCGCCGTTCGTTTCGCTCTTCCTCTGATCGTGCTCGCTGCATCCGCCGCCTAGCCCGTAGGCAGGCGCGGCGCAGGTCCGCAATCGCGTCGGTCCACCAGTAAGCCGGTGGCCTCCCATTTCTAGGGTGGACTCTCCTAGGCATGGTCGCATCACACGCACGTGAGAGCACCGCTACCAGCTCGTCGCCGTCTAAACCGAGTAAGTTTCGCTCACGGCGGAGCGCTTCCCTAAATACCTCTTCGTCGAAGTATGATGTCTTCCACCTACGAGGGCTTGGCCTTGGCCTAGCCGCCTCTTCTTCTATCCGCTGTCTGCTGTTGTTGTAGTCGATACTGTAGCGAACCGCCAGGTGGTCGCTGTGAGTGTAGCCATCATCTACTCTCCAGTTCGAACTACTTGTTAGGCCAGAACTACAAAAGGTCACGTCAATAATTGACTCCGCTCCGTTTCGACTATAGGTACTCTTGGTACCGACGTTAGCCAAGTCGACATCTAAGATGGCCAGTGTTTCTAGCAGGATCTGACCCCGCTGGTTCGTGAAACGGCTTCCCCATTCCACAGCCCAGGCATTAAAGTCACCCGCTATTACCACCGGCCTTCGCCCTGTTAGCACGGCCGTTAAGCGGTCCAGCATTTGCGTGAACCGCTCGACGGCATCATCTAAATCAGTTAGAGTGTCAATGTACGGTATGTATAGCTTTCATGAAATTTGGCCCCAAATAAATTAGTAAAAGGACCCTAGTTGGTTGACCAGGGATTCCTGAAACGCAAAGTTTTCAAAGTAACGATTAAGTGTTAAAAATGCCAATTAATCAGCTCGTGACTAATTCTATTAGAGCAAAGCGTTATGTTTAACATTTTATCTCTAGTAGATACCATGAAGGTTGGGCGATTGCCTATGTTAAGTACTATACTACTTAAGTACTCCATCGGACTGGCGACACTCAATGTCTGAGCTGCCCCAGATGATATTATGAGCATTGACATCACTGCCAACAATTGGCGACAGGCCTTTCGAAATGCAGTATGCGATTACTTGCTTGAAAGTATCCGTAGGGGCTGGTTCATCATGCAGTAAATAAACCGATCAATAGACGTATTTCCTGTTAAGGTTTCCAACAGATCCATCAATGGTGATAGCAAAACAATTGCGTTGTTGACACAGGCTCGAGGCATCACACGCGATTTGGCAATTTTATTTTTAACTGAAAGTAGCAAGCACTGGGTTGACAAGGTTTCTTAGATAGAAATTCCCTGAAAGTAAGGTTCTTGGACCAAGGCCACTTGGGCTATACCATTTTGCATAAGTCTACAAAGATTGATCGTTGCTGTTTTTTTACGCTGAAGATTAATCTGAGCAATCCTAACCGTAGCCACTACCTAAACTAGACAATATTAAACTCTTTACAATCACAGCACATTAAAGAACAGCAGCAATAATACCAGATCGGTATCGATTGGAGAACGCCAAAGGCGAGGATGCATAGAATATAGAATACACTGTGTAAATTGCATAATACGAAACGTCTCCATAACCCCCGCCCTTTTTCAGCCTTAACTTTGAGACTAAAGAAAGGCAGCTGAATATCTCGGAGAAACACAAGGTCCACTGCACCATTGCTCTGGTTAGCGCAGAAAGGGCAAAATACTGTGAAGGGCGCCCTTGTACACCACCCGCTCCGTTAGCGGTTAGGACTTTATTAGACCCCATAGCAATTCATTTCTAGGCACGGTAAGCGTATAGTCGCATAACACCATTAATTAGGGGTCATCTGTTTAGTGAACTCTTACCACCGGAACAGGCGGTTAGTTTTTTTTAGCCAATTGATACAACCTCTAAGGTCCGTCTAGGGTTACGAACGATGACGAAATTTCAACAATAAACAGATGATTGTCTGCAAGTTGCAATCCCGAAATTTATCGAGAATTAGTCGCATGGTGAACATCTGATCCATCGTTGACCGGCCATCACGAAAACCCCCCGACGAAAGACTCCTTAGGGCGAAAGTGGAAGCATTTCCTCATTTTTTGGTTTCAATGGTTTTTGCCAAAACGAGACACATTTTCTACCGCGTAAAAAAATCAGAAGATACCCTGATCTATACTCTACATGTGCATGGAAACCGATTTTGAAAATATTGCTTCGTTCTTTAATAAAAAATCAAAAACCAAAAAATGAGGAAACGCATTAAGTTTCGCCTAAATAGGGAGGCCCACACTTATATGAAAAACAAAAAAAATTGAAAATGCTAATTCTTATTTCCTGAATCAGTTGTTTTGAACTCCCAGAAGCTACACTCAAAATTTGATCAAAATTGATTTAGCCTAATAATACCAAAGGATTTTATCATTAAACGCTTACAGCGCTACCTAGCGGCAAAAATCGAAAACTTAAGATTGCTGCATACATTTGGCCACGTTTTCCCATACAAACTTTAAGCACTTTGAATGCCCCCTTAAGCTTAATCGATTTTGCTCAAATTTTGAAGGTGGCTTCTGAGAGTCAAAACAACCGATTCAGGAGGTAAGACTTCAATTTTTTTGGTTTTTATATAAGTATGGGCCACCCTACTCCTCAATCATCCTCAGCTTTTTAACCTTTCAGGACGCGCATGTTTGATCTTAAAACTTCACCGCGCTCGCGCGAGGTTTTTTGGAAGTGCTGTACTTTTTCAAACGGCGTGCGTCCTGAGGGGTTAAACAGAACTCTAGACAAACTGTTGTACGCTGAAATAAAAAGTGTTGTTCCTCTGCAATTTGCGCATTCCAGTCGATGACCTTTTTCGTACAGAGGGCAAATAAGACCATCTAGTATCTTACCATAGAGAGATAAAAATTTAATCAAGAAATGTTTCTTGCATTTTTTTTGCACATATTTGTTCAAGAAGTGACATTTTGTGGGAAGCCTGAAATCAATGGAATGAAATCACATTGGTCTGAAATGAAGGCCCTGGGCCATGCTTCTAGGCATCCCGTAAATGCGGGTCTGAGTTTCTGATTTTCAATATCGGAACTCAATTAGGTGAACTCCATCGACCTAGGCTGCTATCAGATGCGTTGGGTGAGAATAGTATATTGCCATACACGTGAATCGACAGTTCAGTTCTTTTCAAATGTAGGTCTATCAATATTTTCGCAAAACAAACATTTTTCTACACACCAATGAGTGTTCTCACCTGACTTTACATTCCACCAACGTTACGCAGGGTTTATGACGCACAACTTACAAACGTTGAATGACAATGTCGACGGCATCGTCCGTGATAATGTGTAAACGTAGACGTAGCCCCAACCATAGATACAACGAGCAAGTGCTTGTGGGTGCAACGCATCGATCTGAGCCAGCATGCATAGCTTATAGCTTAGCCAACAACCGCGGTCAACTATTTCTCGCGTAGCTACAGCTGGATCGCCTCGGCGTCATCAATATGCATAGCCGCGCCAGCAGCCGTAGTCGATGCAGTAATGGGTTCGCGAATTGGCAGAATTGAATTTTAATATTTAATTGAACCGTACCTGTAGTACAATCAGTTATTATTTACACTCGATTACGGCTGGTCGCGTCGTGGAGAGCTGTTCTAGGGTTCGCGGCATCCCAGACGGAGATGATAGGTGCTAGTTTGATGCAGTTTGTGTTCTAGTTGAGTGAGGTACAAAGTTGAGGGTCGCCGTTGTACTACACAGAGCAATTAGATAGCTCCGTACGTTCCGATCGGCGGCTAATGCACACGGTAAGCACCTCCCGTTCTGGACGGTGAAATGAAATTGAAAGTAAACATTGTGCAATTTTGTTTGTGGCTTCCGGTGCGGCGTGCTATCCAGCTCGGTACATTTGCGAACAGTCTGATTCCGGTGTCATCCAAATGGATATTTCGCGGTGTTAGATGTGCTGTGGTAGTCGGTTTGTGGTTGATTAATAGAAATTGCATCAATTATTTAATTTCCTATCGATTATCTGTGTTTCCTGAACATTAATTGAATTAGTGATAAGGATTATCTTACTGGCTAGCCGAATGTGACAATGTAGCTGCAATACAGTGGTGCTATGCTGGATGTGCAATTTTAAATGAAGGAAGGTGAATCAGAAACATAAAATAAATTGATGCTAGAGTTGTGATAAAGCATTTCGGAGACTGCCGGACAAAACACTTATCGTACTAGGTATTTACATACTTTGAATCCAGACTGCGCGTTTTGCATTCGTGAAGGCGGTGAGAAATGCAGTTGGTGATCAAGTTCAATAAGAAATGGAAAATTACAGGAGCACTGAATGAAACCTGTTTCAGTCATCATACACAGCGTGTCTTTGATATATATTACAATTTGATTTTCTGTTTGTAGTCATTACTAATAATATAAGCCAAGATGCATTGCAAAAAAGTTAAAACTAATCACATTTTTAACCCATTTTAACAACACTCCATCATGGAAATCATAGCAGGATGTGCGCACAAGTAGCTGCGTATTCAAAACTGTCACGCGTTTTTTTTTCTGCTCCGCGTTGTTTTGTGTATGGCCTGTCGAATTGAGAAACGGCTGCTGCTGGTTCTATGCGCGTAGTGTTGAGTAGGATACTTAGCAATTGTTGTGAGATCTTGTCTTATTCCCATCGGGGTGTTGGAATTCGTCTTCATTTTCACGTGATTTCCGTGTAATTTTTTGGTGATAATGCTGCTGAATGTCCAGGAGACGCAAATGAAAGTCATCAATTTTGTCTCGAGAGTACTGGAATATGTATATATAATTTGGTGAGTTTGTTCCTGTATATCCTTTAAATGCCCAAACGTTGACCAAGCGTATTCTTTGAACTTAACACTGCCACTAACAACAGCCAAACTCCCGGGTGTGAGCTTGCACCGACCAGATGATCGATGACGAAATATGTGTCAGTCGAGCTTTAATATCAACATTCTAAAAAAAAAACAATACGCTCACACTTGTTGTTCGTAGGCCACGAGAGTGCGGGAGATTGAAAAAATAAATAATAAAATAAATGGTATTTTTTCACAAATTTATCTCTCAATTTGTCAATTAAACGTAGTTACTTTGCTTTCAAATACTTTAAGCATGACTTCAAGCTTTTACGTTTATTTCTGACATACTGGCCAGAAAATGATTCTTACAGAGACTCCTCCGGCGATTTCTTCTGCAACTCCACCAATAATTACTTGATCAATTCTTCCAAAAATATTTCAGAAATGTCTCCAGATTCCTTCAGAATTTCCTACAGGGATTTCTTTGTAAATTCTTCCAAAGATTCTTTAATCATTTTTCCATTGATTTCTGCAAAAAGTGTTTAGGATATGGAATTTCTGGCTTTCTCAGTCTAGGGAATCCAAACGATTAAATTTGCATTGCCCGACGTTTCGGCCTGGTTTATTTGGCCTTTTTCAAGGGTAAACTAAAAGAACAACTTTTAAATAGTTGGATACTACTATAAAAATTGATTTTTTTTCTTTTAGTTTACCCTTGAAAAAGGCCAAATAAACCAGGCCGAAACGTCGGGCAATGCAAATTTAATCGTTTGGATTCCCTAGACTGAGAAAGCCAGAAATTCCATAGCAAACCATTTCCAGCCGAAAACCCCTAGCAAAAGTGTTCAAGATATTTCTTCAGAAATTCGCTCAGGTATTTCTTCAGGAAGTCCATCAGATATTTGTTCAGGAATTGCTTTAGGGATTCCATTGAAAATTCTTAAATGAATGTATCCACTAGTTTCTTCCGAGATTCACTCAGAAAACCCTGCAGGCATTTCTTTAGAAATTCTTGCATTATTACTTTCAGGGATTAAGGCAGCTCTTCCACCCGCAAAAAAACGTCACTAGTTGGCACATATGCTTGAGAGTATATTTTCTAAGGATCTTTGCAGACGATTATCGATTTGTATCTCCAGGTACTCAGTTTTTTTTTCAAAAAATATTTTATCCGCAGATTTTTCCAAGAACACTTAAAAAAATCTCTTCTGGAAGTTCATAAGAAATTCCTGCTGAGATTGCTTCCCGAATTTTCCTGGGATTTCTTCGGATTTTCCTCCAGATATTCAAACAATATTACTTCCTAAGATTTCTTCTAAAATTCTTTCGGGTTTTTTTTCGAAATTCCTTTGAAAAGATATTTTTAACTCCAGAGATTTTTTCAGAATCTTAGGAATCGCTTCAAGAATTTCAGCTAAGAATTTCTCCGGAAGTTCTTCCATGGAATTTTTCAGAAATTCTTCTCAAATTTACTCTCAACATCCTATGTGGATTGCTACTGATGGTTTCCATGGTTTCTCCAAAAGTTCTGTGAGAATTATCTTCAGTGAATTATGCAGAAATGCTTACAATGATGTTTTCTTCAGAAATTGCTCTTGCTGTTCTATCAGATATATCTACTGGGATATCTATAGATATCCCTGAAGAACCTGTTAAAATATTACTTCAGGGAATTTTAAGAAGTTCGTCTAGAAATTGCCCAAAAACTTATGAAGAATTCTTTTAGCAATCCCTGTAGAAATCCGTGGAGGATGGACTTCTTAAAAACTTCAGGAGATAACTTTGGAAACTCATGGAAGAAATTTTTTGGAGATTTTTCCTGATCAAAAATTGCTGAATCATTTTCTGGAGCTATCTCTTGGCTGATTCGTGGACGATTTTCTAGGAAAATACCTAGGAAAATAGCTGAAGGAACACCTTTAGATACTCCTTAGATTCTAAAAAAAACATTAGTAATTCATGGAGCAACTCTTCAAGTAATTTCAAGGAAAAAATGCCAAAGAAATATCCGGAGGAGTTTCTGGAGAAATCAGCAGAGGATGTTTTAAGGAATCTCTTAAAACATGTATGAAGAAATTGCATACAAAAGTACTGGTGGTATTCTTGAAGAAATCTCTAAAGGCTTTTCCGAATGAATCCTTGGAAGACATCCTATAGCCCATAGGTACTTCTAAGCTGCCGTAATTCTGCAAAATGATGTAAGCGACATTGAATCTTTTGGAACACTTTCGGTTATTGTGCATCAAACTGAATTTTCTTTCAAACCTGCAAGGTTACGACTAGATCTGTCAGGTAGAAAGCATATAGCAGGTAGCAGGTGTATCACAGCATTGCAATTTCACCAAAATGGCAAAAACTGGAATGCGCTGACACTGTTTTGCAATATTACTGAAGTGAAGGAATTCATAGCAAAATTACTTATACAGTTAGTAGATATTTCTGAAAAAAAATCCTGTACCTAGAAACATAAAAAAAACCCTAGAGAAATTCTTTAGAGAATCGCTCTAGCAATAAATAAATTAATTTTTGATGGAATCTTTGAAATAATAGCAGGAAAAGATGAACAATCCTATGCAAGAATTCAAATTAAAATGTCATGAAAAATAACTAATAAAATTCTATGGAATTCTGGAGTAATTTCGGCAGGTATTATTGAGAGAAAGTTCGGAAATCTTAAAAAAGGAGGTATGAATAAATCCGAAACCTAAAGGGACCCCTAGATAAACTTCCAGAAAAATCTGTTGAGAATTTTATAGAGGAATTTCACAATTAATGTCTGAGAAAATCCCTTAATTCAAACAATAACTGCTGAAAAGTTTTTGGAAATAATATGAATTTCTAAAAGAAAACTCTACGAGGAACTTCTGAAAGAGTCTCCTTATCTTTGTGATGAATTTCTCCTGGAATTGTATCTTTTAATGAAACATTTTAAGTAACTCCTCGAAAACCCAGAAGAAATTCCTAGGAGAATTTCTTAAGAAATCCCAAATAAAAGCTACTGGAAAAATTCTGAAGGTATTCATCCAGGTAGTTCATCTTGGTTTCTTCCAGGAAATTCTTCAGATATTTATCCTGGAATTCTTTGAGGAATTTCTCTTGGAGTTTCTTGAAGAATTTCTTCTGTATTTCCTTAAGGAATTTCTTAAGAAACTCCTTCATGGATTTGTCCTGCAACTCGTTTAAGAATTTCTCCTAGAATTCTTCGTGGGATTTTTCCTCTGGAATTCCTTGAAGGCTTTCTTCTTAAACTCTTTGAGGAATTCTCCCAAGAACTATTTCAGTACTTTGTGTAGGAGTTCTTTCTGGAATTTTAAGGGGACTCCTCCCGAAATTTCTTCAGGGTGTTTTTGGAAAGATTTCTCCTGGAACTAACTTAGAGATATCTTTAAGAATTCCTTCAAGGGATTTTTCTCAAATTCCTTCAAGGATTCTTCCAAAAACCCCTTAACGAATTTGATCAGGAGCTCCTTCAGGGTTTTATTCTGGAATACCTTCAAGAATTCCTTAAAAGAGTTTTATAGGAATTTCGTCAGAAATTCATACTGGAGTTCTTTGAGGTATTTCGCCTGCAGTTCCTTGAGGTTTTTTTTCTGGATTTTTTTAGGGACTCCGCCAGATACTCCTTCAAAGATTTCTTCAGGAGTTTGTTAAATGATTCATCAGGATTTCTCCTAGATGTTTTTTTTCTTTCCCTTCAGGAATTTCTTTCTGGAAATCTTCATAGATTTTTTTTCTGGAATCCTTTGAGAGAATCCCACTGTAATTGCTGAAGATTTTTTTTCGAGAACTCCTACAGAGATTCCTTCAGAAGAAGGGGGAGGAAAGAGATTTCTTCAAGGATTCTTTGGGAGATTTTTTGGATTTTACGTCAACGATTTCAATTGCAAATCCTTCAAGAGTTTTTCTCACTGAGTTCTGCAGGAACACCTTCAGGGGTTTTTTCATAAGCTAATTCATAAACTTTTTTCTAGGGTCTGTTTTAGGGAAATCCAGGAATTTCTACAGAAACTCCGTCAGGAACTCTTTAGGGATTCCTTTGGGAAGTCCTTCAGGGATTCCTTCAGAAACACCTTAAGAGATTCCTACTGGAATTCTTTGAGGGATTCCTTCTTTAATTCCTTTATCGATTTCTCCAGTAATTCCTCAAAGGATTCCTCCAGGAATGCCTTGAAGAATTTCTTCAGAAGTTTCTTCATTTATTCACCCAAGAAACTCTTCAGGGAATTTTTCAGGAATTTCTCCTTGAAATCTTGCAGAAATTTCTTCAGGTATCCCACTAGAATATCCATCAGCGGTTTCTGTTGGAGTTTAACTAAGGATTTCTCCAAAAGTTTTGAGGGATTCCTTCATTCAAGGATTTTCCCTGGTATTTTTTGAGGAATTTCTTCTGGAATTGCTAGAGAGATTTTCAAGGAACTCCTTCAAGACTCTTTCAGGGATTCCTCCAGAAACACCTTCTGAGATTCCTATAGGAGCACTTTTAAGCTGAAAACCAGTTTAGACGTTACGTTAAGAAGAAAAGCAAGTCTTACGGAATTCAAGATATTCCGTAATACTTACTTACTTTCAGTCCTGGGCACCCACGGTGGTGAAGAGGTCCGAATTGAAAGATCTCCATCCTGGGCGATTGCCAGCCATCGCACAGTGGGAAGAAAGGTCTGAAACGCGATTAAATTCAATACAGGTCGGACCAGGCCCGGATTTAAGGGGGGCAATGGGGGCAAGTGCCCCGGGCCCCCCGATTGAGGGGGCCCCCCAAGAATCCCGAAGCACTATATATATTTTGTTCAACGAACTTATATAAAACACAGTTGTCCTAGAGTAGTTGTTATTGGGTTACCAAAAGTATCGAGATTACTTCATAATTGACTTGAGAATAAATCGAAATCCTAAACTTCATGATTTTTGGTGCACTGGCACTATTTTTAGAATGGATTTACAGTTTTTGTGGGATAATTTCTTTTATATGAGCTGCCATTCTAAAAGCATAAAACTGCTTTGTCAATTTATTGATAAATGCAAAACAATTGAAATTAAAAAAAAAAACAACTAAACGATTCAATTGTTTCTCCAGGGAGATATACAATATTCATCAATTGGATAAAAAGAAGTTTCTTTTTTTTTTTTACTTATTTGTTTATTTGGAAGGCTCGGGCGCCACATGGGCATAACTGAGCCGAAATCTTTTGTTTTTTTTTTACAATGGTTATAAATTTTACAACTTATTACTGCCTTAAAACTATGTTAGTTTGGGAAGCCGAAGTACTCGCGGCTGTTTCGAGGTTAAGGATTGAAGAAAAAAAAATTGGGAAGGACGGATTTATGGGTTTAAAACTAAATTATTTGCTAACTTATACTAAAACTTTGATGGGACAAATTGTCCATATCTGTAACGGAACCAAAAAGAAAGGACTTTATCGGTAGAAAACGACAAGAAGAGGACAAACGGAAGGAACAACGAGCTGTCGAAGTCTGAGAAGTTGTTACGATTGGTGTTAACCAGAGATGGGCTTACCTCCAGCGTCATGTACCAGTAGTACACACTCATAAAACGAGTTTGGGGATTCTGTTCGAGCAGCTTTTCGAAGTTTTCTATGACTAACGGATTCACAACCTCGCATCGGATGAGGAACCGGAACGACAACTCCGCAAAGCGGTCTGTCAGAGGCTGTACACCAGCAAGTACCTCTAAACTCATTGTGTGAGTCGAGTTCATGCAACCTAACGCGATCCGAAGGCAACGGTACTGAACCCGTTGAAGCTTCAGCAAGTGTGTTTTCGCCGCGGATTGAAAACAGAAGCTACCGTATTCTAAAACCGATAGAATGGTTGTTTGGTACAGCCTGATCAGATCTTCCGGATGTTCTCCCCACCATGTTCCGGTAATAGTTCGCATAAAGTTGATTCGTTTTTGGCATTTCTGTATCAGATACACAATGTGCTTCCCCCAGGTGCATTTGGAGTCGAACCAGACGCCGAGGTATTGTGAAGACATGCTATGAGTGATTGTCTTACCCATCAGAACGAGCGGAAACTTTGCCGGTTTGTGTTTATTAGAAAAGACAACCATCTCAGTTTTCTCCGGAGAGAACTCGATACCCAGCTTGAGAGCCCAAGTAGACAAATTGTCCAAAGTATCCTGTAGTGGTCCTTGCAGATCGACTGCTATTGATCCCGTTACAGAGACAACACAGTCATCCGCAAGCTGCCTTAACGTGCAGTTTTCCATGAGACAATTATCTATGTCTCTGACATAAAAGTTGTAAAGAAGGGGGCTTAGACATGAACCCTGGGGGAGGCCCATGTAGCTAATTCGTGAAACTGTCAAGTCGCCATGAGCGAAACTCATCTGCTTCTCAAACAGCAAATTGTACAAAAAGTTGTTCAGAATTGGTGAAAGGCCACTGTCGTGTAGTTTGTCAGAAAGAACATCGACACAAACTGAATCAAAAGCCCCCTTAATATCCAAAAACACTGAGCCCATTTGCTGCTTTTGAGCAAAGGCAAGCTGAATTTCTGAAGAAAGCAACGCAAGACAGTCGTTCGTACCTTTGCCTCTGCGGAAACCAAACTGTGTGTCTGACAACATGCCATTCGATTCAACCCATTTGTCCAGTCGAAAGAGAATCATCTTCTCCAACAGCTTCCGTAGACAAGACAACATCGCGATTGGACGGTACGAATTATGATCCGACGCGGGTTTCCCGGGTTTTTGAACAGCTATCACCCTCACTTGTCTCCAGTCATCCGGAACGATGTTGTTATCCAGGAACTGATTGAACAAGTTCAACAAGCGCCTCTTAGCGACGTCGGGGAGGTTTTTAAGCAATTTGAACTTGATTCGATCTATTCCTGGAGCGGAATTGTTACATGAAAGAAGAGCAAGTGAGAATTCAACCATCGAAAACGGTCTATCCATGTCGTCCCTATCCTCGGAAACATCACGAATTATTCGCTCCACGGGTACGGAATCTGGACAAACTTTTTTTGCGAACTTGAGAATCCACCGAGGAGAGCTTTCTCGATCCTCGTTGACCGACGACGCGTTACGCATTCTTCTACCGACGTTCCAAAGAGTTCTCATCGAAGTCTCGCGCGACAAACCCTCGACGAACCGACGCCAGTAACCGCTTTTCTTCGCCTTGATCAAGTTTTTGAGCTTGCTTTCAAGGGAAGCGAACCGCTTGAAGTTTTCGACCGAACCGCGTTTCCGAAACTCTTTGAACGCCGCGGATTTCTCGCGATAGATTTCTGTACACTCACTATCCCACCACGGATTGGGGGGTTTCCTGCGAACCGACGGACCTGGCACTGGTCGACGTTGTGCCTGAAGCGCGCTACTGATGATCAGTTCTGATAGAAACTGATACTCTTCCCGCGGTGGAAGGACTTCTACCGATTGCTCACCGTCGATAATTGCTTCTGCGTACTTCTCCTAGTCAATGTGCTTGGTGAGATCGTAGGCGATGTCGATAGATGGAGGTTGATGTGACCCATTGGAAATAGAAACAACAATCGGCAGATGATCACTACCATGGGGATCCTGGATAACCTTCCATGTACACTCCAGCGATAGTGAGCTCGAACAGATTGAGAGGTCTAATCGGCTGTTTCTAGGGCTGCCATCTTGAGCTGGAGGTGCCACTCGTGTAACTTCTCCGGTATTCAAAATTGTCATGTTGAAGTCGTCGCAGAGGTCATATATCAACGTTGATCGGCTGTCATCGTACAGTTCCCCCCAGCCTGTACCATGGGAGTTGAAATCTCCCATGAGCAGCCGAGGCTCGGGCATAACCGAGCAGATGTGGGCGAGATCCCTGCGAGATATCACAGTTCTCGGAGGAAGATATATGGAGGCAACACTGAGGGTTTTACCTCGGATAGTCACCTCACATGCGACGGCTTCAATGCCTGTCATCGGATAAAAATCGACTCTGTAAAATGAGTGCTGCTTCTTAATCCCTAGAAGCACCCCTCCGTACGAGTCGGATCGATCAAGGCGAATGATATTATAATCGGGAAAAGGTAAGGTTACATCAGGTGTTAGCCATGTTTCGGATAGTGCAAAAACATCGTAAATTGTTAACTAAAAATTTAAAAACGTCTAATTTCGGTGTAACACTACGACAGTTCCAGTGTAGAACCGAAATCGTATCTTCGACCTCGGTGGTTAAATTAGCCATCGAATGATACGATTGTCGCAAGGAGGGGCATTTTAGAAGCCAACTGCTTCAAAAGAGGGGTCACACAAGTGTTGGGGGATGCGGTTCGTGGGTCGAGTATTACCTGTGGCCTTGTTCCAGAGTCCTACGCTGTGTTCCTCCAGATGTAGCAAGCTCCTTTCTTTCCTGTCAAATGCAATCCTTTTCCTCGAATCAACTCCTTTCCAAGTTATCCTTGTTCACTTCCACTAAACCTCCAAGTTCTTCTTTCCACTAATAACTTTCACTGAGTTTAAGAGGCAAACAAGTTTATTAGGCTAATAAATAATTACACTTTATTTTTAATCAAAACTGCGCGCGCGAATAGTTTTCCGCTTTTATTCGTTGGCTATCGGTTGGCTACTAACTACTGTCCAGTCCATGTACATTCTGACCGTTCTCGTGTGTTTTGTGTGTATTGTTCGTGTAATGGTTACAATAGTATGTGCAGTTCATTTAATTTAGTGTACTTGTGGTTACGTGTATAACAGTAACGTTAGGGTAGTACAATTACTTAACTTTTGCATGCTTAGTTTAACTAATTCAAATTTCAATTTAACTAACAACTAACATAACCGGCCCCCTTGAAACTTGTTTCAACTAACTAATTCTAACATTACTAACATTTCATCTAATCTTTACTAATCATTCAATGTTGTCAGCAATGGGTAAGGGGCAAATACGATTGACGGGACGTCTGTAAGTCCCTCTAGACGTTCGTATGGTGACAACTCGTATGACTCCATCAGCTCCAGGGTGAACCTCGGTTATCCGGGCTAATGGCCAGTCCAGCGGAGGTATATTGTCCTCTCGAACTACCACGATGCTACCGATGCGGATGGGGCTTGGTTGAAGGTGCTTGGTCGCTTGCTGAAGCCCGGTGAGATATTCTTGGCTCCAGCGCTGCCAGTAACGTTGAAACATCTGCTGTCGTTGCTGATAGTGGGTCAGGCGGTTCGAGGGTATGGCTGTGAAATCGGGGTCAGCGAGGGATTTCATTGACGTCCCGATTAAGAAATGGGCTGGTGTGAGGGCATTCATGTCAGTGGGGTCATCTGACGAAGGGCAAAGAGGTCTTGAGTTGAGGGCAGCTGCAATTTGTACCAGCAGGGTGCAGAAGTTTTCGTGGGTCAGTTGGTGTGACCCAATTTCCTTCTTCAGAGCAGTTTTGGAGGAGCGGACTGCTGCCTCCCAAAGTCCTCCAAAATTGGGAGCGCGGGGTGGAATAAAATGCCACAAAATTCCTTGCTGTGACATTTCGGCTCCAATAGCCGTCTGGTTTACCTTGCTGTTCAACAGTCGGTATAGGTCGTGTAACTCATGCTTCGCACCTTGAAAATTTGTCGCATTATCGGAATGGATTTCCTTCGGGATTCCGTGGTGGCCGACGAATCTACGAAGCGCAGAGATGAATTCAGCTGACGAGAGGTCCATGACCAGCTCAAGATGAATGGCCTTTGTCGTGAAGCATATAAAAAAAGCGATGTAAACTTTCGGTGGAGCTGCTCGCCGGTGTGGGGGCTTCAAATAGAAGGGTCCGCAGTAGTCGACGCCAGTTATAAGGAAAGGACGAGCTGGGCGTACTCGGACGGATGGGAGCTGTCCCATTGGCTGTTGGATTGGCGTGGGGTTGAAGCGAAAACAGCGGTGGCAGTTTCGAAGAACAGAAGTGACAGCTCTCTTTCCATGAATCGGCCAAAACTCCTGTCTCATTAGCGCAAGAGTTGCTTGATGTCCTCCGTGAAGGGTTTGAACGTGATAATACTCAACGAGCATACGTGTAAATTTATGCGACTGTGGCAGTACTGCTGGATGTCTGGTGGCGTAGTCCTCAAGGGAATGGCGAAGGCGACCTCCAACTCTGATGATTCCTTCCCGATCAACGAAGGGACGAAGAAGCTTCAATGGTGATTTGTGGGGAACTTGGTAACGTTTCTTCAAGGTTTTGAATTCTTCTGAAAACGACTCTTCCTGGACTTAGCGTACCAGGCACATTTTGGAGGTAGCTATTTCCGATGGAGAAAGAAATGATGCAGAAGTCCGCTGCGTTGGCCGTCTACAATTATTCAAAAATCGTAGGCAAAGAGCTACTATTCTGAGGAGAGGTAGCAGTGATGATCGAAGGGAGAAGAAGAAGTTCGGCTCCACTGATGTAGTGTTTGCTTGAACGATGATACGAGGTTCCAAATCAACTTCAGTCGGGAGAGGATCGGAGACATCGATCATCCAGGTAGACGGGGTATTTTCAACCAAATGGGTCCATTTTTCCAAAGGTCGCTCGTCAAAAAGTCTTCGACAGGAACTCCTCGAGAAACTAAATCGGCCGGATTCTCTTTCCCGGCTACATGCTGCCATGAATGTCCAAATGTTGTAGTCTGGATACTGGAAACACGATTGGCGATGAAGGTTTTCCACGTATTTGGCGGAGCTTTCAACCAGTGCAAAACAACGGTTGAGTCCGACCAGAAAAATGATTGAACGTCGTCCAGTGCCAGAGCCTTGACAACGGTCTGATGCAGACGTGCAGCTTCTCTGGCCGCGCAAAGCTCCAATCTCGGTATTGTCAACCGTTTCAATGGTGCAACACGAGACTTGGCTGAAAGAAGTTCTATGCGTACGTTGCCGTAGCGATCGACAGAGCGAACGTATAAACAAGCTCCGTAAGCAAATTCCGAGGCGTCGGCGAAGCAGTGGAACTGAATGTCGACGTAATCCGTAATAAAAGCAAATCTTGGGATGCTGTATTCGGCCAGCTTGTCTAAACAGCGATGAAAAGTTTTCCATTTCTGCTCCAACTGTGATGGCACCGGGGCATCCCATCCGGTTTGTAGTAAAGCCAGCTCCTGCATGATTATCTTGGCAGTCACCACTACAGGAGCAATCAATCCAAGCGGATCAAACAGCTTGGCAATTGAAGATAAAATCTTCTTCCTAGTCCATGTTTCTTCATGATCGTCCGTGCTGAATAGGAACCGAAGTTGATCAGCTTTCGGCTCCCAAGTAATCCCAAGGGTTTTGATCCTTTCGTCTGGGTGTAATTCAAAGGTTATAGAAAGATTTGTTCCCAACTGATCTTCCGGAACTCCAGCCAAGACTTCCGGGCGATTTGAGCACCATTTACGTATTGGGAATCCTCCTTTCGCCATCAACGACGTTAATTCTTCGCGCAGACCGATGGCTTCCTCCACGCATGTGGCACCTCCGATGTAGTCGTCCACGTAAAAATCCTTTTCCAACGCAGCGCTTGCTGGGGAGTCCTCCGAGCCTTCATCGACAGCTAACTGTTTTAGAGCACGGGTTGCCAAAAATGATGATGGTTTCAGCCCGTACGTCACGGTAAGCAGCTCGTAACTGTCAATTGGTTCATCTATGGAGAAGCGAAAAAATATTCGAAGACGAAGAGTGTCGTTGTCGTCCTGCCGCACCTGCCTGTACATTTTCTCCACATCTCCCACAAGTGCCACTTCGTGCTTGCGAAAGCGAATAAGCAGATTCAAAAGATCGTCCTGAATTACGGGCCCCTTCAGTAGTACGTCGTTGAGAGAGTAGCCGTTGTCCGTTTGCGCCGACGCATCGAAGACGACGCGCACCTTGGTCGTTGTGCTTGCTTCTTTAAGTACCGCGTGGTGCAACAAGTAGAAAACCTTCCGTTGACCCGTTCCCGTAGCTTCTGCTTGTAATTCCGCTTCCGATATCCTCCTCATGTGTCCCATTTCCAGGTATTCTTTCATGAATGCGTGATACTGATCCTTCATGGTAGAGTTCCTTTCCAAACGGTTTTCCAGTTTCCGGTATCTTTCCAGCGCTGAAACCTCCGAATTGCCCAACATCCGTTCGAAGCCGAAATGCTTTGGCAACTGTACGATGTATCGTCCATCCTGCGCCCTCGAATGAGTACGCTTAAAGTCCTCTTCGCAATCCTGCTCTTCCTTTGACCATGCCGGTTGATCGTCACAGCTTTCCACCTGCCAGAACCGTTCCAGCAATTCTTCCAGATTCCCGACCGTAGTTGTCGTGCAGCAACGAACTGATACTTTCTGCTGCAGACTTGCATCCCTGCCAGCCACGATCCATCCAAATACCGAATCTACGAGCACGGGTAACTCGGGACCCAGAGAAATCCGTTTCATCTCCCTCTCGTACAAAAAGTTGAAGGAGTGTTCAACGCCAAGTAATAGATCGATGCGGCCACTGACGTTGAACTGAGGATCTGCCAGTTGGAGATTATTTGGGATTTTCCAATGACAAATCGGAACTGTTGTCGAAGGTAATTCTGCAGTCACTCGTTGCAACACCAAGAAATCCAATCCAACAGTGTAGTCCGTGGTTCTGGAACTCACCGTTGCGCTGACGGCATGTTTCGCTGTAGATTCCGATTGTCCAACTCCTGTTATTGGAACACATATTGTTCGCCGCTTGAGTTTGAGCATTTGGCATAGTCTCTCACTCATCACGTTCACCTGCGATCTCGCTGGACAGCGAGCAACGCACGAGCCAGCTGGCTTCCCCCGTACTGATCGCGTACCTTTACCACCACCGTAGACAGGAACACGCTTGAACCTACGCTTCCCTGCTTCGTTCCAATGCTGTACGATCCAGTCGACCCATTTTCCTCGGCTTCCCTTTGATTATCTTCCACTGATTCCGTTACAACATGCGACCTAGTTGCATTATTCTTCCTTGTTGAGTTGCCAGCCGGAGTATTGCCCTCGGAGTCGTTGCTTCCGCTGTTGGATTGAAACCCAGGATGAATGAGGGAGTTATGCTTCTTTCCGCACGTCCTGCAGCTGAACTTCGAACTGCAATCCCGAACCCAGTGACCGGACTTGAAACAATTGCTGCACAACCGCTTGCTGTTGACAAAGTCCAATTTCTCCTTCAGCCCGAAACTCTGGAACTTCGAACACTTCACCAAATAATGCTGCTCACCGCAGCATTGACACAAAGGATCACTTCTCCCACTTTCCATTGACGCATGTACTGCTAACCGTTTACGTTTCACGAACACCTTCGGCTGCTCGCTGATGGCCTTACTACAGTTTGATTGTACAGCATCCAACACCCTCGTCCGCTTCTCCAAAAAGTCCGTCAACGCTGTGAAAGTTGGATCCCGTAGTGATGCCGCGTGGTCCTCCCATAATTGCAAAGTGTGATTATCCAGCTTCGAGCACATCCAATGCACAATCATCGCTCCCCAGTGTTCGGTTTTTTCGCCCAGCTGCTTTAATATCTTTAGTCGTTGATCGAATTCGTCCACCAAACCGTGAATCCGCACCGCCGATTCCTTATCAATTTTTGGGAATTCCATGAGTGCCTGAAGATGCCGTTTCTTCAACAGATACTCATTTGAATACCGCTTCGTGATAGTATCCCATGCTATGGCGTAGTTGTCGTTAGTGATTGTTAACGACTCGATCAACTTGGCCGCCTCCCCTTTCAAGGCAGATTTCAAATAATGAAATTTCTGCACATCGCTGAGCTCCAGTGAGTCATGAATGAGCGAGACGAAGGTGGACTTGAATGACAGCCACCCTTTGTAATCCCCATCAAACTCAGGTAACGATATTTGTGGCAAGCGAACCCCCGTGTGCATTCCCAATGCACTAGTGTTCCGAATGGAGTTATCCAAATTTGGTACTGGTTGGGCAGGTACCAATTTCCCCAGCAAAGCAGCACGAATCTCGTAATACTGATTTTCGAATACTGCAAACGCATTATTCGTATCCTGCTCAAGCTCACCCTCTGTATCCAACTCGCAAATCTCTTCTTGCAACTCGTTGAATTCTTCCCAAGATTCCTCTAACTTGTCCAGCCTTGACTGAACGTGCCCATTCTGTGTGTCCGGATTATAACCCTCCAGAAACTGCATATGCCGTCGCAGAGCCGCAAAAAAGCGCTCGCGTTTCTTGAGTTTGTCTTTAATTCCCCCAGCCATACCCACACTATCAGATCAGCAGTCGCGAAGCAATCCACGGACCGAGAAAGAGAAACCAAAAATACCACGGAAGTACCTCCGGTAACGCTATGGAGTCAATGGACAGTCACTCACCTGTGACCTGTCCAAGCCAGGCCTTGTATTAAATACAAAAAAATCTAAGCTCCGATATCCAAAAATACTCCGGCCCCCGTAACCAACTACCGTTCACGCTGCTGATCTTGTCGTTTGTGCTCAGCCAAAATTATCGAGCGAAGTAGCTCCGTCGCCGACAATCAATGAAAGAAAAAGAAATCTTACGCAGCACCACCAAACCCAGCATATATATGTTGGACAGCTACTAACCTGTAGCCTGTCTACAACAGGCCTTGATCAAATCAAATATTTCGCCTCACACCGCCCAAATATACTATATGCGTTTAAAATTGCAGTGCTAAACGCACTCCTATCCCGAATCGTCAATCCAAAACTTTCGCTTACCGCCTCTCGTCTTTGCCAAACCTTCTGTGTTGCAATATATGCCGATCCGTATTGGTACTACTATCCACCGATCCGCGTAGAGCAGCCACCTCCGATAACGAGTCAGATGTAAACAGTCCAATACACCGACGATTCAACCGATGACCGCCGCCAGTACGTACATGAAAGGGTGAAATAGACCCAAAGTAGCACCACAATGAGAGGGATAAATAATTGGACAGGCACTCACCTGAGGCCTGTCGACAATAGGCCTTGTATAGCGTATATCACAGGAGCCAAAATGTAAACACCGGCGTTGATGTGTACCGCGCTGCAGTAGTGGTAATCCGAGCAGTCACGTGGCCCAACCGAATCCAACCGATGATGTCGTATACAGATTACTGCCGATCGTCTATCCCGTCACCGTCGCAAGTATCGCTGGGAATACTATCAAGCCGTCCTCTGTGGCTATTCACGAATATCCAGTGCACAACAGCAGTGTCGATCTAATCCACCGCGATAGCTGTGGCCTAATGCAATTAGGCCTTGTATTTTATTCCACGGCAAAATGCCTGCAGTCTCCCACAGTGAGTTGTCCGCGCCAATCCGTTTGAGTGATGATATAGATGATAAAAGACGTTGAAATGTTTCACCACAAAGAACAGCCAGCCAATATGGATCCGTTGCCCTCCAAAGTCCAAATTCCAAGCCACAATGGCCCAATTGTCCTCAGGGCCAACGACCTTCCCAACTCAACCGCCGATCCTGGTCACGGCACCAAATATGTTGGGGGATGCGGTTCGTCGGTCGAGTATTACCTGTGGCCTTGTTCCAGAGTCCTACGCTGTGTTCCTCCAGATGTAGCAAGCTCCTTTCTTTCCTGTCAAATGCAATCCTTTTCCTCGAATCAACTCCTTTCCAAGTTATCCTTGTTCACTTCCACTAAACCTCCAAGTTCTTCTTTCCACTAATAACTTTCACTGAGTTTAAGAGGCAAACAAGTTTATTAGGCTAATAAATAATTACACTTTATTTTTAATCAAAACTGCGCGCGCGAATAGTTTTCCGCTTTTATTCGTTGGCTATCGGTTGGCTACTAACTACTGTCCAGTCCATGTACATTCTGACCGTTCTCGTGTGTTTTGTGTGTATTGTTCGTGTAATGGTTACAATAGTATGTGCAGTTCATTTAATTTAGTGTACTTGTGGTTACGTGTATAACAGTAACGTTAGGGTAGTACAATTACTTAACTTTTGCATGCTTAGTTTAACTAATTCAAATTTCAATTTAACTAACAACTAACAACAAGGAAGAAGTCCTTTTACAATGTTCTTCACGGAATCTGAAGCATTGAAGAAGCTGAGGATGATGTCTACGATGCCAGAGAGCGTAAACAATGATGCACCCTGAGGTTGCTCCTGGTGCTCCGAATGCTGTCTTTCCGGTTGAGAATTCGAAAAACGTGGGACATCTGGGATTTTAGATGTTCCCGGGAGTGATGGAAAGTCTCGTTCGTCCTGGATTTTGAAACCCGGAGGGGAACGTTTTGTGACTTTCTTACCACTCTTGAAATTTGTGATGGTGGGTTGGGGGTCGCTGCTAGGCAGATTCCGAGGTTTTTTGGTGGGTCTCTGGAGCCTCATCCGTTTCCTCGTTTCACCCTTGAAAACAAAGGGAACCCCGTCCCCGACCTCAGAGTCAGAGCCCTGATCATCGAGAGATAAAGACGAGTAGATGTTACGGGATTCAACGGTCGGGGCAGCTTTTTTCAGCATTTCGGCGTAGCTTCGCCGTGATCGCTGCTGCAACGATCGTTTTTGATGTTTTTTCTGCTGTATGTACCTTGGGCAATCAATCAGATCATGTGGACGGTCGCTGCCACAATAAACACACTTGGGCGGCGTTTTACACGCACCGTCCACATGTCTCTCCCCGCATGTTGCACAGCGAGGTTTATTGCTGCAGTACTGAGCGGTGTGGCCGAGCTGCTTGCAATTGATGCAATTCATTACCTTCGGTACATACAGCCTCACAGGTAGCCGAAGTTTGCCAATCACCAGCAGATCTGGTAATGCAGATCCGGAGAAGGTCACAGAAAATTCTTCAGATGGTGTGTAAACCTTCTTCTCGCCCTCCTGGGATACCGAATGCAGTTGCCGGCAATCCAGTATCTGGACAGGAGGTAGAGAAGGGTTATGGAAACGACCACAGCCTTGCATGATCGTTTCGCAGGTCAAAGATGCGTCGGCGACCTTCCCCGAAATCTCTATCGACGCGCTCGGTAGGTAAACGAAGTACTCAAGTGTAAACAACTCGCAGGCCACAATCTCATTAGCGTGTTTTCGGTCGCCTACTGTCACCCGAAGCTTAGCTGTACCGACCATGTCAATGGAGACAACGGAAGAATACCGCTTAGTCAGATCCTTGCTGATTTGAACGGTGTTCAAACGTTTGCCTTTGGGTCGGAAGAAAACAACATATGGCCCGCCAAAGTCGGGAGGGTAGGCCTTGAGGCGGGGGGACGTCGAAACAGATTTACTGTTGGTGTCCATTGGAGAAGCACCAGGGTGAAGGGAGACAAAGGGATTAGCATTTACATCGCCTTGTTGGCTCGAGCAGTCCGATGCCAATAACGAAGCTTCGTTGATGCGGTACGACGTACCCCCGCCATCATCATCATCGCCCATTGTGGTAGTTGACTACCACCACGGGGCACTCAAAAAACCTTAAACTAACACTATCACGGGGACGAGAAATAATCAAAAAACAAGGGACAAAATTAACGCTACAGGAAAAGTGAGAAAAAACTGCTTATGTACCAAATTAAATCTAATCAAAGAGTCAGTAGAGAGGGGGGAACAACGAGAGGTAACTTTATGTACTTATCTTTGTGTACACGCAGAACTCGATGTACACAGCGCAACGAGTAACTTTCACGCAGCGACCGAAAAGACAAAAGAATTTTCACGCAGATTTGTGTAACACCGGATCAACACAAAAAATGTGCTGATCCGGTGTTACACAAATCTGCGTGAAAATTCTTTTGTCTTTTTGCTCGCTGCGTGAAAGTTACTCGTGCGCTGTGTTGTTTCATTTAAGGGTGTACTCTGTTTAGCCACAGGCTCGACGACGACAGGTCCAAGCGATCGGATGGCCCGAACAGGGAGGAAGCGAGCTTCTGCTGAGCGCCCGACGCTGCGCTGGTGTGCGGCGGTTGAACGCTCTCTGCTCTTCTCTCGGTGGGCTGCTGCTGTCGACGACGATGAGCTTGGGTACTCACTGGAAGAAGCCGATCACGGCCGCGGGAGCGCCGCGGTGTGCGGGGGGTGCTGCACTGCTGTGCTCGATAATTGGACAATGCGCCACGTGATATAATGAATACGAAACGTGAACTTTACTCAAACCAAACGAACTTTTGCGGCAAAAATTGTGGCCTAGCCAACCGCACGCGTCCCACTAGGGATTTTCACTTCAACACTTGATCACTCGGAAAACTAGCACTGGAAAAAGCCACCGAACTGGATAGTATCGGGAGACAAACCGGACGAACGAAAAGTTGCGACTGTCTCGCACGAACGCTCGCCAAAGAGTGTTTCTTTTTTTTTTGGTGTACACGAGTTTCTCTAAAACCTCTTGAAAGTTTTTATTGAGTTCTGTAGAAAAAATTAAAAACGTTTCTTAACAAAACCAAAGATTATTTTTTTCTGAGTAAATTAAACGATGTTTGTGTATCAATAGAAATGTCATTTCATTGATAGGTTAACAATTCAATCACTTATTTGATAATGATTATGCTTCTGTTGATTATACAATTATATTCTGAAACACATACTCAATACCCATCTGCCTTAGTTCGTTGAGGACAGATGTTTTTATGGGAAAGATATGATAATTATTCCAGGAGATGTTTAGGAAATTGGGATCAATTTTGGAAACCTAGCTTCCTCAAATACCTCGGAGCAGTGGTTTCACATATCTATATTTTGGATTTCACCGACGTTTTCGTAAATTTATTGCTACAGTTGCCCCTAAAGACCTAACTTTTTTCAGTCTTAAAGTACTCGTAAAATATTGCAATCGCAAAAAAACAGTAAAAATCTAAAAAAAAATACGTCAGACACGAATGCCCCTTAAGTGGTAAAGTGTCTTAAATATATAGTAATAATAATAATAATAATAAAATGCGAATTACACAACATTGACAAAACAAATAATATAAGATTTCCATCTTTAAAAACTAATTTTTAGGGGGCCTACTCCAAAAAGTTTGCCCCGGGCCCCCCGAAGCCTAAATCCGGTACTGGGTCGGACTCGATTATCCGGAGTCGGGTTCTGATGCTTCTCCAACATATATCTGGAGAACGGAATGCTCTAGAAAGCTGAAATTTTGACATTTTGTCATGCCAACTTTGATTAGTGATCAGTTAAAATATCAGCTTCTTACAGCATTTCGTTTCCGATATATTGTTTTGGGAAGCGCCAGAACCTGATCGAGTTTGACCTGTATCTCTGCTCGGAGTGGATGGATTCGAACGAATTTTTGACACAAACTATAAAAATCTCTACAGTTTCAGATAAGGAGCGTGTCATTCGCCGCACGATGCTGGAAATCAGTGTATTGAGCTTGTTTTACCCTGCTCTCTCTCACACACACCTTTTTGAGAAAATCCCCATCTATTCCCGACTGGCGTGCAAAATAAATGACTTACTCAACTCGTATTTGTGTATAAACTTCCATAGATTCGGTTATTTGACATGGGGTTGGTCCTGCTCTTATCAATTGCGTTCCTCTCCGGGCGGAGATGCATGTGAAATTTAAAAGAAATAGAAGATATAGGGGCAAGTATAGGGGTTACTTGAAGATTTTTCAATTTTTGAGGCCGTGCGGTGAGCCAAACCAACTCCATTCGATACTACGGAAGTTTTTACAAAAGTACGAATTGAATAAATCATTTATTTTCCACTCCAGGATTTTTCTGAAAAGGTGAAACATAGATAGAGTGGGATAAAACGGACCCGATACACCGATTTCCAGCATCGTGCGGCGAATGACACCCTCCTTATCTGCAACTGTAAAGATTTTTGCAGTTTGTGTCAAAAATTCATTCAAATCCATCCACTCCGAGCAGAAATATTGAATTTACTCGCGTTTTATACCTATTTATTCCCATTGTGCATCGCCTTGACCTGTGACCAGGTCAAATTTCTGTCGACTTGTTTGATTTCGTTATTGAGGCTGCGCCGCCATGAGCCTCTGGGTCTGCCTCTGGTGCGATGTCCTGCTGGGTTCCAATCTAACGCTTGCTTGCAGATTTCGTTTCCGCCCCTGCGTAGAGGGTGGTCGACTCACCACCACTTTCAATCCCGAATTTCTGTCGCTATCGGCTTTTGATGACATCGACGATGGAGCTCCTCGTTGGAGATCCAGTTGTGAGGCCACCATGCATGAATTATCTACCGCTGAAATCTATTGATGAAGACCTGTAGCTTATGAGTGTTCTCCACTGATAAACACCAGGTTTCACTGGCGTATTCATAGTAGCACAGATTTCACGTTCGAGGTTAAAATTCGGATTTTGGTGCGTCGACTTTTTCTATACATTTCTTAAACTCGCAAAAGCAACCCTCGTCTTCTTGATCCGTGCACCTATGTCGATCATGGATGTTGGAAGCTTTCAACATTCTGCACCGATTGTCCAGCTAGCGTAAAGCTGGAAGATCGTGTTTACATCCAACGATTTGGTCTTGTTGACGTTGATGGTAATACCTGCCGCTGAAGAGCGATTGGCAAGATCATCGAGCTTGCTCTGCATATCAGAGCGCCGTTGAACTAGGAGAGCAACGTCATCAGCCAATTCGAAATCATTCAGGTGCTCCAGGGCAATGGGCTGCCACAGCAATCCTCGATTTGGTTTACGGTCAATCGCACCTACCAGGATCTCGTCGATTACGATGAGGGGCAGTAGCAGCGGTGATAGTATACATCCTTGCCTCACTCCAGCAACGCCCCGTATTGGATCGGACAAAACACCGTTATGCAGTACTCTGCACGAAAATGCCCTGTAGGGTAGTGGAGGTATTTTGGACCGGGCAGGTATTTTGGCCCACCTAGAAAGTTTTATGATATTTGTCACATAATCTCTACTAAATCTTGGTAAATTTTTATTGGAACACAAAAAGTATTCAACTATGTGATGACCTTTATTTTGGATGTCAATTAAATATGCTGTTCAGTATCAAAAATAGAGAAAATGTTTTCACTTCCAATGAAACGCACGGAAAAGCACCAAAAACAAAGAAGATGATAAATTTGTAGTCGGCTTCGAAGAGGTATTAAAATTTACAAATAAATATTTATTTCATGTAAATGTAGTTAGGGCCTTGTAAGAACTCAAAATAAACTGTTCTTAACCTCGGTGGAGCGATAATATTTACTAAAATGATGATTTGAGGTATGGCCAAAATATGTTCAACATTACACAGCGCAACATTTTTTTGTCTCAAGAGCAAACCTATGTGTCTCCGAAGGATTTTGGGCCGCTGAATTCGAATCCGGGCTCAGATTTGCTCTAACACGTCACAATTTTGAGCTATACCTCAATTTATGGGGCAGAATATGCGATTTTGGGCTTTTTTGACTGCAAGCCATTAAGCAAGGCAATATTTTTTTTAAGTAATCAAAAGGTTAATTGGTCAATTAACATCTAAATTAACGACTCATGCAAAATATTTCGTTTTACCTAATCAAATTTGATAGATTTAAGAATTTTATATTTGTATGGAAACTTGCATGCAACTTCTGGAGGGTGACTTGTATGGGAAATATCGTACCTAACATAAATCGCTTAAAACTATCAAATTCGATTTGGTAAAACGAAATATTTTGCATGAGTCGTTAATTTAGATGTTAATTGACCAATTAACCTTTTGATTGCTTAAAAAAATATTTTCTTGCTTAATGGCTTGCAGTCAAAAAAGCCCAAAATCGCACATTTTGTTCTATAAATTGAAGTATAACTCAAAATTGTGACGTATTAGAGCAAATCTGAGCCCGGATTCGGATTCAGCGGCCCAAAATCCTTCGGAGACACATAAGTTTGCTCTTGAGACAGACAAAAGGTTATTTTTTGTTACGCTGTGTTATCAGATGTGGACATATTTTGGACCACCTGTCAGATCCATCTCTCCAGTTCCCTCTAAAGGGAGAAAATATTCAAGCCAATGTAATGTACTCTAAAAACAGATAAATAGAATATGTTGGGAGTCCCCAACTTGGGACCTCCCATGATCTGGGATGTTATACGTTTATTTTACAATGAGATTGTTGTGGGTTCGATTTGTTCTAACAACTTTTCGCCAAGTTAAAAATTTCGATTCGATTTGTGTCCTGACAGCTTTTCGACAAGATGAAATTTTCAGGTGTTTAGTCATCCAGTTGTCCTTCTCGGCAATCAGTAGATGACTGAGACAATGTGTTATCTAATGTATGTTTGACAATTTACGTATCATTCAAATTACTTTATTTTTGATGGCCTTTCCACTCATTACAATATATGGAGAACGCCTTTATATTTAGCAAAATCACTAGACTTTCTCACTTCCATGAAGCGTTACGAAATTTATGCATGGTGACTGACGTCATGTAAAAAAATACACGTTTTGCGTAACATTTTTTATGAAACATCATACAACAATGCGTAAAAACTGGCAATTGCAGCAAAATTTTATCTTTGTTTACCGTTACGTAATTTTTAAGCGTTCCCTGCCTCAAAAAATGAATAGAAAAGATGTAAACTTCACGTAGTTTTAACTATGTTGAAATTTTTGCTGAGGTAACTTTCATTTCATCAATCAATTGAAGTTTAATTTGGTGGGCCAAAATATGTGTACTTGGTGGTCCAAAATAAAATCAGGTGGTCCAAAATAGAAGCCCGAGATCCTTCAAGAGTTTTGATATTTCTTGTATTTACTACAACAATTTTGAGTTCTGTTTTGCCTTTTCCGACAGAAAACATGTTGATCTACGTAATGCCTACTAAAGTTATCCATATTTTGAAGTGAGAACTTTCTTTTTTCGCTGAATTGTTCATCCACTTCCTAAAGGGGTCCAAAATACCTCCCTTACCCTACTGTGCGTTAATGAGGCCGATGATTTTCTCAGGGAGACCCTTGCGCCTGAGGGCTTCCCACATGTTTCCGTGATTGAGATGGTCGAAAGTTTTTTCATAATCAATGAACACTCTTGGAATATTCCGTAATACCGAAACGATAATTTGAACGATGTTGGAATTTATTTAACTCTATGCATATGTGCGCTTTCCTTGACCTCCTGGGGCATAGAGTATCTTCATGCCTGCTCCACGGTATACATTTGCAAAATCATTATTGGCAGGGGAAGCTCTCTTTTATTATCTGTGGAAATGCTCATAGAATCAGGCTGTCGCAGAATCAGAATGTCGCAGTGATGACGTCATATCGAGAAGAAAAAGAGAGAAATGCAACATGTTTTTAAAATTTCGAATATGCCAAAATCGCAGACCAAAACCTTACTTTTAAAAATTGGAATTGCTGAAACAGTCCTCGTTAAATGCTTCATATTCATTTTATTTCTCTTGAATCAACAATCAACATTGAAATTGTTCTGCTCTGCCCCCATTCGCATTACAGTCCCATGTGAATAGGAAACCCAGCAAACATGGGACTGTTATGCGAATAGGGGAAGTGCTTTTTGTATTTTTTTAATGATTATTATAAAAAAGCATGAGAAAATCAGATTTTGGTCACCATATTGCATCAATGCGGAAAGACAGAGATTTGAACCCATTCACCTTCAGCATGGTTTAGCTGTGCCGACAATAACATTGTAGAAACTCTTTGCTTCCTCGAGAATAACACATCAACATTGTTTTCAAGTTATACCAGCGCCACAAGCGAGAACCACGTACCCAGATCATGGAACCATTCAAACATCTACGGTTTCAATTGCATCTACAAATTTGGAATGCCAAGTACCTCCGCCAGCCTGGCCCGGCTGGCTTGCATGCACCAATGCAGAAGCAGTTAAACTTCTCAAAAAACATTCATGCAACACTTGTATAGGTGGTATGAACTTGGACATCATTTGCATCCCGGTCACGTCCGTAGCGTTCTCCCAAATTTGAACTAAATAATTCACGTTATGCACCTGGCCGAGCACCCCAGCACAGTGGCTGAAGGTTTACTCGAATCTTAATAGTCCCAATAATCGATATTCCCTATTGTAAATATAAGACAGAGAACATCTAGGAAGTCATCGTTTATTAATCTACATCTGATTTTTATGTGCACATGAAGTTTATTTTCGAGAGTCTTTGTATACCACTGTGCAGCGCCAAACGTGGAAGTGTTGGCGGCAGCGTCTGCGGTTGGCGATGGCGCGCGCCAAGACCACGTGCCCCAACAACGCCGGCACACGGTCAGGGAAAAGAACGTCGGTTTAATAAATTTAGCACAACCACCATGCTGGCCTCATAGGGGGTCCGTTGAATATTGAAATCGCATCCGAGCTGGAAAATTTGAATATTTCAATTTATGCCATACCTTATTCCTCGTATGCCACTTCCACGTGCCGGCGCTGATTGCATGACATAATTTTGCAGATGGAACTCAGGCTCAGAAAAAAGCGGATTTTTCCAATGCTGCTACTGCTGCTGCTGGTGGGGGTGCTTTCGCTGGACTACGTGAGCGCACAAAACCGGATCAATCGGCAGAGAGGAAACATTCTGAAAAATTTAACCAGGACGCACGAGTACGACAATCACATCGTCACGAGCCAGTTGGATGCGTCCACACCTATACGGATGTTCTACAGAGGCTTTCGAGAGGTATACAATCGATTGCTGGGGCCTACCGGTGGACGGTTGCAAGGAGCGTTCCTCCAGCCGCACGTCATGCCGAATGTTCCTTTTCCGTGCGATACCAGAGGAATGCGGAGCAGTAAAGTGCCAACCAGCGTTCATCAGCTGCGACCCGGTGACATCGACATCATCTCCGCTGTGGGTGATTCCCTAACGAGTGCAACTGCCGCCAATTCCATTGCCCTGTGGGAGCTGCTAATTGAGAACCGTGGCCTCGCATGGTGCATTGGAGGGCAGGGCACCTGGAGGACGCACCTCACATTGCCGAACATTATCAAAGAGTTCAATCCGAAACTATTCGGGTAAGTTAAAGTTTGCTGTGTGAAATGAATGATTGAATTTCCTCACCATTTTTCTAGATATTCTCTATTCGACTCGTACAATGTTCATCACACTGCTCAGTTCAATGTAGCCGAGAACATTGCGACAACGACGGACATGCCGTACAATGCGGCAAAACTGGTGGATCGTATGAAACTTGATCCAAGGTAGGAAAGGCTATAAATATGACGAAAGTGTATTTGTACTCCCGTTCCAATAAATTTTCCACAGAGTCAAGTGGGAAAAGCACTGGAAGCTGCTAACATTCATGATCGGAGGTAACGACTTTTGCTCGGATGTTTGCTACCAGACTAATGCCACCGAGTGGATCAACGAGGTACAGGAGAAGTATCTCATTAAAACACTGCTCTATTTGAAGCACAATATGCCAAGGTAAGTGGTTCAATTATACATAGCGTGTGGTGTGAAGTGTAACCTGTTATGTGCCATATTACTTATTTATATGTGAATAGTTTGATCGCTTTCAAAGATTATTCAATTCTCACAAGTTATCCTTGTGAACCTGGGCATAAACGTCAACTTGTGGCGCTGTGAGCGAGCCTCCCCAAAACGGAATAATGTTTAGCTCATTTTTTATGTGATTTAATTGGGTCTGGGACCATTTGGGCACTTGCTGCTATAACTCAGTCAAATTCAAACCGATTGACTTGAATTTTTGAACATGGCTAGATACTGTGCGTATCTGATCGTGTCTAAAAAATCAAGTCAATCGGTTCTAATTTAACTGAGTTATGGCAGCAAATGCCCAAAATAGGTGCTCCTGTCCAAATGGTCCCAGACCCTATAACAAATAAATTTGGGAACTACGCTTTACCTCGAGAATTGAAATTTCAGAGGTCAAAACTTGGATGAAGTTTAGCGTCAGCAATCGTAGTTCGATGATGCATAAGCAGGCTTTATAATCGTGTAATACAGAACCTATGGAGGTCATTATCCGGGCCGTGCGCAAACTTGAGCAAGTTCAGGTGACCAAAACCAGATGGGAATCTTGAGCGTAGACTGTCAGGGAAAGAAGAGTTTGCTCCTGCAAGCCTGTTGATTAGTGGTTTAGAGCAGTCATTTGATTGGATTTCCACTCTGATCGTCTGTTTCTTCTCCTCCTATGTGTTAAAGGTCGACCGCCGTTTGTTTAGTGTGTCCAACAGGCCCATTCAGTTTTGTTAACATGTTTGGCGTTACAAAACGTTTCTCAGCATAATCAAATAGATCTGTAGGGTACATTAAACAAAGCCAGCAAGTGCCCCATAGTTTGTTTACCCCTTCGAGAAGGTTAAATGAGACTTTGTGTTTAGGTGTATCGCACGCATGAAGTGAAGTTTATAAATCGGTTTGATGCGATCGGTTTTTACCAATCGGTTGAGAACGTTTGGTTCTCGTGCCGAATGAATAACACGTCTATGAAGGAAATCTGCTGGTTTTCTTCTACATCTGCCATGAAACGCTTGAAAAAAGTACTCTTTGTCTTGAATTTTGGCAGCATCGGTTAGCACCAGGACCCTAGAGGATAGGCAGAAGAGGAAGCGAAAGGAGCAGGATCTCATAGACACCAAGGAAAGACGAGGTAGGGTGGCAAATACTAAGCACGTGAAGTGTATCAGGTATCAGAATGCTGGCTCCACCCACAGGCACGTTATTCTCCATTTGGGACACTTGTGCCATCGCCATAATAAAAGCCTATTTCATCATCTAACTGAGGGGAAACGAAGGAAATAAGGATTAAGATTGGGGCAGGAAAGGAAATATGAAAAATTACCTTGGAGAGGGTATCAACGCATAACCCAATAACCCAAGCAACAATCTTGATTCTGTTTGGTTTTATTTGTTTTATGATAGTTTTATCACAGCATTGCATAGTCTAATTAATCTTATCATTGTTACTTCTGACCACAATTACTTCATTAATATGTGGTTTTAAAACTATCTCCAAGAATACTTGCGAATCAGTGCGTAAAACCACAAACACAATAAGAACTATTGACCTTATTGTCAGTTTTAAGAGACTCTCGTAGTTATCTTTAATTTTTAATCGCTCTTGAGCAAGAGTAACTGTTTTCGAGTGAGAACAGTTTGGTTAATAAAAGAAATAAAAAAACTTCAGCAACAGATTCCGATTTTCGTCGATGCACTATTGCATCCGTCCTAAAACCCGACCCTGAAGCGGCACATTGCCAAATTCCTTCGGTTTCAGCATCCGAAAGGAGGTAGGTCTGATCATTTTACGCCAATTCCCGTGCAATCGGCAAATTCATCGGACTGCAGACACTGATAAACAATTACTTAGGGTCTTGTACCATTTGGGCAGGGATGAGAGACCACCAATTCAAGTTGAATTTGCCCGACTTTTGTTGACTCTTTTCCTCAGGGGACTCTCGAACGGTCGCTGGCTAAATACTTAACTAAAAATACTTACTCCAACTCCGGCATACTCTCCCCTTTTAAACGCAAAAAAAGAAAAACTTGAGTTCTCTCAAAATCGCTGAACGCTGTACACAGTAGGCGAAAGCTCGAAATTCTAACTGAGTGAGAAGCGGAAAACCAAACTGAACACCGTAATTGGAGTGAATAACTCAGCACCGTCAAACGGAAGCAACTAAAACACAAACTCAGTTAGATTTCAAACAATTTCGCAAACTTAACTTTATAAGCTCATTCGGGTTGGACTTAAAGTTGTTCGATACGGAATGGAAATGAGCTACTAAATCATGACCATGAATAGAGAAAAAAGCTCACATACCTGCGCAGGTTTTTCTTACTCGTTGACACGATGGCGTCCTCGCTCCTCCTGATTCGGTGGCGATGGAGGTTTGGAGCGATTGGCGGCAGCGATGGAGGTCGAGCTCGTGCTGTATGGCCGAAACTAAAGCTACGGGGGTGAGTGGCGGCTGGGCGGAGGCCTTTCGACTTTGTGTAGGACGAGAACGTCCGGATTCGCCTTCCTCTTCAGAGGGAAGCCCCTTTTCCCAATCGCCCCGGCTTCGCGTACCTTTCCGCTATGACCGAGCGGAGTCAAGGGAACTTCCAACCGTCGATTCAGGTCTCGATCCTGCGTACACTAATTGGCGGTGTACGGGGATCGCGTTCTCGATTCGAAAGATCCAGGGGATTGTAACTTGTCGGATCTTCACCGGCGGTTGATTAGCGACCGCGGTTGGTTTCGCTCCTCTTGACGAGCGACTTCACTCGCCCTCGTTTGACTGCCTTCGAAGGCGGGCCTTGACGGGTGCACGAGCTCCAAAATGTCCGTGCTTCACGGACGGAAATGGCGGGCCCTGATTTCGCCACAAAAGGTTCCCCGATTCGACTCCGGTCGAATCCACAAAATTCCAGCCCGTACCAAAAAGCGCTTCGCGCTTTTTGAACGTTTCAATAAATTCACTACTAGAAATTACGCGGTTAAAGTCAAAAACTGCCGTTGGCAACGGAAAACTTTATCAAAAACCACTAACTAATCTTCAAACTACAGAAAACTTCAACTCAAACTCACTTATAAAACTTCGAACTCTCGCGATAACTTCTAATCGCCAGCCGTACTTGAGCGATAATGATCGAGCTTAAGGACAAACGTCTTGAAATCCCGCTTCAAAAGTGCATGAAAACTTAAAACGCACAAATCTCAAGAAGCAAGCTTCAAACAACAGTGCATTTTATTATTCTATTCTTGCTCACTTGCAATAAGCTTAAAATATGAAGATCAAATGCGCTGGTTTTGTTTACGAAGAGATTTGTGCCTTCAAAATCGTGAGTAAGTGCCAAAGTCGGCCATTGTGGCGGCCATCTTGGGATTCTAACAAGTCTGTCCTTAAGATCTATGGCAAGCATGAAACTTCATCTTGGTCTCAAATCTATTATTTCAAATTTTGCGCCAAGCAATTTTAGGATGGCAACATTGAGTTCACACCATCGGTGAGCCGACGAAAAACCGAGTACATAAACCATTATAGTCGGGTACGTGCTAAATTCATATTGGATAACAGTTTATAGCACGATCTTAGTCAATGCACAAACCCGCAGTCGACATAAACAAATTCAAATGTTGTCGTACTGATGACGTCATTTTGACTTTACTTAACGTTTCGTCCTAATCGATTTATAACTACTTACTCTAATTCAGTTTATTCATTTTATTTCAGTTCATTATTTTACTTAAAAAAGATAAAAACGTCAAAAGCTATAATTACATCAAAATAATTCAAAATAATATTTTGCTTAAAAAGACAAAAAACGTCAAACGTTACAAACTAAGTCAATTTGAAATTTTGTATAGAGTTAGGCAGGTACAGTATCTAACTCTGTACAAGACCCTACCTATTGGAAACGCTGACCAGAGTTACTTGGCACTGCACTGCACCGGGACGGTCAAGAGCTACCGGTGGACAGCGGTGATGGGATTTATCGGACGGGGGAGCCAAGTTTGAATTGTCAGTGCACTTAATCCACCACGGTGCGATGGAATTATTCTGTTTGTTTACAATTGACTAAAATATTTATGACGTTCTCGATGGAGTTTGCGTATATCCGGATCAAGAACATCATAAATCGGAGTACTCTAGAGTAACACTTCGTGCTCTTGGTTAAGTTGAAATAAATTTAAGACGGTTTTCTGGTGTTTTTTGAAAGAGAACATTATAAATCTAAGTACTCCTGAGTTACGCTTGCAACTCTTACTTGAGTTGAAAAGAACACTAAGAATAAATGCAAATATACTATATTAACAATATAGGTCACCAGGGATGGGAACACTCACTTGCAAAGAGTTACACTCACTTGCTATTTTCTCAGCTCAGAAGCGTGCAATCAAGAAACGATGTATGGACGACTTTTGCCTTGTGGTTTTGTCTAAAACTGTGCTGAATAGAGTAAGGGTCGTCTACGCATACCAAAGTCGTGACAGAGCTGTGAAAGCGACTCTCCACGAGGTGAGTGTAATTTACATTCACCTCGTGGAGAGTTGCCTTCGCAGATTCCTCACGACTTCGGTATGCGTGTGCGACCCCTACTCTATTCGGCAAACTTTTAGACAAAGCCATAAGGCAAAAGTCGTCCATACATCGTTTCTTGATTGCAAGCTTCTGAGTTGAGAAAAAAACAAGTGAGTGTAACTCTTTGCAAGTGAGTGTTCCCATCCTTGTAGGTCACTTCACGTTTTCACATACAACGACATGGAGACACCCTTGGCGAATGATTACAGTACCACCTGTTGTCAGAAAAAGCCAATAATTGTACTTTGATCAATTTCAGTTTACCGTGCAATGCGGCATTTGTCGAAAAAAGATGTTAGGGGTGTCTATGTTTTTTGTTCCCAAATAATCGATTCATAAATAATCGATTTAGAATATACGCAAACAACATTATATAAATGAAATCTAAGAATATTGCGAATCTTTTCTGAAATCCGCATACTGGCCAACAACTTTGGCGCCGACCGCCCATGCGCCGAGTTATGCACCATATAAAATATAAATAAACAAGTGTCAGAATGGATCGCACAAAGAGCTCAATCTCTTTTAAGCTGTTAGTACACAAGGTCCAATATTTGTCCAAAAGAAACCAATACTTAAACATCTTGTTTGACTCGTTCGAATCTTCATTAGTGTCAAACTAATGCTGTTTCTTGAGTTCTTTCCTTGTCAAATATTTGACCCTGTTTACTTGAGGCCTTAGTGTTCGGATCTAGTTGTTGTTCAAAACAATCATCTTCCGTATGTCTGGAAACAGTGTGCAACAAAGATATTATTATTGATGGTAGCAACACTTCTACCGTCTACCCGCATTGGCTTGACCGCATCTAATTTGAACGCTTTTTAATTTGACCCCCGCTTATCTGCACATCGTTCAAACTAAAAATGGATCAAACGTCATTCTGCGAATGGAACGGGGTGAAACGGAACGCAGAATCAAAACAAAACAGCAAAAAGGGCTACCATCAGTGCGATTTTTGATGCCCACAGGGTTACTAGAAGTTCAAATTAAAAAATAAACTCCGTTGGTTTGCATGAGGTGTCGTTCAAGCCAACGGGGGTACTCTCTTTCGCTAATAACTTGATCAAAACAAACAAAACCATTATTCTTTTTGTTTTTATAGCAACATGTAGTCGTCTCCTTCACATTTCAACCAAAAAATCTTTGGAAAACTCAATACACATTCTATGATAACACAAAGAGAGGATCGATGAAGAGAACTCGAAAATGTCAGTTATGGCCAGAGAAATATACAAGAAAATCCTGACAACTTTTTTTTTTAATTCCTTTTTTTTCAAAGAGCTGCTTATAAAAGCGTGCGACCACTTGAACAAAGCGTTTTCTAGTCGTTTATAGTAAAGACATTTGTAAAGAAAACGTTGTATATAATTTAGACTTCGTGGCCTTGGATAATTTTGTTTTTTTTTAACTTTTCGTGAGATCAAACACACCAATTGTATGTTGATGGCAAGCTTGATTTTATAAAACTTCAAACACGAATTCAAAATCCGAGACAAAAACTACAACTACGGCAAAAGCTCTTACTTTAAATTTGTCGAAATTCTTGTTCAACAGTAACCTGAGGAGTTATACTAATACTCTGATACATTTTTCTATTTATACCACTATCGGTGTAAATTTCTGTTCGTACGCATCACCAGTCCATAACGCAGATAAGTTATGGATAATCAATGTTGTTGTCGATTAAGGACAGACTTGTTAGAATCCCAAAATGGCCGCCACAATGGCCTACTTTGGCACCTACTCACGATTCCGAGCGCACAAATCTGTGCATAAACAAAACCAGCGTATCTGATCTTCTTATTTTAAGCTTATTACAAGTGAGCAAGAACAGAATAATGAAATGCACTGTTGTTTGAAGCTTACTTCTTGAGATTTGTGCGTCTGAAGTTCTGATGCATTGTCCAAGCGGGACTTCACGACGTTTGTCCTTAACATTTCAGACTAAGTGCAGTGAAATTAGAAAATAACGAAAAGACATTTTTTGGCATTTCTCATCCCTGCTGTGTACCGTTTTTTGCTGTTTAAAGACACTACATCGTCTTAAACCAGAGATTTTACAGGCTGAACGATCACTAACAATAGTCTACGGACAATACACAAAACACCCAGTTATCCAGTGAAGAATTTTCCGTTGACGAAAGGTTTTCACCGACTAGAGTAGGAATCGAACCCACACTCTAAGCCTTATGAAACGGCCAGACGTAATTTGTTATAGTTTGAGTAGTTGGAAAAATCGATTATTGTTTAATCGATTATTTAAGAATAAATGGACATCTGTTGACGACGGGGCACTTACACTCCGTGTGGTGTTTCTGTCAGCTGCCGCGACGATCACTTGGCGACGACGACGACGACGATGATGGTAATCACACCACATCAGATGCACGGTACCGTTGCGAAGGGAGACGGTATTCGATTCCGCGTGTGCCGATCAACAGGCAAGAGAAACGCACTGAATAAACTGTCGACGACCGAAACTACTTACTGATACTCGGAGGATTGAGTGGTAGATAATTAAAATCGATTGGTCCAAATCGAATATGGGAGCAATCAACTGGCCTTCCTAGATCCGGTCAAATTCTTTCGCATTCGAAGACGTGACTTAGTCGGATGAGGAAAAGTTGATCGCAATGCATTTATATTTTTTCTAGACTCATGCCAAGTTACTCGCATTCGGAACCGTGGCGTACCAGAGTGAGAAAATAAGTGCTTGCCCACACTTGAATCGGTGTCAAACTGGCCTTTTCAGACTCTTGCCATAGTTACTCGCATTCGGAACCGTAGCGTGCCAGAGTGGAAAAAGTTTGATCGATTCAGTATGATTTAGACTCCTCGATTCTAAATACTAAGTAACTCTTTTCAAAGACTTAAATTTTCCAATCAAGCTCCAGCCAACTCCTTTCGCATTCGAAGGCTTGGGTAAAAGGAGGGATTAGAAAAGATTAAGCTTCTCAAAGTGCTTGGTAAGAAGGATTTCGAGTAGCAAGTGAATGAGCGTTCTGTAGCTTGTGACTTACAAGGCAAAACTGCTACCGTCTTTATTGTTCGATCGCCTTTTATACTCTCGTCCAGACATTATTCGCACCCTCTTTTTACATGTCTTTTCCTGATTCCTACGTAAAGCATAATAATTATATGTGTATCGTCCAGAAACTATGCTCACCCTCTTTACATCATTAATTAACTCATGATTCATCAAAATTCTAACTTGTATACATACAATCCTGCAATGAATCTTTCCAACAAGTTTTGCTAACAAATAATTAATCCCTGATCAAAACCTTTTCTGATACTTTGACCATTACAATACATTGGGGTTGTGTTCTTGACTTTACGTTAGTTGTGAGCATAGATAATTGATTACAATTTTATATCCTATCGGTGCATGTCTGGAACTAACAATTACAAATGGCGTAGCTTGTATTCTAGTTTAATGAATTTCACAATATTGCGTAATTATAAATCATGCTTATGTGTAAGTGCTATCCGATTGCGCAACATTAAATCCGATGGTGAAATTCCATACCGCGCTTGCGCATTTACGCTGTGAAACCGTGAACATGCTTGAATATGATATCAGTTTCTAATATGAATTAGAATGATTCATCCCCATGTAGGCTATGAGTATGCGTTCCGGGCTAATCGATTACTACGCACGCGCAGTTTGTTCCGTTCTTGATCAGTCATCCTCGATGCTGCGCTATCGTAGCATATCGTATACAACGTTGTGTGAAAGGTCGCTCGTTTTCAATTCGATCTAATTGATTTTGCATATTGCAATTTACACTGGTTATCATGAATATGTGACCAACACGATTCACAAAACGTTACCTCTACGATTATTATACAAGCTTTTGCGTTAGATTAATACAAGCGATTTGCTTAATGCTAGATGTAGGAAATGATTGGAATTAGTGTGCTCTAGTTGTTAGAAATTAATGTACTTCACGCGTCGCGTTCGTAACAACATCCCTACCATGCAAGGACAGTTCGCCAGAATAAACGTCATTCGGATAGCGCATGCATTTAGTGTGTAGTAGTACCTCTTCTGCCGCTTGGTGGCGACACATTCACTAAAAAGGAGTCGCCAAAAATTCGTAAGAGTGACCTATATTGTTAATAAAGTATATTTGATAAATGACAAAAGTCTGTGAAATTTAACCGAAATGGCTATCTATAAGCTATAGGCTATCTACGAAAATACAGATCACATAAATTCAATGGCAACCTATTTATCACACCCATAAATAAAAAGGAACGCTCCATAGAAAATCAAAAAGCGCTCCGTAAATAATGAACATATGTTCCATGAAAATGTGCAATGTTACCCATAAATAATTGAAAACGTTTCATACTTTATAAAAAAAAATGTACCGGTAAAACATAAAATTTTCTCATTAAAGGTGAAATTTTGCACCAATATTTAATACTGAAATGCTCCATAATAAATACAAATGCTCCTTAGAAAAATGCAATGCTCCATAAATAATTTAAATTGTACCCATAGAAAATTGAATATTGCTCCATAGAAAAATTAAATTGCACCATTTAAAATAAATAAAAGAATTCTCCATCAGTATTATTTGTGGTGGTTCGTGGTCGTGCGGCTAAGGTCACCAAGCCTCTAGTCGCATCGTGCTAAGAAGCGCGGGTTCGATTCCCGCCGCAGCTGTCAGGAAAAGTTTTCGGCTGTGCCACTGGGCATTGCATGCTAGTCCGTTGTCTAGTGTCGTGCTTCCTTCAAAGAGCAAATAGCTCACTGGAAGCATTAAACGTGTCTGTCTTTTTTTTTTTTATTATTAAACTGCACCATAGAAAATATGAATTGCTCCATGAAAAATTGAAAATCTTCCATAGATAACATATTCTTATAATTTAAATCGACAGGGCTGAATTGCTTTACATTGCACTGCTTTAGTAATGCAAATGTTTAAAGTTATGGGGAATTTTCAATTGTTCATGGAGCAAATTGTATTTTATGTGGTGCAGTTTGATAATACTTATGGAGCATTTTTCTATTTTCTATGGTGCAATTTCAAATTTTTATGGTGCAATTTAATTTTTCTATGGAGCAATTGCAATTTGTTCTGGTTGTAATAACCTTTTGCCAAATTCAATTACTTGTTCTCACCTTAATACCTACTTCTAAATCGTGAACGGGTAAGCAATATCAATAAATTCAAACTAATTGTACAAATTCGAAATAAATAAATCAGTTCAGATGCAATGCATAAGAATGTCATAGTCATTATGATGACAGAATGACGTCTCAGTGGGTAGGTAGTATCCACGACAGACAAACGCCTGCCAAATCACGATTGATCCGAGTTGCCAGTTGGTTTATCGCGTGCCAACAACTCCCATTATCCTTGGAAGGCGGGCAGAGATGATACCACACAGCAACATTACGAGTAAGTTATTTGCGCGCCGCTTATTCGATAGAAGGGTCAAGTTTGACCGCAGGGCACTAGTTTGATCTTCGCAGCCGACTTCATACCCATGAAACATCTCCTCTTTAACTCACAGACGATTTGGGTGATATCCAATGATACGGAATTTCAGCCAAGCTTGTCTTTACGAATTATCGTGTCACAGGTGATACATTCCGGATATTTGACAGTTTTTGATATCGTAATTCAAATCGTTCTAAAGCGTGAACAAAATGATCTAGTACTCCACATAAATTTGATCAACGTAAAAGGACGATAAGAACGACGTCACATGTTTACATCCAAAATTGATGTTAACATAAGTAACTAGCCTGCTTTGTGCAATTGTATTCCGTGGTGTCACACATATGGTGGGATGCTCCGCCGCTTCCTGTAAACCTGTATACACCGGATACTTGGGACAACTCGCATGACCGAAACGTAGATACTGTCTGGAACCATGGTCCGAAAGAGCCTAAGTCAAGTGGCAAGTCCATCCTAGGAATGGGAGACCACAGGCGTACTGTGTCAAGTGATGGATGCAGCGAGCTCGTTCTGAAGAGCAGTGAAGTAAGTGATGGATGACGTACGCCACTGTCAAAGTCGCGTCCAATGCCGAGATCTCTAAGTATCTCTGCCAGCAGCTGGTTCCGTGGGGCTGTCTTCTTTTAAGTGAAATTGTTGTCTGGTCTGTATCTGAAATAACAACTGTGTACGAGTTACTGCATATACTTCAGCATAATGCTAGCACCACACATGTTCAAACTCAGTCGCTCATTTGATTGCTTTCCCTATTCCTAATGCAATAATGGTTTATTAATTCATTCTGCACCTTTCGTTTCCAGAACCATCGTGAATCTCGTTCCAACTCCACTCATCAGCCTGTCATTCTCAATGGATAAGGCGCCTCATCTTCCGTTTTCCTGCTACCTCTCCCGACCCATCGAATGTTCCTGCCTATTCGGACCAAGATATTCCCACCGGCGAAACCTGTACCACCAATTGGAACGAAACTTCGCGAAAATCATGGAACGGGTCAGCTATTTACCGGACTTTCACAGCGATGATTTCACCGTGGTGTATCAACCATTTTTCAAGGAAGCCAGTGTTTTCTATCAGCGGGACGGCAAAGCGGATATGTCCATCATGTCTGTGGACTGTGTCCACCTGAGTCAAAAGGGACATGCTGTGTCGGCGAACGGGTTGTGGAACAATATGTTGGAACCGACGGGAAGCAAGACTGTTGGGTTTAGGAAGCTTTTTGAGGATTTCAAGTGTCCGACGGTAGCGAATCCTTACATTAGAACGTATTTCAACAGTTGATGGTCTGTGATATTTTAGGTTTTAAGTGAGATTTTGTTATTGTTTTATATTTTTGGTAACAAATTTTTGTTTATTTCAACAAGTGATTCAGTATGAGAAAAGCAGATGAAACTATGAATAAATTAACTCGAGAGTTGACTTAGATTTTTGATTTGCGATGACAGCATTTAATGGTGGTGTGGGACTCCGTAAACCGGTCGGGGAGCAGAGTAAACTGGGGCAGGTGCGTGGTAGCTGCTGGCCGGAGCATGGTAAACTGGTGCTGGAGGGCGGAAAGAGCTGAGAGAGTGGGAGGGTGCGCCGTAGACGGTGGATGGAACACGGTGATGGCTGCTTCCACTGCTGAATGATGGGGCTCCGTAAGTGGAAGAAGGGAGTGAGAAAGAAGCATGGGAAGAGTGAGATTGGTGAGAAGAGAAAGATGGTGCCGAGAAGGAGTGTGAAGAGCTGAAAGACGGAGCTCCGTAGGAGGAAGATGGAGCACTGTAAGAGGCCGATGGGGCACCATAGGAAGATGAAGGAGCAGAGTAAGAGTGAGACGAGAACGATGGGACAGAGTGGGATGAGTAGGAAGGAGCAGAGTACGAATGAGAGGAGTACGATGGGGCATGCTGGGCCTTGTAGTACTGAGCAACCTGGACTCCCTGGCGAACATGGCCAAGTTCGATTCCAGTCACGCGAGATGAATGTCCTCCGAACGAGGGGACACCGTAGACTGGGGAAGGTGGGCCGTACGAATGGGATGGTGGTCCGTAGGATGAAGACGGTACACCGTACGAGGTGGATGGTACCGAGACACCATGCGACGAATGTCCTCCGAAGGAAGATGAGCCGGTGTTTTCGTGTTCCAGCAGCACTTCCTTCACTTTGTGCAGTAGATGGGGATCCACGTGGAGGCCTTCGGAAGATTGATGTCCTGGGCTGACCGAAACGTAACCACCATTGGAGTCACCGTGATCGCCATGGCTGTGGCCACCACTGGAGTAGGAATAGCCCGCACTGATCGGGGGTTCGGCAATGACAGCTCCTGCCACCACAAGAATGGAAATCTGAAACAGAAAAGGATAAAAAAAATGGGTATTAGAGAATAGGAATTATTATAGATGTTGCCATGTGGTTTCTTCTTGGCGTAATGTCCCAACTGGAACAAAGCCAGCATCTCAGTTTTGTGTTCTATGAACACTTCCACTTTTATTACTTAGTTTGCTCTATCAATGATCATTTTACATGAGTGAGTATTCATATCGCCTGGCAGCAAAAAGAAATTTTGTGCCCTGTGAAATAAAAGAAATTGTTTTCACGTATAGTTCCTGGACCTACCGAGAATCAATCCCATCACTCTCAGAGCTGATCATGCTGAACACCCGTGCGCTTACCGCATCGACCATATGAGGCCTAGTGTTGCCATGTATAACAATATATTCATTTGCATTATATGCAAGTTAATTGTATACATTAAAAAAAATCCATCTATGTATTTTAAAGCATTTTCCTACAATCACGATTAATTTCATTTGAGGGCAAATAAAATTAAGCAAGTCTTAATATGTAATTATTGTTGTTGTCCCAACGATGCATTCCAAATCTGCTTATTTATTTATTTTTTATTATCTGATTTTTACACAGTTCAGATTTTAATAAAATGAAACAGTGATACGTTTCGTTTTATTTTATGATCGATTAGGATTGTGCAACAAGAACTAGTCCATTAATGTTAACTATTTATTATTATTATTTGCTATTACTAAAAAGTTTTCTTCCTGTTCTTGCACAAGTAGTTGTACAATTGAAATAAATAAATATAAGTAAATCTCTAGAGTAATTTCTAGAAGAAGCATTGGTGGAATTCCTATTAAAATCCCTGAAAAAAAAAACTTCTAGCATTTCAGATAAAACTCTTGGAGAAATTAAAAAATCCTGGAAAAAGTGTGGGAAAATATTTGGCACAATTTATGTAGGAATTCCAGCGGACATGATTCAAGAAATTCGAGCATGAGTTCCAGAAGAGCTCCCAGCAAGAATTTCTACGAGAATCTCTGCAGAGATTTCAGAAGAAATCACAGAAGATATCTCTGACTATCGAAATATACTTATTCCTGTAGGAATACCAAGAGGAAATCTTGGAGAATTCCCTAGAGGAACCTCCAGGAAATCGTTAGGGGTAGCTCCATAGGGAAATCTGTAGAGGAATCATGTAGATATCCCAGAGGGAGGAATTCCTGGATAAACTGTTTGAGAAATTTTTGTAAAAATAACTTAAGACATCCATAGGGATTTTTTTAAGAAATCCTTAGAAGGACCAATTCCCCTTTCCGGTAATGCCAGTCGGCCAGTATATTTGAAATAGATGTAAATACTTGAAGCTTTTAAAGGCAAATCACGTTTAGTAGTCAAATTGAGAGAGAAATTTGTGAAAAAAAAATATCACTTGTTTAGATGGAATTCAAACCCACGATTCCGTATCGCTAGTCCGGCGATTTAATCAACTGAGTCACAGAACAAGTTCCGCTTCTGCGGAATAGAGAATCAAACTGGATTCGAAGCGCCACCCCTGTGGCCCTAACCAGTTACGCCTTTCATAACTTTATCTCTCCTTCGGCTCTTGGGTATCAATGTTCCGCACTCTTGCGGCCTACGAGATCCCTGCCCTAAAGTGATTTCCGCAGAAATCCTAGAATGAATCCCCGGTAGAGTTTCTGAAAAATCCCAGCCTGAAGAAGTCCTAAAAGGAATATCCAAAAAATGCCTAGATATTTTTTTGGATAAATAGACGGAGTAATTCTATGAACAAATTTTGTAAATACATATAGAAATATATGGAAACATTCTTAGAGGAGTTCCTGTATAAATCCTCGGAAAAAGTCCTGTAGAAATGCCAGCAAGAATTTCTGAAAAAGCACGAGTTCCTGAAGGAATTCCAATAGAAAAAAAAAACGCTTGCGGAGGTATCACTAGAGAAATGCTTGGAAAAATATCTTAAAGAAATAATTTTAAAGTTAGTATCTATCGAATTTGATTTGGTTGAACAAAATATTTTCCATGAGTCGATAATTTAGATGTAAAATGACCACTTTATCCTTTTTTTTTATTATATAGAAAGGCTGCATCCTTTGTTTCCAGTACGTGTCCAGAGCTGTCAGTATAGGCTTGGATAGGTTTGACGACTGGCTGGGTAATAATCGCCACCGTATTACGGATCATCCATATGCGTATGACTTCGAATGCATCAGATGAAGAGCCGTAATTTACTTGTCAGGCCCTACGGTTTATCGTGTGTTGGTCATATTACATATGAGCAACTTTAGTATCGTATGAAAGATCTATAAAGAAAAGGAATAAATAAGTATAACAGTAGTAATAATGTCCGTCCAAATTTCTTTCTTGTGGACATATAGGAACTATCTCGATGGAGTACCTATTTTGGGCACCATCCCGCTACAACACAGTCAATTCCGACCCAATCGACTCGATCCCCCGTACGCGGTAAGATACGTATAATAACTAGACGTGTACAAAAATACGAGTCAACTGATCTGAAACCGATTGAGCTACAGCGGAAAACTATCCAAAACACCAGCCCAAGTTGTTCGCCACCCTACTACATAAACCCTGTATAACATTTTTACTATTGCTATACACAGCACAACATAATAGTAATTATAATAATTACAATAATTTTACTCTTCATCCACGCCTGACTCTGATTCTTCTTCACTACCTATTGTTTTATATATCTCTTCTGCTTGCTTTTTCAGTTCATTTTTATCTTTCGCTATTCTATTCCAATCTTCGTCTGTTATATTAGGTAACTTATTCTTATCTTCTCTTATTGCTGCCTTCCATGTTTTGGCTGGTCTTCCTATTTTTCTCTTTCTGCATTTTATTTTTTCTGCTATTTTCAGCGGATGTCCTTCTAATCTTCTCTGTATGTGTCCCCAATAATTTATTCTCATGACTCTTATTTTTTTAACTGCTGTCTTTCCATCAAGTAACTTTGAAGCTGTCATCCTTCCTTTCGGTTTTTCTCTACAATACTTAACCATTTCTCTTAATATCTGCATTTCATATCTAGTAATTGACTTCCTATTGCTTTTAACTAAGGTGGCTGTTTTTAATCCGTAAGTGATTGCTGGAGATATAACTGTTTTATACATTAGCTTAGCCAGATTCCAATTAGGTTTGTATTTTCTCAGGAATTCAATCATTATTTTACTACTACCTATTGCCAATTTACATCTTTTCCTTGAAGTTTGAGGTCTATCCAATTTTTCCGATAAATATGTTCCTAAGTATCTCATGGTATTTACAACTTCATAAGTCTCTCCATTTATTAGAACCTCTTTTGGTATATTTCTGTCTGACATTGGTTCTCTTATCATTATTTAACTCTTATTATTGTTTATCTCTAAACCTATTTTTTCTAACTCTATTTTTAAGATTTTGACAATATCCTCCACCTCTTCTAAAGTTTTAGCTATAATTAGAATGTCGTCAGCAAATACTAGAATTATTGGTAATTTATCATTATTCAGTTCCAAAAGGTTAACTCTAGGATATTTTCTTTTTACCTCCCTTAGTACATCTTGTAGAATAAGTGTAAATATATACGGTGATAACGGGCACCCTTGTTTAATCCCCTTAACTTTCATTTTTTCTTCTGTACTAACTCCATTCCACAGAATACAAGTTTTTTCTACATTCAGTGCTTGCATAACTCTACTTATAATGTGTTCAGGTACTAATAATTTACGGAGAACCCTAGGTATTTCTGCTATCTTAACATTGTCAAATGCTTTTCTTATGTCTATTGATGCTACTATTGTTGTTTCTCCTCCGTTCCATCTTTCCTCTAAAAATCACCTAGCATAAAACATCTGATTATCTGTAGATCTATTGTTGGTGAATGCTGCTTGATGATAGTCTGGATCTCCTGCATATTCCTTGAGTCTTTGCATTAGCCATTTAGCATAAATTTTATATCCTAGGTTACACAAACTTATTCTTCTATAGTCTTTTGTTTCTTTTGGTTTTTTGCATTTTGGTATTGGTATTTGAACAGATTGTTTCCACTGCTCTGGTATACTATTAGTTTCCCATACTTTTTTGATTATGTTATATAATTCATCCACTGTTTCTTCGTTAGCATATTTAATAAATTCATTTTTAATTCCATCCTGTCCTGCCGCTTTCCCATTTGCTAAACCCCTTATAATGTCTCTTATCTCTTCTTTACTGAGTCCTTCCGTCAAACTTTCTTTATCAGGTTCTATTTCTATTGGAGTACCTTCGGTAAGTTCTAATTCTTCTGCCCATCTTTTGATTGAAATATTTGGTTTTTTAGGTTCTTTACTTCTCATAAAATTCCTCAAAAACCTATACGACCGTTTTATTCTTTCACCTATCTCATAGTCTTGTAACTCATTGTAAAATTTACAAACTTCTTTTTCGTTGTGTTCTTTTACCTTGCTAGCATATTCTTGTCTTCTAATACTGATATTTTGCCTAAACCAATCTGTGCCCATTCCTCTTTCCTTGGCTAACCTCATCTGCTTCCTGGCTTTCATAAGCTTCGTCATAGCTCTTTTCCTATTTGGAGTCAATGGCGTTTTCTTCCCTTCTAAAACCTTTTTTGCACTTTTAGTAACTTTCCTAGTAAATTCTGTATAAGCCTTGGTTGTATCAACTTTGTCTAATTCGATTCCATTATGTTTGTTTAATTCCTCAACAAATTCTTTATTCTTCTCCTTTTCCTGTAGAGCGCTTGGTTGTAACATTTTATTTAAAATTTTCTGTTTTCTCTCTTCTTTCTTTTGATCTGTGTATATTCCTACTTTGACTAGTTTGTGATCGCTTTGAATTGTTGTCCAAACTGCTCTTACAAATTTTGTCTTTACTACCGATTCCTGAGCTACAACTACATGGTCAATTTGTGATTGTTTATTTCCATTGGTCCAAGTGATTAATACAGACTCGTCAAATCTCATTGATATAATGTTCATTTTATGTATCTTTAGAAAGTTTTTCATATATTCTCCATTCTCGTTTGTGTGTGTATGCCCTATAAATTTTCCTAGCCTATCCATGTCGTCCTCATCTGAGTCCTCTATACCTATCTGAGAATTGAAATCTCCTAGAATAATTGATTTATTTTTAATAAAACTACATATAACCAAGATTGTACAATTAATTAATAAAAATAAATAAAAACAAAAGCGGGAAAAATACTGGAACCAATCTAAAGAGAAATTCCTTCTTTTATTGTCTCGCCTCAAAATAAAAAAAAATAACTTGATATTTAATTTATTTACTTATTTATATCTTTATTACAATCAATAGGTGGGGAATCAATTAAAGGAAAAAGAAAAAGAATCAACAAAGAACAATAAGCTGATAGAAGGAAGCGGGAACAACGAAGCAAGATTACAATTCGAAGTAATGCGAACAGGAGCTAATAGAGGACAATGACTAAGCGAAAGGTCATACACAAGTGAGGATAGGATCTATTACGCAATATATGAGCATAGGAACTGCTAAATATCCCGAGAATCAGGAACGAGGACAAATTGGAGAACCAATCATTGCTGGAGAAACAAATGCAAACAAGGATAATGATGGAATGGATAATACAAGAAGCAGAACATCGAAAATGGTGAGATCGAAACAATTATTCACTTCACTTATTATATTACCTCCAATAAATTAAATACGCGCTAGGTTTGAAGAAAACAACTTCAAACCCGGAAGTGTGTATGTAATATCATTATCCATTTGATAACGGTAATACAGACATGCGGGGCTTATTGTATATGAAAGTGACTTCTGAATGGACGTGTCTCTCCAGCCATTCTGAAATGGGTCACTGGATCTGCAATAGAGCTATCACCCTCTAGCTCCCGGACTTAAGCTAATTGCAATCAGCATAAACAAAAGCGTTGCAAAAAGCTAATTTCCATAATACCACTGCCGGACAGTGGGGGTTAGAAGGACCACACACACACACACACACACACACACACACACACACACACACACACACACACACACACACACACACACACACACACACACACACACACACACACACACACACACACACACACACACACACACACACACACACACACACACACACACACACACACAAAATGACCACTTTATCCTTTGATTGGTTTGATTAATGATTTGCAGCCAAAAAAGCTCAAAATCGCATATTTTGCCGTATACATTCAGGTATAGCTCAAAATTGTGACGTGCTGGAGCAAATCTGAGCCCAGATTCGGATTAAACGGCCCAAAATCTGTCAGAGACACATAAGTTTGCTCTTGAGATAAAAAAAAAATGTTGCGCTGTGTAATAGTAAATCGAAAGTTTTTGAATAATGTTACCTAACAGTTGTTTATGCTATCCAGAGCTATTGCAAATTTGACAGTGAGTGTGAGTTCAATGATACATATTGTCCTTTTTACTGGCATTTACCAGATTTGCTGCTGGTATGTCTAAAAACTTGAAACTAGAAGGCGCTAATTGACAAATTGAGAGATGAAATTTGTGAAAAAATCGCACTCTGGTAGGATTTGAGAACCCACGACTCCGTATTCGCTAGACCGGCGCTTCAACCAACTAAGTCATAAAATAAGTTACAATTCTGCGAAAGCTGAATTTTAGTATGGTGAGAAGGTCAATTCCCCGTTTCTGCAATGAATTGTGCAAAAAAAACGTGGGTATTATGTTTCCTTGCCTAATTTGATGCTGTTTGAGCAACACTCTGGGCAACAGTGTTGTTGTTTTCTCCATTTCTTGCAACATAAACAACATAGTTATCCAAAGTTTTGCTCAAACAGCATCAAATTAGGCAAGGAATCAGAATACCCACGCTTTTTGGACCATTTCATTGCAGAAACGGAGAATTGACCTTCTCACCACACTAAAATTCAGCTTATTACTGCAAATCTAGTACTACACCGAACGTGCCCCATTACAAGTTTTTCCAGTAGTGTGAGTTCATTTGCTGAAATGTAAACAACCCAAAATAACCTTTTCGAAGACAAACATATTCGGTGAGTTTGGAAAGTTTCTAATGTTTTTTTTTACGTGCGTTGAAGGAGGTACATGTTTGCTTGTACATAATAGTTAACCAACATTTTTCACATGATCACATTTTCACATTTTCAACGTATCAATCCGTCTATGTAGCTATCGGATCCAGCAATACAGGCGTATTTCGATAGTACGTACCCTCGATAGTACGTACATTTTGCCTCGATAGTACGTACACCAAAATTTAGTTAATTTTTAATCTACAAAAATGAGTTCGAATCATTAGTAGACGTATAGCAGAGACTCCGACACTATGAATTTGTGTTATGCAGACTCCTATAACATGGATTTTAAGTAAAATTAAATGTAGCGAAATGAAAGGCATGAACGAATACGTTTGATGTAATGATTGCCGTATTCTTCGCTTTACAGAGATATTTTCTGCCAGTCACCACAAGAATTCCATCCGGGACTTCCCTCGTGGTTTGTCCACAAATTTGATCCCGAGCTTTCTTCTGGGATTCCGTAAGCTCTTAATGAAATTCTTCCGGAAGTTTATTTAGGATTCCTTCAGAAGTTTCCTCTGGGATATTCCCAAAAGTTTTTTTTTCTGAGTTCCGCCTGGGGTTCCGTCAAAAGCTCTTGCCAGGATTGTTCCAGGAAGTTCTCCAAGATTCTTTCAGAGATTCCTGGATTTCTGTAGAAATTAATTTCGAGATTCCTTCAGCATTACTCCTTCTAGGATTACGTTAGTATTTTTTCCTGAAACTCTTCCAGGTATTCATTTCGTAGTTTCTCCACAAACTTATTCCAGAAATCCTTTAGGAGGGAGCTATAACTAAGTTGCCTTTTCCAGTGTTTATTCAAGAAAATCCTACAGAAACTACATGAGGAATTCCAAAAACATAATACTCCAAAAAATTCATAATGAACTCCAGGCGGATTTCCATTACAAACATCTGAAAGAATTCCAGAAGGATCTGCAGGCATTCCTAACGGAGCTCTTGGTAGAAACCAAAAAAGAGTTCTCAGATGATTCCTGGAAAAAGTTCTCGAAGAAATCCCGGAATCAGTTTCTGAAACAATTCTTAGAAGAAGCTCTAAGAAGAATCCCGGAAGAAGTTCCTGAAAAGTAATTCCTGACAGTCACCAAGAAGAAATTCCTGGAGTAATCCCGGAAGGAATTTCCGAAAGAATCCTAGAAAAATCTCAGAAAGATTACCTGATGAAATCATTGTAGGAATCCCAGAAGGAATACTTGAATCAGAAGGTGCTCCCGAAAAAAAAACCGGAAGAAGTTCCTGGAGGGATCTCGGAGAAGCTTTTAGAGGAATGCTGAATAAAGTTCTTGTCAGGGATCTTGTAGGATTTCTGGAAGGGTTTCAGAAGGAATTCCTGAAGAATTTCCAGAAGATACTCCGGGAAGAATCTCGTATGAACTTCCAGGAATAAATCCATACGGATTGTTGCAAGGAGTTTTTGAAGGAATCTTGGTAAGAATTGCTGATACAATTTCCGAAAGAACTCTTAGAGAAATTCTGGGTGAAGTTGCTAGAATTTCCAGGAATACCATCTGGAAGCCCAAAAAATAAATCCCAAAAGAAACTATTCGAAAATCACGGATGAAATTCCTGGAGGACTCCGGGGACTGCTTGAAAAATTCTGGAAGAAATCTCTTGAAGGCCGAACGTAAACTAAAAAGTCACAAAACATCAAAAACATGAAAAAAAATCTTTAGGATCCGCGGCTTGTATTGTCCTATAGGCTGTACCAATTCCGGGGTCTTTTTCAGATATTTCTCCAGAGATTCCTGAGGAATTCCACGGAGTCATGTCAGTCGATCCTGAGCGACCATTTCAAAAATATCTGAAACTTTGCACAGTTTTTCAATTTCATCTAAATCGCCATTTTTCGATATTAAACCTTCATATTCACTCACGACTAACTTTTCAAAAGGGTGTATGCGAAAATAGTTCAAAAATATTCTAAAAGCTGTACAGCAAAAACGGATTGTTCGATTGTTATGAATTTTTCAGCAAAGTTAGATAACTAAATGATGATTCCTTAGAAAATATACACTGTAAAAAAAATATTTTTTTACTTTAAAAAAATATGATCTTTGTCACAAAAACTCAAATATCTCAAAACCCTATCTTTTTACCAACGTCAATTTTTTAGGGGAAATGGCCCATTATATCAGCTATCTACCATAAAATTTTGGTGATGGTAAACTGATAAACAAAAAAGTTATGACATTTCATACATTTCACAATTTTTACATTTAGTAACAAAAAAAAAAATTTCTTTGTAAATTATTTCGAGAATTATATTTTGATGTTGATTTTATTGTAAAGGCTACCGCCTGAATTAAACAAATTGTTTTCATGATATTTTTGTTTGATTATTCATAATTGCTGTAGTATCTATTTGAAACTTAGACGCGATCCAGTGTTGTGATCAAAAACATTGAGAGTGTCATACTTTTTATTGTACGTGACTGGTGAAAAAATCCCTTGATAGTGTTGAAAAGCTGTTGATTATAAGAAAAATGGAATTAAACTTATTTTTAAGAGAAAAGCTGTATAATAAAAGTTTTATATACGCGTATACGTCTAGTTTATCTAAAAAAAAAATTACCTCTTAAAGAACAGACTTTATGATCGGAAGAATGTGAGTAACTTCAACAACAACAAATGCATGAGAGGTACATACCATAGACAAACAGACGAAACGCCTAGAACAATTTTCGTGAAAATCCATCGCCCAGTTCACACTAACACCACCTGGTGGAAATGTTTCACGAAACACTGCGTTGTGCAATATCGTCATCAGAAGGCGCTGGTGTGAAACGTCAAACGCACGATGGGCGCTCTTCTGGTTATGAAAGCCACAACCAAGATTCAAAATGATCGTTAAAGGCGTGGTCAATGAAAATTTCGTCAGTGTTACGTTTGTGTGTCTGTATACATACCATGACAATGCTCACGAAAAAGCAAAGAAATACTTCGCTATGGATATTAAATTAATTATTAGTAATTTTTTTCTTCAGTCAAGCAAACAACACCAAACTAGTCAGTTAAAACTAATAAGTGATTTTGTTTATTATAATCTAACGAACAACATAAATAGTCGCTTTCTCAAAGGTCTTCAACTCAACGCTCTCTTGTAGACCGTTTGATGAAAAAAAAATGTTCAAAAGAGTTACGAAATCTCACCGAAAGCACCATAGATAAACTGAAAGAGACTCGTTATGCCCAAATGCCCACATTGAATACAAATTTACTTGCACGTCCTGCCGTCTAGACTTTGACAAACGAGCCATCTGTATATCATCGGTAAAGCAGGGCGCAGGAAGTTCTAAAACGACAACAACTGAGAAATTGCCAGAAGTGCTAAGTGCAGAGAGTCATGCCACCGCACCATCAGCGACATCTGTTTAAACAATTTAATCACGCCCCTTTTCAAAAATGTTTTGGAATATTCTTGAACATCTATACCCATTTCAATATTTTTAACGTTGCAAAACACGCTCTCAACATTCATCTTGAAGAAGAGGGAAAACACTTGTCCTCAAATGTAACAGCAAATTAATGAATAAGGTACACCGGGGCAAGTTGAAACGGGTGGGGCAAGATGAAACAGCGGGTTAACATGATGTTTTCTAATGATAATAAATAGTTTGATCGCCGTAACGCATAGTTTTTGATTCAAACAATCTTTTAACGAAAGATAAATTACAAAATTGTATTGAAATCTGTTTCAAAACTTCGTGTTTCATCTTGCCCCACCCATTTCAACTTGCTCCGGTGTACCTTAAACGACTAATGCGCGGAGGGCGTGATAAAATCGGAACATTACTGTACATATAATATACATAATACATAATAAAAACAGCTTGTTTTACTCACGCACGACCATTAACAATAAAATCAGCATCAAACTGCGATTTCCGGCCGAAATAATTTACACTTAAAAAAAATATTACTAAATGTGATAATTGTGAAATGTTTTAATTGTCATAACTTTTTTGTTTATTAGTTCATCATCACCAAATTTTTATGGTAGATTGTTAATACAATGGACCGTTTTCCCTAAAAAATTACGTTGGTAAAAAGATAGGGTTTTGAGATATTTGAGTTTTTGTGACAAAAATGATATTTTTTAAGATTAAAAAAGATTTTTTTTTCACAGTGTATATTTTCTTAGGAATCACCATTTAGTTATCTAACTTTGCTTAACAATAAAATCAGCATCAAACTGCGATTTCTGACCGAAATAATTTACACAGAAAAAAATATTTACCAAATGTGAAAATTGTGAAATGTTTGAAATGTTATAACTTTTTTGTTTATTAGTTTACCATCACCAAATTTTTATGGTAGATTGCTAATATAATGGACCGTCTTCGCTAAAAAAATTACGTTGGTAAAAAGATAGGGTTTTGAGATATTTGAGTTTTTGTGGCAAAAATGATATTTTTTAATGTTAAAAAAGATTTTTTTTCACAGTGTATATTTTCTTAGGAATCACCATTTAGTTATCTAACTTTGCTGAAAAATTCATAGCAATCGAACGAACCATTTTGGCTGTGCAGATTTTTGAATATTTTTGAACCATTTTCACATACACCCTTTTGAAAAGTTAGTCGTGATTCAAAATTAAAATTTGATATCGAAAAATGGCGATTTAGATGGAACTGAAAAACTGTGCAAAGTTTCAGTTCAATAGAAAATCATGAATTAAAAAATTTGCTTAATTTTGATGCTGTTGCTTGGAATCGCTCTCCTTCCGAAACTTCACCAATAATTTCTTCTGTAATACTTTTGGGTCCTTCAGGATTTCAGCAGGAATTTGTTCCTGAATACCTCCAGGAATTTCGTTCCGGAATTTCTCCATAAACTCATTCCAAGATTCCTCCAGAAATTCATTCCTAGATTCCTACAGGATTTTTTTCTAAGATTCATCAAATATTTTTTCCTTGAATTCCTCCAAGAATTCCGGGATTCCTCCAAGGGCTCCGGGATACCTCTAGGAATCCCTTCTCGTAAAAATTTAAACTCTTGGAGGTATCCTAGATGGAGCAGTGTTCAGAAGATTTTAAAAATATCACGGCAATAAATATTGCAGGAGAAAATAATTCTAGAATGTTTCTGTAACAAGATATAACTGATCTACATCGATTTAATTACATCTAGACTAATTTGGATGGTTCTAAAAGATAATTCAAATAAAATCAAAGTTCCCAGAGACGAGATGCCTCTACGAAGCATCCCCAGAGTACAAGAAGATTGTTCCAATAAAGATAGGATCCTAAACAAGCAAAATTACGTAAATAAAAAACGAACCCCTAGGCCACATGTAATTTTATGGCTGTTCTGACGTTCTAGAAATAACATTTTTTGATTTGAAAATTAAATTTGAAATAAAAATTTGTGATTCGATAGTACGTACGTTTCGATAGTACGTACACTAAACGAAGCGGTGGTGTACGTACTATCGAGGTATGTCTGTATGTAGGGAAACTGTACTCTTCTTCATAATACCGAAAAGAGATTCTACTGTGTATCAAAATTGATAGCAACTAACAATATCCGGATTGCAATCGTCTAACCTTTTCGATTACATAAACCAATTTGGGCCTTTCAAGGAAGCCTCTTTATTGCATGTTTCCTCTTGTGATACATATCTCATTTGCCAAACTCAAGCCCCGGAGCAAACCCAAAAAACGATTACATCTTTCGAGAAGTTCAACACCTCACAAGATGCACTTCATTATGCTCTAGCGATCAGCTCACGAGACAAAACCCCCTCGGGCAATCCCGCCCCATAAAAGTGTCGGAACATTATATCACACACCCTCTCATAAAATCAACAAAAAAAGCACACACGCGAAACCCGTAGCGCGCGTTGATGAACGAGCATGTCGCGAGATGTGACTAACTCTCTTCGCCACATGCCGGTGCTGCCGCCAAATGCATGCGAAAGAAATGCTCGTTGTTGATTGCTTATTATGCGGCGAACCATAAACTGTCGGTCGATCCGTTCGTTGTCGGTAAGTACGAAACGATCGCAATTTTAAGCTTGTTCATCACCAGTGAAGAAGCATGCTTTCCCGCAAAGTGTTGTCGTCGTTCACTCACGCAAATGGAACAAGAGCGGGAGAGCACGTTATGGTTCGACGATGCTCTCAAGGTTGAAGAGATTTTGGACGATCGTTCAATGACATGACGAGGACTAGAAGAGCGAAGCTAAACCCTGAAACCTAAAGCACTTCGCGAACATTACCGGTGGTCGCGTAGCTGCGGAACCGACGACGAATAGTGGGTAAGAACCTCGAAGTGGGCTGGACAATGTCTTATTTTTTATGAGGAAAACTTTTGGGAAAACTTGATAATACATAAAGAAAGTATAGTATCAGAGTAATCTTAGTACAATCTTGTTCACGCAGGACTCCGATATCTGCATGAATTTCTGCAGGGACAGGTGGTATATACAGTCTGCCGTGTGCAAGCGATTGCATAATCACTTTCTGTCTCTTATCAATATTGACCTACAACCTGAACAGAACCTGGCAGAAGCAATTCTCATCTGAGTCTAGAAGATCATCAAAACTGAAACACTAAAAATGTGACATTTCTGATAAGTTTCAAGTTATATTCTGAAAAATATTGAGCTTCTTTACATACAAACATCGATACATCTACATTGTAATGTTTCTTTGGCATTATTCGAGCTGGGATTGATTTATGAAAATGCAAACATAACATATCTTCTGAGCCAAATGTTGATCCAACAACGATCCCACTGTGCGATGCAGTCGTTTTGAAGGTTTTGAAGTACAAATAGCCTCGCGATCAGTGTCGGTCGGTCACCGCCGCGCGCCGCCGGGAATGACGACGCTTAATCTTGATTAGGTAAAATAATAATCCGGTGAAAGGAACTCATACTCCACCTGGGTGATAGTACCTACAGCGTCCTCCAGCACCAGCTGCTGAGGTCCACTGTGAGGCGGCGGTGGATTATGCAATAAGGTGGTTCGGAATTGTCTGCAGTAGTGGATTACGACGATTCGACGATTGGTCGGCATATCGACGAAATGTGAGCTTGAGCCTTAGCTACAAGTGAAGAGCGGGGTGTGGACTTGCGGAAGACTTGTTCTTCAGTCCACCCGGTAGACTATCCGAAGTCAGCTATTGCAGCTCTTTCCAAGATCCTACCATGATTGGATGGGTGGGTGATGTTGAGCAACAGGAACGGGTTTGTCGTGCCATAATACGGGTACTTTCATTTTAATTTAAACGATAAATAAGCAAGTTTATGGAACAAAAGGTTAAAACGGATTATGAGGCTCGGCCGATCATCATTATTGGAGATGGCGGTGCTTTCTGTCCAGGCCGTTTGAGGCTGGCGCAACTTTGTTGCCCTCCGGGCATAGCAATTATACCAAACACAAGACTAGTGCGATTGAAATGGTACGTTATTTAAGTTGGCGTTTAATTTAATTTGTTTTATGTTAGCCATGGGTCGTAACATTTTTTTTTCTCATTCGATTTACAATAACCTTTGCGGGGACTTTCGTACACCGTCTGCGAGGAGTGCTATATGTGATTAATTAATGAACAATAGAAAGGTTTTGAATGTCGTTCTATTCTTCAGGAGCTCTTCGAATTTTTTCCAGGAATTCTTCAGAAATTCCTCCCGGATTACTCCATAAGATCCCCGAAATATCCCGAGGATTTTATGGGGGAATATAGGAAACTATACCATATGCACTTTTGATAAACACCTGGAAAATTTCCCGGGAATCTTCTGGAAGAATTCACGACAAACTCCTGAATATATCCCTTGAAACTCCTGGAGAAACTTTCGAGAAACTAGGGTCTGGGACCATTTGGGCAGGAGCACCTATTTTGGGCACTTGCTGCTATAACTCAGTCAATTTTCAACCGATTGGCTTGATTTTTGAGACACAATCAGCTAGGCACAGTATCTAGCCGTGTACAAAAATTCAAGTCAATCGGTTTGAAATTGACGGAGTTGTAGCAGCAAGTGCCCAAAATAGGTGCTCCTGCCCAAATGGTCCCAGACCCTACTACCGGAGTTCCCGAGAACACGATTAAGAAATTCTCAAGATCCTAAACGTGGTATTCCCAAGAAACTCCTTATGAAATTTCCAAGGAAATCCTAGAGAATTTCCAAAGAACCTCCAAGGGGTATACCCGTAAGTTTACTCGGAGGTATACCCAAGAATCTCCTGGAGAAATCCCCGAGGAACTCGTGGAATAATTTCCGAGGAACTCCTGAGGGAATTCTCGAGGAACACATGGAGTAATTTCTGAGGAGCTCCAGGAGGCGTTCTCGAGGATTTTCTGGAGGAACTCCCAGTCCTATAGGAATTCCCGAGAAACTCCTGCAGGATTTTCAGAGGGACTCCTGCAGCGTTTCCTGAGGAACTTCTGGAGGAATTTCAAAGGGACGCCTTTTTTTTTCGAGGAACTCCGAGAGAAAACTTATTAGGTACATAGACAAATGTAAGGGGATCGACTGTAATTGGTATTATGCAATCCAATCCCCGCTTGCATAATACATAGACAAAAATAATGAGGTTCACACGTCATGTAAATTTATTTTAATCATGTGAACTTTGTGTTATGATGGTTTACATGATATTTTATGACATTTACATGATATGTCATGTAAACTTTTGTGTGGGATATCCTCACGTATAATCCACTTATGTGTATACGTCACATAATTTTACATTCTTTTTTAATCTGTGTATTCTTGAACAAATCTTCAGACAAATCTGCGGGAAATTCTAGATGAAGCTTCTATCTGAAATTCAAACAAAGTTCTGGTGAGAATTACCAATTAAAACCTCGCTAAACTTCTTAAAAGAGCCTTGAATATTTATTTCCAAATTGATTGACCGCCCGTAGATTCCACTCCAGTGTCGCCAGATCAGCTAAACTCGCATAAGGAACCAATGAGATAGCTGCTTGGGACGAACAGGCATCTTCAGTGAGTGAGCATGGATGATCTTCTGGGCGACAATAGTGCCTGCTACATCAGGTTGCAGGTCAATGTGGGCATGTTTGTTGCCAACCCATGTATAAGTGACAGCTTCTAAGGTATACTAGAACGCCATTTTTCCACCCATACATAAAAATAGTTATGAAATTCCATTTGAGCTCTGTGCAAAACTATTTACCACTACTAAAGCAAAAAAGGATCTAGCATACTAAGAGAACTGTCATCTATACTCGAGTTGCAAACAGACCGCGGAATTCACTGCATATGCACAAGTTCATGCGGATGTCGGAGTGTTGTTTTGTATCGTTTGTTTTTGGCACAGGGGTTTACGCATGGGTGCGTGGATGCCAGGTGTAAAGTGATAAATTGTGTGAAAGGTTACTATGAAGCGGCACTGTTTATGGCACAACTAGTAAACCGACTTTTTTTAATCCGTTTCTGGTTCTAGCGGATGGCTATGAACATAGTTTATATGTGAGATGTATATGTAGAGAAAAGAGTATAGAGAAAGTAGATAGAAAGATGCAGGTTGGAGGAAAGGGACAAGCCAGGGAACCAAGGACCTTCTGCACATGAATCAGTAGCGATAGTTACTAGACCACCAAGCTCGTCAAAGAATCTTTGTTTGAGAGATTTTCAGATTCCTTAAGGGAATTCTTAAAATATTATTTCAAAACCTTCAATGGCATTTATAAATGTTCTTGAATGAAATTCTACATATTTTTAATTATACACTTTGATTATTTTGAAAGTATATCTAGAAAAGACTTGTTGAGGTTCGACGGGGGAGTTGACTTATTTCTCGTGGAATTTCGGCTTTCAGTCCAAGAAATGCGTTAATTTTCTTATCTCATCGCCAACGTTTCGATCCAGATGTTGGGATCTTCTTCAGAGCTGATTAATTTCGAGCTTAACCTAAATCCCTAAATGAAGGTTAAGGTGTATGTTACTTGATATATCTGTTTTTTTTTCTTTTGGAACATATTAAGAAATTGACTTCATTTTTCCGAATATCATAGTTGTTCTATGGAATCTATGGTATCTTTTGGAGAAATTTCTAAATAAGTTTTCCAGCTCGGTGCCACAGATACTTTTAAGATAAAAAACAAGAAAGTTGGAAACTATTTTGAGACTATAAATGTTCCAAAAGCTTCTATGACATCGATCTAGATTATTTTTTAGTTTCGTATTCTATATAGGGCCCATATAGCCGAGGCGGTAAATGCACGGGTATTCAGCATGACCATGCTGAGGGGGACGGGTTCAATTCCCGGTCGGTCCAGGATCTTTTCGTAAAGTAAATTTCCTTGACTTCCTTGGGCATAGAGTATCTTCGTGCCTGCCACACGATATACGCATGCAAAATGGTCATTGGCAGAGGAAGCTCTCAGCTAATAACTGTGGAAGTGCTCAAAGAACACTAAGCTGAGAAGCAGACTTTGTCCCAATGAGGACGTTACGCCAAGAAGAGAGAGAGAGAGATTCTATAAAAAAAAGTTGAGGTTTTATGAATAAACTTTTAAAAAGCTTTTTTGCGAACATTCAAGTTTATTTGTTTAAAATTTTGAATCTTAAATTTCAGAATTGATGTCAACAGCTGATAACATTTTCAATTTTTAAAATAGTTCGTTAACCACCCCAAGGAACAATTCAAAGTCATAAATAAGCATGAATGTCGAATTATTGCTGGTTTATAACATTCTCAACCGAGCAAAACCAAATTCTGAATAATAAACTGAAATGATGCTATTTACATTATAGATAAGGCAAAATGCAACATTTGACACGTATGTGAACAAGGATTTAACATAGATATTCATTATCTAAGGATTTAATTACAAGTTTAACAAACGTCAGTAATTTTTGTTTGTTCGTAAGTAAGAGCAAATAGCATTGATATTAGCTGAAGAAGAACTTTTGTCTACACGTTAAAAAAAAACTTATGTTCCACAGTTTCCAAAAGGCACCCCCTAGAATTTGAATGCATTGCGTTGAGATATGGGCAATGAAAAATGAATGGATGAACTAATAAATATTTGTTTGTAGTGCATCCCCTGATAAAAATGGTGAACATCGCACTTTCATACGTTCTGATCCATTTCATGGCATCAGAGATCATATCGTTCATCTGGCTTTTGATTTTTGAGCCTTACCCTCTTGAAAAACAGCATCAATCTTGAATTTTGAGCCGCCATTTCGGAGTGAAATCCGGCAGCCTGGGAATGCTGATCGCCATTGTTGGACTCCAGACTTCTTCCCCATACCAGATACACCCATATTGAATTGTTTTAGAGCCCAAAACGTCATTAAACAGCCGCCATTTTGAATTTTGAGACGCCATCTTGGATATTTTAATCACTATCTTGGATATTTTAATCGACATTTTTGGACTCAAGTCTTTTTCCCAATACCAGATATACCTATATTCCATGGTTTTAGAGCCCAAACTCCATTGAACAGAATCCATTTTGAATTTTGAGTTTCTATCTTGGATTTTAGTCGGCCATCTTGGATATTCTGGTTGTCATTTTTGGAGTCCAGACTTCTTCCCCATATCAAATATACCCATATTGCATGGTTTCAGGTCCAAAAACTCCATTAAATAGTCACCATCTTGAATTTTGAGACGCCATCTTGGCTATTTTGGTCGCCGTCTTGAATAGTTTATTCATCATTTTTGGACACCAGACATCTTTCCAATTCCAAATATACACATATTGCATGGTTTAGAACCCAAAACTACATTAAACGAGCGCCATCTTGAGTGTTGAACCGCCTTTTTGGATATTCTGGTCACCATTTTTGGACTCTGGACATCTTCACTATACCAAATATACCCATATTGCTTGGTTTTTGATCCTACGTTATGCTACGAGGAAGACAAGGACGGCAATCATTGCATGCCGAAAAAACGAAATTGTGTTGCTCTTGTTGTCCTTTTATATGGTCAATTAAAAAACACTTCCAATTGATTTTTAGAAAATAACTCTCTCAATTAAAAAACACTTCCAATTGATTTTTAGAAAATAACTCTCTTTGCAAGCATCAAATCGTTTTGTTGTCTTTGACAAAGTTTTTCGGACGTTCTAGGACTAGAACTATTCTAGGACGTGCATCAGCTTCATCGGTTACAAAGTTTTAGACAAAATTGAAAATCACCAGAATAACGTGTGATACCTCAATCTTCATTGTTCGTCGAATCGTGAAAAGACAATCAGGTTTCTGGGCGAGGAGCACAGTCCCAAAGCCATCGCATCAAGCTTTCTGCTGAATCGTGATGGCTTCTCGTTGAGAAACATGAACATAAGCTATTGACAAGGAGTTGTTCAGCAGTTCCCTCGTATCGATGGTTGAGCTGTCTGATCATCCATTAACGATTCCGACGCAATGACACACTAGTTCCCACTAATCACAAATATCAGGATCCAGTCCAGCATTTTGTTATGTATGTATCACTTTAACAGTGTTTGTTGCACAACGGTTTGTTGTCGATTGATAGTTCTGATTCATCCCACTTTTTTCTTGTTAGCTGTGCACATGCTTATTATTTCATCAGTTCGTATCAACAAATATCACTTTTTCGTATAAACTATCCATGATTTTTAATGTAGCTTTTCTTCACATTGTCCATCGTTCTTCACTTACCACACTGAACTTGATCATTGTTGCACTTCTCAGTAGAATATCCCGAAAAAACGAACAAAAAAACACGAAAACGACAACGTCCGCAGCTTTAAACTTGGCCAACCGAGCACTGACCCACGAGAGTCCTATTTCGAGGTCTCCGGTGCTCGAGATCTGCACGGAAACACTGCGACGAGATTAATAATGAAATTGCTTGCCCGGCCAAATGCTTTTATATGATTACCTTCTCTCGGCTGCGCGCCGGCGGTGGCGTGTATGGTTCGGTTCGGCAGAAAAGTCAGCGCGCGCGATCCAACCAACCCGCTCCAGTGGATTTTTTGGGGATGCTTGCTTATCTCGTGGCGCGGTCGGTGGTGGCGGCGAGCAGGTCGGGTACATGGGCCTGGTTCGGAGAAGCCATAGCCAGAAAGGTTTTTTCTTGCCGCTCGGTAGGGATTCCTAGTGGGTACCAGTAGAGACACTCTCTGTGGCAGCCCGGCCTTTCTTCGGCTGAGCCAATTCGAGCAAGATCACGCTGCACGGTGGGTTTGGATAAGATGGGTAACGTGAATAAATAGTAATTAATCGGTGTGAAGCGTTCATATGCTCTCCCTGACTTTAATGCAATATTTTTAATATGGTTTTGAATGTGGATTGCATACGGATGATAACTTGAATGAATTAATAATTGAAATTTGATTAGATTTGGGTTGGATTTGGATTGGATTAGGATTAGATTTAGGTTGGATTTGGATTGGATTAGGATTGGGTTTAGATTGGATTTGGATTGGATTTGGATTGGATTTGGATTGGATTTGGATTGGATTTGGATTGGATTTGGATTGGATTTGGATTGGATTTGGATTGGATTTGGATTGGATTTGGATTGGATTTGGATTGGATTTGGATTGGATTTGGATTGGATTTGGATTGGATTTGGATTGGATTTGGATTGGATTTGGATTGGATTTGGATTGGATTTGGATTGGATTTGGATTGGATTTGGATTGGATTTGGATTGGATTTGGATTGGATTTGGATTGGATTTGGATTGGATTTGGATTGGATTTGGATTGGATTTGGATTGGATTTGGATTGGATTTGGATTGGATTTGGATTGGATTTGGATTGGATTTGGATTGGATTTGGATTGGATTTGGATTGGATTTGGATTGGATTTGGATTGGATTTGGATTGGATTTGGATTGGATTTGGATTGGATTTGGATTGGATTTGGATTGGATTTGGATTGGATTTGGATTGGATTTGGATTGGATTTGGATTGGATTTGGATTGGATTTGGATTGGATTTGGATTGGATTTGGATTGGATTTGGATTGGATTTGGATTGGATTTGGATTGGATTTGGATTGGATTTGGATTGGATTTGGATTGGATTTGGATTGGATTTGGATTGGATTTGGATTGGATTTGGATTGGATTTGGATTGGATTTGGATTGGATTTGGATTGGATTTGGATTGGATTTGGATTGGATTTGGATTGGATTTGGATTGGATTTGGATTGGATTTGGATTGGATTTGGATTGGATTTGGATTGGATTTGGATTGGATTTGGATTGGATTTGGATTGGATTTGGATTGGATTTGGATTGGATTTGGATTGGATTTGGATTGGATTTGGATTGGATTTGGATTGGATTTGGATTGGATTTGGATTGGATTTGGATTGGATTTGGATTGGATTTGGATTGGATTTGGATTGGATTTGGATTGGATTTGGATTGGATTTGGATTGGATTTGGATTGGATTTGGATTGGATTTGGATTGGATTTGGATTGGATTTGGATTGGATTTGGATTGGATTTGGATTGGATTTGGATTGGATTTGGATTGGATTTGGATTGGATTTGGATTGGATTTGGATTGGATTTGGATTGGATTTGGATTGGATTTGGATTGGATTTGGATTGGATTTGGATTGGATTTGGATTGGATTTGGATTGGATTTGGATTGGATTTGGATTGGATTTGGATTGGATTTGGATTGGATTTGGATTGGATTTGGATTGGATTCGGATTGGATTTGGATTGGATTTGGTTTGGATTTGGATTGGATTTGGATTGGATTTGGATTGGATTTGGATTGGATTTGGATTGGATTTGGATTGGATTTGGATTGGATTTGGATTGGATTTGGATTGGATTTGGATTGGATTTGGATTGGATTTGGATTGGATTTGGATTGGATTTGGATTGGATTTGGATTGGATTTGGATTGGATTTGGATTGGATTTGGATTTGGATTGGAAGCAAAAAATAAATAATCGAAATTTTTTCGACTTCAAGCCCACCTTGCTCCATGATAGTAAACAACCCCCAGTTTGATCGTGAAGAGAGCAAATTGATCGTATCAGCTCACCAAACTGCACTTCACAGTCAGCCACTAGGAAAACACCGGCGGCAGGTTGCGAATCAAGGTGATCGAGCGTAGGTACCTGTGGTACCTAGGGCACCACGACGGATGCAACGTCATTCGTAAAACAAAAACTCATTCCACTCTCTTTCTCCCGCTCGAACGCAGACCGGTTGCTTACGTGCGGAGCTTCTATGATCTCTCGAATTTTGAAACGTCGAACATGTGCTCGGGCTTCGGCTTCGAACAGATTTTAATCCTTTCGCTTGAGCGAGCCCACTGATCGGATGACTGATGACCGGTTGCAATGGTTTTGATGTGCATTTCGTTGGAAAGCTGAAATATGTATCTCAGGATGACGCCTCCCTGCGTCCTTGACGTGATGTAATAATCACTCTTCTTGACGCTTGACTATTTTTGGTATGAAAATTGGGTTAAATGGATTATCCATTTCTGAGTTAAGACAAAGTGTAGTGACATTTGTATTACTAGCTAGCAACTAGTGTGGCGATTTGCTTTTGCAAGCCTCTTCCTCTTAGCAAGCTAATACAGTACCTATTTGATTTGTTTTTCTTTTTCAAGTGATTCTTCCAGGAAATTAACCAGAGATTTATTCAGATTATGTGGGGATTAGGGACTTCTTAAGGGATTTTCTTAGGGATTTCACAAGAAATTCAACAGTGTTTTCATCCTGGTGTATTGCTAGGGACTTCGCCATGAATTTATTCCAGGGAGGTTCCACAAGAATTCTTCCACCATTTTCTTCACGAACTCCTCCATGAATGCATCTAGTGATTTTTTTTTGGGATTTCTTCAGGTTGTTTTTTGAGTTTTTCCAGGATTTTTTTAGGGATTCCTCCGAGGATTTACCCCAGCGTCTCTCAATGGTTTTTTTTTTGCTATGATTCTCCTGGGAGTTTCTTCAGAGAATCTCCAATGGATTCTTCCAGAGCGTTCTCTAGAGATCTGAACAGAAATTTCTACAGGAATTTTTTTCACGGATTTCTCAAGAGTCCCTCGAAAATCCGGGGATTACTTTTGCGATTACACTAAGGGTTATTTCTAAGGTTCTTCCAGCAATCACACAAACAATAAATTCTAGAATTTCTTTCCTTTTCCCAGTATTTATCCGGGAGTTCCTGACTTTATCCGGGAGTTCTTGAATTCCCGAGGTGGTTCGAGGAAATTCCACGCTCGTACACTGAGAAGTGGGTTGCCCACGTGGACAGCATCGGTTCAAGGGAACTTCAACGAATTCCAGAGGGTTTCAGGAGATTTTAGCGGTTTTCATGGGTGTTTCAGGGGTGTTCATGAGTCTTACTGAGTCTCAGAGATGTTTGAGGGGGACCACAGCGAGTTGCAGGGGCATTTCTGAGAGTCTCAGGGTATTTCAGTGTGTCCTGGAGGCTTTAGGACTATTTCAGCGGTTTGAATAGGTTTCAGGGTGTTCCAGGGGATTTATGGATTTGATTATGGTTAAGAGTGTCTTGGGGGTGTTTCAGAGTGTCTCGAGAGATGTCTGGGGGTATCAGTGGCATTTCAGGGGCTCATCAGGCGATATTAACAGATTTCAATGGGTTTCAGGGGAGTTTTAGGATCGTTCCTTGGGCGTCTAAAGGGGTTTTCAGGAGGCTTTCGGGAGATTTTTGAGCGTTTACGAAGAGTTTTGTAACGTTTTAGGAGCTTGTTTTTTTTTGTATCTGCCCTAAGCTAGTTAATCTCGGGACCCACGCTTTACTTCCCTTCCGAAGGAAGAACTTACATTTTGTGAGTTTGTTGGGAGTGGGATTCGATCCCAGGTCCTCGGCGTGATAGTCAAGTGTTCTAACCATCACACCAGGTCCGCTCCCCCTGGAGCTTGGTTTTCAAATGCGTCCCAGGTCGCTTTTCTGGATGCAACCTCGCATGTCTAGAATACATTTGTAGGGGTCGGTTTTTTCGGCTAGCCTAATGTGACCCATCCGTCTCCAAAGGGTTAAAGCACTGACTCACACATAATTCCTTCTTTTTATGCTCTGTTTTATTTATTCCAACCCCAGTGCATTTCCCAGTGCAAACCCCATTTCATAAGAAGAGGTTCCAGTTTACACCGGAAATATGTCATGAAATTTAGCTGAAGTTTCTCCATGTGATTGATAACTTTGTATTCCTTTTATTAATATTATAGAAACAGTGAATTAAAAACAAAAAATATAATTAGGTTAAAAAATCGCTCTTTTCGGCAAAACCATGTAAAAAATCTAAATATCTTTTGTGGGAAAGTCCTGTAGCAGTTTCACTAGATTCATTATGGCAATTTCAACAAAAAGTCTCAAAAACACTAACAAAAATCAGAGGGGTGTGTGCAAGACACAACCGCATGACGTAAACTACGTAAAGCAGTTTGTTATGAACGACAAAGGACTACTATGCAATTTCTTTGGATCCATAATAGTATTTGTAGTGGCTAATGGTTTTGAAAATCGTTAATTTTAACAATGTAAACTCTACAAGATTTTGGTGGATTCTGGGGACTTGTGTTGGAAATATTTATGACAAAGTTTGAAACATAAGCAAAGCCTGAGGAAATTGCTTTATAGCTATACACTGTATACAAAAGAAGAAAGCGTACTCGCCAGATTCGGTGACACGACCAAATGATGAGACAAGCTGTTGCATTTAGTTTAGGAGTAGTTTTCGAAATTCGGCGATTGTGACACTTATGTTACCAGCGTCACTTTGTCAGAAAATCTACCGTTTACTCTTTCCTAAAACTGCTCTCAAAAGGGCTGTTTGAACAATAATTTGTTAAAAATATTGCATGTGTCATCAATAATTTCGTTGTTCTGCCAGCAAATGTCAGAACAGCTACAATGATAGGCTTTGTAAGAATAATTGGTTTGATAGTCTAAATTTTCAATCACTTGTTAGGGTTCGTTCAAATATTACGTAACGCTAACGGGGGAGGGAGGGGGTCTAGCTCTGTGTTACGCTTCATACAAAATTCCAAAAGTCCCCATATAAAATTTGTTACGTGGGGGAAGGAGGGGGTCTAAAATTGTGAAATTTTGCGTTACGTAATATTTGAATGAACCCTTATGATGAAAAGGAATGCAATAGTGCAAAGGGCGCACTAGAGAAATGTTACCTTTTCTGCGACAAGATGCGGTTTGATTTCTACAGAATGCTTTTGATGTAGTTGGTTTCAAATTGTTGGCGGTAGCAACTTTCTTGGAAAATTCACCGTACCCTCTTTCAGAAAATTGTTGGCCCTCCAAAGAACTGTTCGAACCAATTTTACAGAAAATTGAGCTCCTATACGACAAAACACCAAATGCTTTCGAATAATTATCTCATTGAATGTTTGTATAATTTCGATAAATCATGCAAATGTTTAGGCAAAATTGTAAAGATTTACGAATTTTGCGAAGACTTACACACATTGAAATATTGCAACACTAAGTAATACATTTCATCAAAATGAAATTTTCTTCATCATCTGAAAAGAAGAAAATGTTTTCGAAATTGCACAGTTTAAACAAATTTGTATTGAGTATCCCATGGTTGTGACGGAGCGCTATTCAATTTTCACACAGCGCTCATAGTGATTAACACTTGTGTCCTGGGATTTCGTCCTAAGAAAATTATTCTTTCACTCCAGTGGGACATATTCGTAGCCCTTACAAGGACTGTTTTACTGCAAGCGCGATTCAGCGGTGTAATTTTGTTGGCTTCTGCAAAGCTGCCTGGACGCCCGATGAAGCCAGAATGAAGAAAGCTTCCGCTCCTACCGCACCAGAGATCTGATCCGGTGTGAACTGGTTAGCAGCCCCACTGGTACAGCGTACAGCGATGCGAAGACGACTAGCAACATCCAACGACCACCGCGCCCGGCTAGCCAAAGCATACTGAAGGGAGAAGCAAACGAAGAAGACTTAGTCTTCCGATGCGTTTCCCTCGAGGTGTGAAAGAATGATGAAAGATTGAAAGATAAGAAGAAGTTTGTGTGACCCGGCGTCTTGGAAAATTATTCGGTTCTCTCTTGTGGAAAATATTTTCGAAGCCCTTAGATGGGCTGTTTAAATCTATATGCTGAACAATAATTGTTCAATTATTGTGTACATGAGGTAAAATCCGGTAGTTATGACAATCAAATCCAGAACGGCAGCGTTTGCTTTGCGTGACGGGACAGCAAGCCCTCGCTGCTGCCGTGTCGTGTCAGTTTTGCCGTGCACCAGTGTGAACCGGTTGGTGGTGTCTCCAGTAGCACCGCGCACGACGACGATGCGAAGGTGAACACGAATGAACAAATTCCCCTCTCGCACGTGATTGGTTAGATGAAAGAGGGGTGAAAATTAGTGATGCCATACAGATAATCTGATCTGATCTTTGCACAATGCATACCAATTGCTTTCGAATTATAATTATCTTATTGAACTTTTGCAAATCGATCAGCACAATTATAATGTTTAACAAATAATTTCTATAAATCATGCAAATTTTTCGGCAAAATTGTAAAGAACATTTAAGAATTTTGCGAAAACCTACATACATTGAAATATGGCAACACTGAGTAATACATTTCATCAAAATGAAAATTGCATTATCTGAGTTGAAGAAAATGTTTTCCAATTGCGAAACAACTAGCACAGTTTTCGCACATAAAATTTTGAATTGAATTTCTCATTGTTGCGACAAAGCGCAGTTCAATTTTCACACAGCGCTCATAGTGATTGACACTTTTGTGTCCCGGGCTTTCTCAGGAGAAAATTATTCGGTTCACTCCCGTGGGACATTTTCGTAGCCCTTTCAAGGGCTGTTTTAATTTACTTGCAGTATTACTGCAAGCGCGTTTCATGATTATGTTAATTCCGATGTTGGCTTGTGCTGCCCGGACGCCCGATGAAGAAAATTTTAGCAGAGATCCGATCCGGTGTGAACCGGCTGGCGGCCCCACTGGTACCGCGCACGGCGTTGCCATGACGACTAGTATCAGCCGACGACCACCGCGCACGCCTAGGCAGAACATACTGAAGGAGGCTTTCCTCCTGAGAAAATTATTCGGTTCACTCCCGTGGGACATTTTCGTAGCCCTTTCAAGGGCTGTTTTAATTTATTTGAAGTATTACTGCAAGCGCGTTCCATAATTGTGTTAATTCCAATGTTGGCTTGCGCTGCCCGGACGCCCGATGAAGCCAGAATGAAGAAAATTTTCGCAGAGCTGATCCGGTCTGGTTGGCGGCCCCACTGGTACCGCGCACGGCGACGCGACGACGACTGATAAAGCAAGTGGCAACAGCCGACGACCACCACGCTCGGCTAGCCAAAGCATACTGAAGGGAGAAGCAAGCGGAGAAACTGGCTAGCAGTCCTCCGATGCGTTCCCCTCGAGGTGTCGCGGAAGAATGATGGAAGATGAGAAGAAGACAATAACTTATATACCAAGCGAGAAAACCCAAAAAATGTGCTCGCTCGTGATTGGCTGGATAAAATTTAAACATAGGTTCACTTTTCCGCAATTTTCAATAGTTTGCTGTTGAAAATCAATAGTTTTCTCTATTCGACATGAAAGGGACATAGTTTTGCGATTGTTTGATGGCAAAATTTTAAAAATCGGTCAATAAATGGCTGAGTTATTAGCGTGCAAAATCTTTCATAATTTCGTGACGGTCGCAAAATTTAGATTTTCATTTTACACCCGGTGCCGTGGTACAGTACCGTACCTTCCCCATAGACGTAGTTTACGTCAAAATCGTTTCCGCTTACCGTTTTGGCTTTCATTTGATTTTGTTTTTTCGTAGACAACTAGTTTTCAATCGTTTGAAAATTCATCCTCTTTCTAGTATTTTTGTTTCAAATTTCAAGGCAACTCACCTCTCTTCAGCTGCATTTTATTGATTTGATTTGTCTTTATTTAAGAGACTTTTAGCCCTTGGCTGGTTCGTCTCTATTTTTCTGCATTTAGCCTGCTTCAAGAATCACTCATCGCGGGACAACGCTCGCCAGATCACGCTTTACCTGTTCCATCCATTGTGCCTTTGCGTTCCACGCCTTTTTATACCAACCAGATCATTTGCAAACACCAATTCTGCATTCTTGCAACATGTCCTGTCCACCGTATTCTTACAGCATTGACTATTTCCAGGATGTGGGGTTCATCATAGAATGCAGTGAGCTCGTGCTCCATCCTTCGCCGCCACACACCGTTCTCTTGCACCCCACCAAAGATCGTCCATAGCACACGTCGCTTGAAAACTCTGAGTGCTTGCAGGTCCTCCCCAAGCACGGTTCGTTTCTCGTGTCCGTAGAGGATCACCGGTCTTATAAGCGTCTTGTATATGGCACCATTGATGCTGGGGTGAATCTTTTTCGACCGGAGTTTCTTCTGGAGCCCGTAGTAGGCCCAACTTCCGCTCAGTGTCACGCTATGTCTGAACCAGCAGATTATAAAAATTGCTTGTACATCGGGTTTCTTTCCATAAAACATCAGTATTCAAGCTATATTTTCATTTGCAGAAGGTTTCAAAATATTCTATCGGGGAAATTTTGAATTTTCCATCTTTTTGACCGTTTTTCATACAAATTTGCTTGAAATCCTCATTTTCGGCCAATTTCTCTCCCATACAAAATGTATGGAAAAATTTTCACCGATAGAATATTTTAAAACCTTCTGCAAATGAAAATATAGCTTGAATACTGATGTTTTATGGAAAGAAACCCGATGTACATTCAATTTTTATAATCTGCTGGTTCAGACAGTAATAATTAAATTAATTTAATATTATTATTAATATTATATTATTAATATTATTATTAATTTGGTAATAACTCAAATTCTCAAATCTCATGGTTGATTTGTTTCACGGGCGATTCTTGACTCGCCAAACTCACCGCTGAAAAAATCATGCATGAATTGACTCGCGATTTCACTCATTGCATCATTTCTTGGTGTTCTTATTATTTACATCAAAGTTTTTAGGATTATATGATAGAACAAAAGCAAATCTAGCATACAATAACAGTTAATGCCGTTCCAATTGATTTGGGTTAGTTTTACAAGCGAACGAGATTTCGGCGCTTGACTCGTGAGAGCGAGATTTTGCATGAAAATCTGACGCGTGAGAAAGGGGCTGTCCATAAACCACGTGGTCATGAGGGGGGGTTCGGCCAATGAGCATTTTGTATGGACGAATAAAAAATTTTGTATGGACAAATGACCACGTTGAGAAGTCCCAAAAAAAGACCACGTGGTTTATGGACAGCCCCAAATGATTCAAAATCGCGCGCGAGTTTGCTCACGCAGGAGTGGTTCATGAGTCTGCTTTGAGTGTGATTTTACCAACACTGCTTCCGCTTATAATGCGCCTTCGAATTTCACGACTCACGTTGTTGTCAGCCATCAGTAAAGATCCGAGGTAGACGAATTCCTTCACCACCTCGAAGGTATCCCAGTCTATCGTAACATTACTAGCCGTCTGGCTCTGGTCGTGTTCGGTTCCGCCTACCAGCACGTACTTTGTTTTTGAGGCATTCACCACCAGTCCGACTTTTGCTGCTTCGCGTTTCAGGCGGGTGTACAGCTCTGCTACCGTTCCAAATAATCTGGCGATAATGTCCATGTCGTCCGCAAAGCACACAAATTGACCGGATTTTGTGAAAATCGTTCTCCTGCTGTTGAGCCCGGCTCGTCGCATCACACCTTCAAGAGCGATGTTGAAGAGTAGTCATGAGAGTCCATCACCTTGTCGCAGTTCTCGACGAGAATCGGTTGAACTGGAGAGTTCTCCCGAAACCATTACGCAATTTTCACACCGTCCATCGTTGCTTTAATCAGCCTAGTCAGCTTCCCAGGAAAGTTGTTTTCGTCCATGATTCTCGATAGCTCTGCGTGGTCGATACTGTCGTATGCCGCTTTGAAGTCGATGAACAGGTGATGCGTTGGGACCTGGTATTCACGGCATATCTGGAGGATTTGCCGCACGGTAAAGATCTGGTCCGTTGCCGATCGGCCGTCGATAAAGCCGGCTTGATAACTTCCCACGAACTCATTCATTTTAGGTGACAGACGACGGAAGATGATCTGGGATAGCACTTTGTAGGCAGCATTCAAAATAATGATTGCCCTGAAGTTCTCACATTCCAAGTAGTCACCTTTCTTATGAATGGGGCAGATTACCTCTTCCTTCCACTCCTCCGGTAGCTGTTCGGTTTCCCAGATCCTGACTATCAGCCGATGCAGACAGGTGGCCAACTTTTCTGGGCCCATCTTCATGAGTTCAGCTGCGATACCATCCTTACCAGCTGCTTTGTTGGTTTTGAGCTGGCGAATGGCATCCTTAACTTCCCTCAGCGTGGGAGTTGGTTCATTTGCAACCGCCCCAATCTCGAGCGATTGTAAAAAAAATTAAAAAAAAATGTACTTTTCGGATGTGATATTTTGTGGAAAAGCTAAATGAATCCTTAAAATAGGTTATTTATTAGTTCTTATACTTAGCTGCGTTTTCCATGTCAGATTTTCAGGAGCTTAATGATTACTCTTCCTGTTTTTCTTTTTTTTTTCACAAAATAAAAACGAACTTCCTAGTCTTCACTATACACTTCAATATCACTTACTAAGAACTCCCTAAATAACTCAACTTCTTAATAACAACTCTTAAAAAAATTCTAAGCACTTCCTTCTAACTTCTTAATAACTTCTTAATAACTTCTCTCGAATAAATTCCTAAGCACTTCCTCGATCAAGGGTCCGGCAGCGGTTTTTATATCCTGAGATTTCAACCTATACATCAACTCTCATTACAATACATATGCACTACACTTTTCAATCATCCCCACTCTGGAATCAGAAAAGAATCCTGGAGTTCCTGAGCTGGAAAGAGATGTGCATATATCCTTCTTTCATTTGTGCTGTTTCCCCATATGATGTCTTTTTGAATCAAAGAGATTCATTTGACCAATCGCATTCCAAAATTTTCCCCCCGAACTTGCATGCGTTTCAGCCTCTGCGCCTAGAAAAAATCTTGAGCTCGGGATAAACTTTGATTTTTCATGGCGAGTTAAAAACAAATATTCAAATCTAATGAAACTTCGATTCTATTGGAACCCAACCCGTTTCTACACACCAAAAGTATATTTTCAGACCGATAGTTTTTTTCGTCCTTAAAAACTAAACATCATTCCATATCACTTGTGTTCCCATAAAAATCGAACCCATCATTTTATAATTTGAAGGCAAACCATCCTCATGAAGTCCGACCCTAAAGGGGCCTTTTCTATTTTTCAATCCGACCACGTCCGAGATAATTATCCATGACAAAAAAAAGTTTTCGTTCAGCATCGGGATAATTCGGGTCCCTAAAAACAATGGTGGGGAGAGATCGAGTCAACTTCGGAATATTTATCCGTGATAAATGGAAGGGAGAGATCGGATCTGTATTCGTTAAACTTCGGAATATTTATCCGTGATGAATGGAAGGGAGAGATCGGGTTCATATTCGTTCAACTTCGGAATATTTATACGTGATGAATGGAAGGGAGAGATCGGGTTCATATTCGTTCAACTTCGGAATATTTATCCGTGACGAATGAAAGAGAGAGATCGGATCCACGATCGGTCTTGATCGGGATACGGGTCCTACAGAATATCCCTAAAGAGTGGTGGGGAGAGATCGGTTCACCTTCGGAATATTTATCCGAAATATGGTATACTCCCCACCATAGTCCATATTTGCAACCCCTACCCATAAATAAAATTTTCACACACTATCAATATAAAGTGGTGGGGTAAGATCTAATTCGTGATGAAAATGAAGTTTCCCAATTGATTGATTCGTACTCAAATGTATGAAGAAAATGTCTCGTACTCAAATTCGTTCGAGAACCCCTGTAGTACGAATACTCATAATCACAGTTGGATCGATTGTTCCTTACACCAGGCTCTCGCCTTGAATAAGTGGCTGAATCTATGCCTTGTATGAATCATTGAATGGATTCCTATCTCCATCTATCGAAACATATGCCATGTTCCATAAGAGGTAATCTGTTCTAAATGGAAGAACAAAAAGAAAACCCAAGACGGACTGTCGCTTGCAACACGCATTGCGTTTTGATCGCGCGTCCGATCGATATTTCTCCAAACATAAACAACTCTCAGCTAAACGCCAAACTATCGGTGATCGTTCTAGAGGAAGAGTGTTTATAAATATTGTCGCATATGGTGTATGCAAGGTTTTCTCCCCTTGAACTTGAAAAGTATTCAATGTCAGGGCTATATGTGGCTTGTTATGCTCGCAGTGGCGAGTGGATCTAGGCCAAATCGATTCAATTCTAATTGATTGGTCCAAAGTAAATTTGGACACTCAAAAACACTCAACTACTGCTTTTAATCAAATATGCCAACTTGTAACAAACTGCCTTTTTACAATGGGCAGTTTGTTGCACATTTCCGTCCTCCGCTGCACTGGCGTCGTCGTTTTCTCCGTTGCCGTGGGCTCCCGTGCCTACCCGGGTAGAGGCTAATGGCAAACAAAGGACAAAATAATAACTGGTTTTGCCATCATATCTCGTTTTGCTATTCTTCTGTTATTATGAAAAACTTAAAATAGCTAATCAATAGCAAAATATACAATCATAGCAAATCTTGTCATTGATATGTTATTCATGAATAATGTTAAATAACACATCAATAACAAAAATTACTATCATGGTAAAACTTGCAATTTAGCACCTTTTATAATGAATTGTATAAAATATCAAAACAATAACATAATTTACATTCCTAGCTAAATTTACCATTATTTTGATATTGTGAGAAATTATTTATAAACATTAGGCAGCATAACATATGTATTTCTTAATATACCATTAACTATTTGTATATTTCAAGCATAATGGTGGCTACGTTCATCAGAGTGAATTTGATTTTAAGTTCGTTTCGTTTTGAGTTTTAATTTCCACAAAATAAAACTGTTTTTACATTGATTGAATTTTATTGAAGGAAAAAAAAAGAAATGGCTCATTTTACCTTTCTTCTGCAACTTTGAAATAATAACTGAATCTACCATTATTTTAAAATTGAATTTGAACAACTAAACCTACCATTATTTTGATCGCCACATAATCAGCTAAATTTGTTCTTATTCTGTAATCAATAACTCAAGAATGTCATATTTTGTTATTCGCCGATAACAATTAATTTGGGTCTTATTTTGTTATCAATATCTCAATAATAACTTATTTTGTTCTTCAATTTAATCCGCATGCTATACCATTACTTTGTTATTACAATGGCAAAATAAGTTATTTTTATGTTTTTCTGCTACCAAAATTTTGTTATTATTTTTGTTATTTTAACTCTTATTTCAAACAAACAAATAACACATTTTGCCATTCAAACATTCTGTTTTAATGGTAAAATTTGCCATTCTTTTGCCATTAAGCTCTACCCGGGTACGTTCTCCACGCCGTTCATTGAAGTGCTGCTTCCACCTTTCGATCACCTCACGTCCGTCCGTCAAGAGGCCTCCGTCATTATCCCTGCATATTTCGGCTCGCGGCACGAAGCCGTTGCGGGATGCGTTGAGCTTCTGATAGAACTTTCGTGTTTCTTGGGAATGGCACAGCTGTTCCATTTCTTCACACTCTGCTTCTTCCATGCGGCGCTTTTTCTCCCGAAAGAGGCGGGTCTGCTGTTTCGGCTTCTGTTTTTAAAGTTCCACGTTCTGTCGAGTCCCTTGCTGCAGCATTACACTCAAATGGAGGTTAGGTAAAATCTATTTAGGTCCCTCCATTTAGGTAACGTTACCTAAATGGAATTTGATTGTGTTCAGATCAGTTGGAGTACTTGAGACTAGGTATAAGGTTGGTTTACGGAAAAGAAGTAGTGTGTGGTGTTGAGGGGATATGGGGGGAGGGGAGGAGGGATGCAGTGTTGAGATATGCCTCCTAAACCCCCCCCCCCCTCCCTTCCATGCAGTGTTGAAAAGTGTCAGTATCCGGCGTCATTTCCAGCTAAAATTGAGATAAGCAACCATCCTTCCATCATTCATTTGATATGTATAAGCTCCTGCATTGATGACGTCAATCCCGACATTAACATATCATTCACCTGTTTTTATTTTGGCCACGAAACCCAACATAGACACAACAGTTGTTCAATGTTGGTCCAACAATGGTCCAACATGCGATAAAAATTGACCCGACTTTGACCCGACATTCAATTATTTTTCAGTCTCGTGGAATTTTGCAAGGTTTTTCGTGTTTCGTGCCCAGTTAGTCATTTGAATGACAATTCTGATCTAAGACTCTCCAAATCCCCCGAAAACGCCCCTGAAGCCCCTCCCCTCCTGAAACCCATCCCCTCCTGGAACTCCTTGGAAGCCATCTGAAACTCCGGATGACCTCCTTTAAATCTCCTAGTAACTCTCCCTTCTTAAACTTCTTTGCAACCTTCTACTCCATTTAGGTAATGAATCCATTTAGGTAAAAATTCTATTTAGACAGTCCCGACCCATTACCTAAATGGAGGTTTTGGTGTACCGCCCTCGCTGCGTTCTTCTCCTCCAAAATCGTTCTGCACTCTTCGTCGAACCATTTGTTCCGTCGATTCCGTTCCACGTACCCGATGGTGCTCTCGGCTGAGGTTCTATTTTGATCACTTCCCTGTAGAACTTAATCATTATTATTTCAACTGACTTTATTGTTTGTACACGGTATCTCATACACAGATAAAATAATGATATTTTCACGTCATGTAAACTTACTCTTATGATGGTTTACATGATGTATCATGTAAAGTTGTGTTATATGTCATGTAAACTCACAGAGTCATGTTGATTTACATGACATGTAATGGAAGTTTACATGATATTTTATGACTTTTACATGATATGTCATGTAAACTTCTGTGATATTCCACGCTCCAATCATGTGCATCATATGTCACAGAATATTACACTCTTTTTTCGATCTGTGTACTGTATCTAGTCGGATACAAAAGTTTAGTTGAAGTTATAGTTCAGTTATGGTTGAAAGTTGCCAAAATATGACCGTCTACCCATATGCCCCAGCACGCTATTTATGTATGAAGTTATACATGAAGACATTATTGTTTATTTTTTTACGTACGTCAATGTCATGGCAATTTTGCTTCGGTATGTGCATCAATACACCATTCGGAATACTTCTATCGACAGCTGAACGGTTTTCTTGGTAAGATAATTATTCCCCTGTAAGAAAATTACCGGCGGATTTAAATGAGCTGCCACATTGAGACCCTAAATGCAACATTATATGGGTCTCAAAACGTAAAGGTCATTGTACCGATATTTCGGTTAATTATTTGAAGACGAGACGGCACAAAAGTGGACTTGTGACTGTCTGTCATGGCAATCAATAAACAAGGGGAAAGCTTTTCACTACTTCATTGTTGCTAGGAAATACATTTGTTGGAAGAAATTTCCGTGTGATGTCAAAACAATAAAAATAAGAGAAAAAAGAGGTCAAACTGGAAAAAAGGCATACCGTTGATAATGCGTTGTCATTTGTTATAACAATAATTGATAAAACGCCTTTTCTCGCTGATAATTACTTGGAAATAATTATCGATTGAATAAAAATGTCACCGACATTTTGCTCACATTCGAAAATTGGTTTCTTTGTCATTTTCGACGGGTCTTCTTCTGGCCTTCTGTCCGTTGAAGTTGAACCATCAAAAGCATCTCCGACATCGCATGCTTGACCGACCGCTTCAATACAAAAACCAACTCCGTGAACCGAGCCTCTGATAGTTATGATCCAATTATCATAAAAATCGCAATGCCTATTCGAAGAGCTGTGGCCGCATCAAAACCATCGTAAATGACACAATCTCTGCCATTTGTCCGCTCCTTTCGCTCGGATATTTCGTCTCACATTAAAACCAGAGCCTCCTCGCATGTGATCCGGGTGACACAGGTACGCGTTACCTTTCGGGACTGGACGGGCACGCGGTACGAGCGACCGACCCGGGGAAGTAATCATATGTTTATACTTCTTGTCTCTCTCGTTACCTACATCTTCAATGGTCAAGTCAACCTGGCTGGCACGGCAGGTGTTACATAAAGCAACCTTGCGGGTCTCCGATCGACCGTGGCTGAGATAGATTGTTGTACCTGATGAAAACGAAACGGAGCCCCGTTGCACTTTCTTTCGTACGCATTGCAGCTTAGCTCCCCGTACCTACATACGTACGTACGTACGACCCAATCCGAGTCCCTTTCAATGGGGTGGCTTAATCTCTCGCGTGTTGGTCCTACAGAGTTGGCTCGCTACCGCCCGTTTGTCCAAAAATCGTAATTGAGGCCATCGTCGCAGTGGGAACGCCTGAAGCTGTTTGGCGGGATTTTTCCATCTTTCTGCAGTCGTCTTGGTTTGTGTGTTAATCGGTGCTCTATTTATCCCTTCACTTTGGGTTAATGTGACCATTTCGCCGTTATTGCATAATTAAGACGAAAAAATGTGTATGGCAAGAAACAGAGACGCACAATTGGAATGTTGCCTATCATAATCAAGTGTGTGACTTATGGCGAATGTGGGGATTTATATACTGTTTACCTTATTGTATGTCACAGTTCTTTCAGGAGAGACTTCTGATAAGTGGAGCCCCATACTTCACTTACTTGATAATTTCTTGGTGGGCTACGATTTACTCCGTTGAATCTATGTCTAGTGCAGAATCACTGGACCCGGTTTTGGGGCAATCGCTTCCAGTCATCCCGGAGGTCAAATTCTCTCAGATATTTTCCAACCGCAAACAGCCATCGTATGCACGGCTTGCCAGGGAGTTCTCTACTACTTACACTAGTTTACAAACAGCATTTGTGAATTCGGTACTGATGATCATTTTTCGTACAAAAGAATGTCCTGAGTTCGAAAACGCAAAGGAAAAAACACCATGTACCGATGCCTCTGTTGAAGATGTGATAAGCTGCGATCAACGTTGATAGAATCGGCGTGCGTCAAAAGATCGTAATGAGAGCTACCTATACATGTAGGTAGGCCGAAAACTGTAGGCAAAGGAGAAGAAATCTGAAAACTGAAAAGTCACGTTTGTTATGATAGTTACTGAACTGATGAAATTTATGAAATAATTCTATTGATACGGAGTGAATTTGAGGTATTTTTCTCGATAAATGTAGTGCATATTCCAGTAATGTGAGTTTTGTGCAACATATATTAAATTCCATGCAATTAACGATAAATTTGTTACCCCAGGTAAAATCTACAATTTGATAACCTAAATTCCTATGAATTCCTTTCACAACTGCTACAATTGAATCTTAAATCTAAACTTAATCCAAAAAATCAAAGTAAGTTTCACATGCTGTATAGTTTTATTTTATTTTTATTTTAATTTATTTATTTTACACGCAATACAAGATTGACATCTTTTAATCGCTACAACGTATTGCATGGAGTTAGTCACCAAAACATCTAAAACAAATACTGAATACTTCAACTCTAATTCTAATAAACAATTAACTAAAAAGTTGATAAGATTAATAACGTATTAGCTAAATTCTATTATATTAACCTACTAAGGTCTGAACCGTTTACTCCCGGTTTGAAGAAGTATCATTTGGCTCCCTGAGGAAAGGTGGAAGAAAAACTTGTTGTTAGTTTATTAAGATTCTTAAATTCAAACAACTTACTGAAAAATAAAACCCTTTTTTAGCTTCAAGCTGTCAACAACAAGACTGCTCTGAGGACCGTTTGCATTTCTATCCGAACAATCTTGAAGAACAACTCTCGGATAACCTCGAAATGCCGGAGAATAACGATGCACCAGGAAGTGGCGATCTCACCTGCATGCTCTGCGAGGATCACGAAAGCGTAGACGATATGGTCCAATGTGACAATTGTGACCAGTGGGCCCACTATACTTGCGCCGGTGTCACCGAAGCTGTAAAGGAGTCACAGTGGGTCTGTACAAAGTACACGAATACCTTGCAGGTGCCAAAAAATTCCAAAAAGGTACCCTCGAAGTAGACCGGTAAGAAAACAAGTAATAAGAGTGATACTGGGTCTGAGTCGGGTAAAGTGGACGCTATTGTCGCTAGTCGTCGCTGGCGCAGCTGCAATGTGAAAAAAATGTTAAAGTGAAACAGCTGGACGAAGAAAAAGCTCTGCACGAGAAGCGTCTGCAGATGGAACGGGAACTCCTGGAGAAGAAGCGGCTGCAGAAACGGCAAATGCAGGAAAAGGAGCTGGCACAGGAACAAGAAGTCCTGGAACAACAGCTGCGTGATGAACAGAAGTTTCTACAACGGCGCCAGGAACTTCGAAGTCGGTTCCAGAAACTTAAACTGGATCTTTCTCAACAGTACGAAGAACATGACGAGACTGATGATGAAGAAGAAGGTGCAGCAGGGGTTGATAGAGCGAAGACCTGGTTGGACACGGTAAGGGATGATCCACGTGGAGCGTATCCAAAGAAGTGTGACGGACATGAGCCGGTTCTCCAATGCTCACACACGAAACCTTCAACCGGGAACAACTTGCGGAACGTCAACCGGGAGTTACCAAGACCCACGATGCTAAACGAGCCGGGGATCGAGCCAGCTACCAGTTCCGTTCAACGTTCATTGCAAAACCCACCAGCACCAACGAACGTTTCCCGAGAATGGGACGAACTTCTGCATCGATCGGACTTGACTGCGGAGCAACAACTCGTCATCCGGAATGTTAGGAACCGCCGAAGGCCCGAAGATCAACCTCAAGGCTACGCTGGAGGACGAGGACCTACGCCAGAACAGCTAGCGGCTAGACAAGCCGTGTCTAAGCATCTACCAGTATTTCGTGGGGAGCCGGAGGTGTGGCCGCTTTTTATAAGTTGCTACGAGTATACTACAGCCGCGTGTGGGTTTACGAACACGGACAATTTGAAAAGGCTTCAAGACAGCCTTCAGGGACTGGCGAAGGAAGCCGTGTAAAGCCGCCTGCTGATTCCGGATTCTGTACCCGAACTTATTGAGGATCTCCGGAAGCTGTTCGGTAACCCGGAAAAGTTGCTGAAGGCTCTGGTTGAGAAGGTACGACAGGCCCAAGCTCTACGAATGGATCGGCTCGAGACGTTCCTGCACTTCTGGATCACAGTCAAACAACTCCGATCCCCTCGAGGCAGCTGGGTTGTACGATCATCTGAGTAATCCCATGCTAGTACAAGAGCTTGTCAACAAGTTACCACAAGGTCTCTGAGGTAGCAGACTTCACTGGAGCGGAGCATGGGATAGTCGGATAGTCGCTGAAAAGTAAGCCGAAGAAGAAGGAGTTCGTTAACACCCACAACGCTCAACCAAACAGGCCAAGAATGCCGCGTTCGGAAACACATCCGAAACCAAGGAAGCCGTGCGTCGTCTGCAAGCGAAACGACCACAAGGTGCGATATTGTGATGACTTTGTCAAGCTCAATATTGGTGAACGGCTAGAAATCGTTGTGAAATTCAAACTTTGCCAATTATGTCTCAACGACCATGGTAAAGCACCATGCACGTTCAAAGGGCGCTGCAAACTGCACCAAAAGCTATCATATTCTACTCCACCGAGCAGTAGAAAGCATCCAGCTCTCGGTAGTCGAGAGTAACGCACATTTGCAGTCGTACAGATCGGTAATATTCCGCATCGTTCCTATCACGCTACACTGCGGAGATCGAATGGTCGAAACATCAGCGTTCCTCGACGAAGGTGCCTCGACAACGCTGGTAGAAGATTCGATTGCCGAGACGCTCAAAGCAGACGGTATTCCAGAGCCGTTAGAAGTTGTCTGGACAGCAAATCGAAAGCGGTACGAGCAAAGATCAAACGGATGCAAAACGGTGAGTCGATAAGGAGAGCGTCCAATATAGCTCTGGTCCTCACAAGTTCCTACCTCATGCTTCCACGGGTCAAGCGATGACAAAGACCGCCAGCTAAGAGTTGTGTGCTTAGCTGGTAGTGCAGCCTGGGCACTGTTGTCATTCTGACTTCAGCTAGATTCAGGAGGTACGATCCGAGTGTCTGTTCACCAAGGAGGTGCGGCTCAAACAGCGTCTGTTCTGGCATCCAGCGGCTGAGTAAGAAACGCTGCACCACGCCCAGCTAGATCCAAGGTGGTAGCCCCATCAGCCTGGTCGTCCCAGTGTTGGTTGGGACGTTAAACAGAACTGGCACGATGGCCCTCCGGCGAGACAGGAGTGTTGGCGTAGGCCCAATAAGCCACCCGTAAAAATCCCCATTGCGAATAACATAGGAGAAAATACGACTCGATACAATCGGCAAAGACCCACGCGACGAAATAAGGACTACGATTGGAAACTTGGAACATGGAATTGCATGTCACTAGGTTTCGCAGGATGTGACAGGATAATCTACGACGAACTACATCCCCGCAACTTCGACATCGTGGCGTTGCAGGAACTTTGTTGGACTGGACAGAAAGTGTGGAAAAGCGGACATCGAGCTTCTACCTTCTACCAAAGCTGTGGCACCACCAATGAACTGGGAACAGGATTTATATTGTTGGGCAAGATGCGGCAACGTGTGATCGGGTGGCAGCCGATCAACGCAAGGATGTGCATGTTGAGAGTTAAGGGCCGTTTCTTCCACTACAGCATCATCAACGTCCACTGCCCACACGAAGGGAGACCCGATGACGAGAAAGAAGCGTTCTACGTGTAGTTAGAGCAAACATACGATGGTTGCTCGCCGCGTGACGTGAAAATCGTTGTCGGCGACATGAACGCGCAGGTAGGAACGGAGGAAATGTACAGACCGGTAATCGGGCGAAACAGCCTGCACGCCGTATCGAATGATAACGGCCAGCGATGCGTAAACTTTGCAGCCTCCCGTGGTATGGTAGTCCGAAGCACCTTCTTCCCCCGCAAAGATATCCAAAAAGCCACCTGGAGATCACCCGACCACCAAACAGAAAACCAAATCGACCACGTTCTAATCGACGGTAAATTCTTCTAGGATATAACTAACGTCCGCTCATACCCCAGTGCGAATATAGATTCGGATCACTACTTAGTCACTGTATGCATGCGCTCAAAACTTTCGACAGTTATCACCACGCGTCGAAGTCGAACGCCGCGGCTCAACATCGAGCAACTTCGTAACGTAGAAGTGGCTCAAGACTACGCGCAGCAGTTAGCAGTGGCCCTACCAACGGAAGAGCAGCTTGGCGCAGCTACACTTGAAGATGGCTGGAGGGACATCCGATCCGCCATAGGTAGTACCTCGGCTACAGCACTAGGCTTCGCGACTCCGAATCACAGAAACGACTGGTACGACGGCGAATGTGAACAGTTGAAAAACGAGAAAAATGCAGCATGGGCGAGAATGCTGCAACACCGTACGAGAGCGAATTAGGCACGTTACAAACAGGCGCGGAACAGGCAGAACTCAGTCTTCCGGATGAAGAAGCGCCAGCAGGAAGAACGAGATCGCGAAGCGATGGAAGAGCTGTACCGCGCTAAGGACACACGAAAGTTCTACGAGAAGCTGAACCGCTCGCGCAGAGGCTTTGTGCCACAAGCCGACATGTGCCGAGATAATCACGGGAATATTCTCACGAGCGAGCGTGAGGTAGTCGAGAGGTGGCGGCAGCATTACGATGAGCACCTCAATGGCGACGTTGCAAGTACCGAAGGTGGCGTGGTAACAGATCTAGGAGTATGTGCACAGGACGAAAGACTTCCGGCCCCTGACCTTCAAGAGATTGAGGAGGAGGTTGGCCGGTTGAAAAACAACAAAGTCGCTGGAGCAGATCAACTACCAAGCGAGCTTCTAAAATACGGTGGAGAAGCACTGGTGAGAGCACTACACTGGGTCATTACCAAGATTTGGGAGGAGGAAGTATTACCGGAGGAATGGATGGAAGGTATCGTGTGTCCCATCTACAAAAAGGGCGACAAGTTGGATTGCGGAAACTACCGAGCGATCACACTACTGAGCGCTGCCTACAAGATACTCTCCCAAATTTTATGCCGCCGTCTATCACCGATTGCAAGAGAGTTCGTGGGGCAATATCAGGCTGGATTCATGGGTGAACGCGCTACAACGGACCAGATGTTTGCCATCCGCCAGGTGTTGCAGAAATGCCGCGAATACAACGTGCCCACACATCACTTGTTCATCGATTTCAAATCGGCGTATGATACAATCGATCGAGAACAGCTATGGCAAATTATGCACGAATACGGATTCCCGGATAAACTGATACGGTTGATCAAGGCGACGATGGATCGAGTGATGTGCGTAGTTCGAGTATTAGGGACACTCTCGAGTCCCTTCGAATCTCGCAGAGGGTTACGGCAAGGTGATGGTCTTTCGTGCTTGCTGTTCAACATTGCTTTGGAGGGTGTAATAAGAAGAGCGAGGATAAACACGAGTGGGACGATTTTCACGAGGTCCGTTCAGCTGCTTGGTTTTGCCGATGATATTGATATTATTGCTCGTAAATTTGAGACGATGGCGGAAACGTACATCCGACTAAAGAGTGAAGCCAGGCGAATCGGATTAGTCATTAATGTGTCGAAGACAAAGTACATGATGGCAAAGGGCTCCAGGGAGGAATCACCGCGCCCGCCACCACGAATTCATATCGACGGTGATGAAATCGAGGCGGTTGAAGAATTCGTGTACTTGGGCTCACTGGTGACCGACGACAACGACACCAGCAGAGAAATTCAGAGGCGCATTGTGGCAGGAAATCGTGCCTACTTTGGACTCCGCAGAACTCTACGATCGAATAAAGTTCGCCGTAACACGAAGTTAACCATCTACAAAACGTTGATTAGACCGGTCGTCCTCTATGGGCACGAAACATGGACCCTACGTGCAGAGGACCAACGCGCCCTTGGAGTTTTCGAACGGAAGGTGTTGCGTACCATCTACGGCGGAGTGCAGATGGAAGACGGGACCTGGAGAAGGCGAATAAACCACGAGCTGCATCAGCTGCTGGGAGAACCAACCATCGTCCATACCGCGAAAATCGGGAGGCTACGGTGGGCGGATCACGTCATCAGGATGTCGGATAGCAACCCGACTAAAATGGTTCTCGGGAGTCATCCGACCGGTACAAGAAGACGTGGAGCGCAGCGAGCTAGGTGGGTCAACCAAGTGGAGGACGATCTGCGGACCCTACGCAGAGTGCGGAACTGGAGACAAACAGCCATGGACCGAGTGGAGTGGAGGCGGCTACTATGTACAGCAGTGGCCACCCCGGCCTCAGCCTGATCGACAATAATAATAATAATAATAATATATTAAGCTGCACACGGCAAGTACAAGTCTTTCAGTTGGGTGACACGGCTGTGAAACTCGGTACATCGCCGCCCTACCCATCATCGTTTTTGGTACGGCGCGTTTTGGTACTCACTTTCTGATCGGTTTACCCTAACTTGCTCCTGATTTTCGGGTGTGTGGCTCGTGTGCTGCTTGTGCTAATTTCGGAAATTACACATTTCAAACAAAGCCGTTGTTTTTTATGGTTGTTTTTCTTTCTTTATGCAAAGTGATAACGATATTATATGTAGCAGCGAAGTAGAGTCGATGTTTCTAGCGCATTTTTTCCATGAATTAAGCAATCAAAACAAAAACATTGGACGCCATGTTGAATTGAATGCTGGGTTGATGATTCTGGCCCTTCGTCATCCCCCTGAAGTCTTAATCAATAGATGCTAATAATTATAAGTTATCATCACCTGGCATTATTGGATTGTATCATCAAAGCGGAGCTTCATAGTTGATGTTATCAAAAGCCGATAGTGATAGGAATTTAGGAGCGAAAGTGGATGTGGGTCGGCCATGCTCTACGCAGGAGCAGGAACAAAATCAACATATAAGTAAGCGTTAGACTGGAACCCAGTAGGACATCGCAGTAGCGGCAGGCCCACAGACTCATGGAAGAACAACCTCAGCAAAGAAATAATAGCAGCCAGCAGAAATTCGACTTGGCCACAGGTTAAGGCAATGTGGGCAATCGCCCAATGCCCAGGTTGGTGAATAAAAATCTTTCACTTTTAGCCTTCTGCACCTTCTCAGATGCACAGGACCAAAAATAAGTATAAAGTAGAAAAAATATCATTCATAATAACTCACGTAACTTATTAAATTACAAGCTCCAATTTCGTTACATTTTCCATGGATTTCTATAATCATAAAAACGCATCAAGAGTCACATTCAATCAATCCTACAAGTTTTAGTCCCACATGTTTGTCCATTCACTAATAACCGTTGATTCCGATTTCTCTCACTTCATCAGGTGTGATACAGTTTTAAAGCCAACACATAACGATCTGGAGTTCCATGCTCCGGTCTACCAGCTGTCAAACAAGCTAAAGCAAGGCAAGTGCCAAACCGTGCAAAAATGTGCCCTCCTATGAACTCTTGTGCAATGCTGTCTCCGCTATGATGCCAGCCGTTTCGACGACAACGACGGACAGCTCCGAGGTGGCCGAATTATCATCGCTTCATAGATGCTACACGGGGTGATAATCCGCCACGACAAAGAAACAGCCGTCAACCAACTGGAACGGAGGGAAACCTCAAAAATTGCGTTGATGCACACACGATTCAGCAACCGGATTGCAACCAGAGTGCAACGCGTGCACCGATTTCCTCTCCTCCTGTATGGCTAACGCGTAGAGGCCACCTTTGAAGACAAGTTTCCAAATTTCACCGGTAATTTAATTAAGCTTCATTACGCTTCATAAACGCCTTGCATTATTAAAGGTTAATTTAGGGTTGTAATTGAGCGCCTGTTTGAGAAATGACTCGGCGGATAATCACAAATCAGCAGCGTTCGGTACGGCTATATGTAACATTGTCGCCGGGTTCACCAAGGCCACTTTTTGTTCGACCAACTGCAGCTACCTTCATACGAGGTAGAAGAAAGGAAGGCCGAAAACACGTCGCAGCGGCAAAAACTGGGGGATTTCATCTTTGTTATTGTTTCAAGCGGTGTTTTTATTGAGTTGGATTCTCGCATCACTATTTTTTTCTTTTTGGGGCATTTTCTGGTTTATTGCATAATCGCATATGTTTAAAGTTTTGACAATTTGCAGTGGCAACAACAGCAGGCAGCATGTCTTTCGATATCAGAGCAACTTGTCAGTTTTAGGTTATCTAACCACGCTTGTTGGGTTCAACGACAATCGAGTTTGGTTTATGGAATCTGGGTCAAATCTGAGGTGGTTTTCATTGTAGTTGATATTTACAACATATTCCCAAACTGGTTACATTGTTTAAGATACCAAGTAAGGAATATGATATATTCAAGCTATCATTAAGCAAATTGAAGAACTTGTCACCTTCCCTTAAGAATGCCGAATGAGACAGAGACAAAGGTGGTAGGAAGGAGAAGCAGGAGAATTGCAAAATGCATGAATCAATCTAACCAAACTATCAGGTTCAAGTACATGGGGAACCAGTAAAGTTTCTAATCGAATCATTCAAAACAAAATTAAAGCATAGATTTAACAATTGATTTGGTACTTACTTTAGGGTTTAAATACTTAAACTTATTGTGGGGTGAGTGTCAATGTCTGGGAGTATCCCCCGGCGACCGCAGAACTGGTGATTGTCCGGACAGACAGATGCCAGCTTTTTGCCGACCACTCCGCGCCTGGGAGGCCCATGCACCGCACCAGACTTGATCGCTACTAGCACCATCCGTATGAGTCAGAAATAATGACCTGAATAGAGGAAGCACGTAAAACTATTTGGGAGATATTTTAGATCACAGTTTTTCTAGGCTTACTTATCTTATCGATCAGGCTAAGGTCTGGGTTGCCTCTGCTATACATAGTAGCCGTCTCCATTGCACCCGGTCCATGGCTGTTTGTTTCCAGTTCCACACTCTGCGTAGGGTCCGCAGACCGTCCTCTACTTGGTCGACCCACCTATGTAGCTCGCTGCGCACCACGTTTTCTTGTACCGGTCGAATGACTCTCAAGAACCATTTTTGTCGGGTTGCTATCCAACATCCTGATGACGTGACCCGCCCACCGTAGCCTCCCGAACGATGGTTGGTTCTCTCAGCAGCTGATGCAGCTCGTGATTCATTCGCCTTCTCCAAGTCCCGTCTTCCATCTGCACTCCGCCGTAGATGGTATGCAACACCTTCCCATCGAAAACTCCAAGGGCGCGTTGGTCCTCTGCAGATAGGGTCCATGTTTCGTGCCCATGGAGGACTACCGGTCTAATCAGCGTTTTGTAAATAGTTAACTTCGTGTTACGGCGAACTTTATTCGATCGTAGAGTTCTGCGGAGTCCAAAGTAAGCACGATTTCCTGCCACAATGCGCCTCAGATTTTCTCTGCTGGTGTCGTTGTCGGCGGTCACCAATGAGCCCAAACATTCGAACTCTTGAATCGCTTCGATTTCATCACCGCCGAGATAAATTCGGGATGGCGGGCGCGGTAATTCCTTCCTGGAGCCCTTTGCCATCATGTACTTTGTCTTCGACACATTAATGACTAATCCGATTCGACTGGCTTCACTCTTTAGTCGGATGTACGTTTCCGCCATCGTCTCAAATTTACGAGCAATAATATCAATATCATCAGCGAAACCAAGCAGCTGAACGGACTTCGTGAAAATCGTACCACTCGTGTTAATCCCCGCTCTCCTAATTACACCCTCTAACGCAATGTTGAACAGCAAGCACAAAAGACCATCACCTTGCCGTAACCCTCTGCGAGATTCGAAGGAACTCGAGAGTGTCCTTGATACTCGAACTACGCACATCACTCGATCCACCGTCGCCTTGATCAATCGTATCAGTTTATCCGGGAATCCGTATTCGTGCATAATCTGCCATAGCTGTTCTCGATCGATTGCATCATACGCCGATTTGAAATCGATGAACAAGTGATGTGTGGGCACGTTGTATTCGCGGCATTTCTGCAACACCTGGCGGATGGCGAACATCTGGTCCGTTGTAGCGCGTTCACCATGAATCCAGCCTGATATTGCCCCACGAACTCTCTTGCAATCGGTGATAGTCGGCGGCATAAAATTTGAGAGAGTATCTTGTAGGCAGTGCTCAGTAGTGTGATCGCGCGGTAGTTCCCGCAATCCAACTTGTCGCCCTTTTTGTAGATGGGACACACGATACCTTCCATCCATTCCTCCGGTAATACTTCCTCCTCCCAAATCTTGGTAATGACCCAGTGTAGTGCCCTCATCAGTGTTTCTCCACCGTATTTTAGAAGCTCGCCTGGTAGTTGATCTGCTCCAGCGGCTTTGTTGTTTTTCAACCGGCCAACCTCTTCCTCAATCTCTTGGAGGTCAGAGGCCGGAAGTCTTTCGTCCTGTGCACATACTCCTAAATCTGTTACCACGCCACCTTCGGTACTTGCAATGTCGCCATTGAGGTGCATCGTAATGCTGCCGCCACCTCTCGACCACCTTACGCTCGCTCGTGAGAATATTCCCGTAATTATCTCAGCACATACCGGCTTGTGGCACGAAGCCTCTGCGCGAGCAGTTCAGCTTTCTGTAGAACTTTCGTGTGTCCTTAGCGCGGTACAGCTCTTCCATCGCTTCGCGATCTCGCTCTTCCTGTTGGTGCTTCTTCATCCGGAAGACTGAGTTCTGCCTATTCCGCGCCTGTCTGTAACGTGCCTCATTCGTTCTCGTACGGTGTTGCAGAACTCTCGCCCATGCTGCATTCTTCTCGTTTTTCAACTGTTCACATTCGCCGTCATACCAGTCGTTTCTGTGATTCGGAGTCGCGAAGCCTAGTGCTGTAGCCGAGGTACTACCTATGGCGGATCGGATGTCCCTCCAGCCATCTTCAAGTGTAGCTGCGCCAAGCTGCTCTTCCGTCGGTAGGGCCACTGCTAACTGCTGCGCGTAGTCTTGAGCCACTTCAACGTTACGCAGCTGTTCGATGTTGAACCGCGGCGTTCGACTTCGACGCGTGGTAATGACCGTCGAAAGTTTTGAGCGCGTGCATCCCGCGACTAGGTAGTGAGCCGAATCTATATTCGCACTGCGGTATATGCGGACATTGGTTATATCCGAGAAGAATTTACCGTCGATTAGAACGTGGTCGATTTGGTTTTCTGTTTGATGATTGGGTGATCTCCAGTTGGCTTTGTGGATATCTTTGCGGGGGAAGAATGTGCTTCGGACTACCATACCACGGGAGGCTGCAAAGTTTACGCATCGCTGGCCGTTATCATTCGATACGGCGTGCAGGCTGTTTCACCCGATTACCGGTCTTTACATTTCCTTCCTTCCTACTTGTGCGTTCATGTCGCCGAAAACGGGTTTCACGTCACGCGGCAAGCAACCATCGCGATGGTGTTGTTTGCTCTAACTGCACGTAGAACACTTCTTTCTCGTCATCAGGTCTCCCTTCATGTGGGCAGTGGACGTTGATAATGCTGTTGTTGAAGAAACGGCCCTTAACTCTCAACATGCACATCTTCGCGTTGATCGGCTGCCACCCGATCTCACGTTGTCGCATCTTGCCCAACACTATAAATCCTGTTCCCAGTTCATTGGTGGTGCCACAGCTTTGGTAGAAGGTAGCCACTCGATGCCCGCTTTTCCACACTTTCTGCTCAGTCCAACAAAGTTCCTGCAACGCCACGATGTCGAAGTTGCGGGGATGTAGTTCGTCGTAAATTATCCTAACACATCCGGCGAAACCTAGTGACTTGCAATTCCATATTCCAAGTTTCCAATCGTAGTCCTTATTTCGTCGCGTGGGTCTTTGCCGATTGTATCGAGTCGTATTTTCTCCTATGTTATTCGCAATGAGTTTTTTTTATGCCAGCCCTGTTTAACGTCCCAACCAACACTGTGACGACCACGCTGATGGGGCTACCACCTTGGATCTAGCTGGGCGTGATGCAACGTTTCTTACTCAGCCGCTGGGTGCCAGAACATACGCTGTTTGAGCCGCACCTCCTTAGTGAACAGACGCTCGGGTCGTACCTTCTTAATCTAGCTGAAGTCAGAAGGACAATAGTGCCCAGGCTTCATTACCGGCTAAGCACACAACTCTTAGCTGGCGGTTATTGTCATCGCTTGACCCGTGGAAGCATGAGGTAGGAACTTGTGATGACCAGAGCTATGTTGAACGCTCTCCTTATCGTCTGACTAATCCGATTCGCTTGGCTTCACTCTGTAATCGGACTTAAGTTTCCACCATCGTCTTAAATTTCATCGGCAAAACCAGGCAGCTGAACGGATTTCGTGAAAATCGTACCACTCGTGTTTATTCCCGCTCTCCTTATTATATCCTCTACAGTAATGTTATACAGCAGCTTGAAATACCATCATCTTGCCGTAACCCTCTGCGAGATTCGAAGGGAGTCAAGAGTGTCTCTGATATTCAAACTATGCAGATCACTCGAACCAGCGTCGTCCTGATCAAACGTTGATGTTTATCCGGAAATCCGTATTCATGCTTAATCTGCCATAGCTGGTCTCGATTGATTGTGTCATACGCCGATTTGAAATCGACGAATAAGCAATCGGTGATAGATGGTAGCATTAAATTTGAGAGAGTACCTTGTATGCAGCGCTCCTCCTCTATCTCTTGGTAGTCAGGGGCCGGAAGTCTTTCATCCTCCGCACGTACTTCTAGATCTGTTACCACGCTACCTTCGGTGCTTGTTACGTCGCCATTTAGGTGTTCATCGTAATGTCGCCGCCATCTCTCGACCACCTCATGCTCGCTCGTGAGAAGACTCTAGTGATTGTCCCGGCACGAATCGGCTTGTGGACAATGCCTCTACATAAGAAGTTCAGCTTATCATAGAATTTCCGTGTGTCCTTTGCGTGGTACTGCTCTTCCATCGCAGACTTTACTTTATTTTGGTGATTGATGGTCAAGTTGTTATGTCAATATCCCTACAGTTTTTAAAACGGCGGAAAATCTAGCGCTTTCGATAAGCTCAATTCCAAACTCATAGATAAATAATATTTGGGCAAGTTTATTTGCAAAGCTTAATTTCTTTAATGTTCAATACACGTATGCTCAAACAATTACCAGCTTTGTGGAATGCAGCATAATTCCCCAACAACCTTTGCACTGTCATGCGATGGCATTTACCAGTCGTAAACAAATATAGGAGCAGCGCAGTCAAAATTAACCTGTGCTTGTGCGCAAATACCTTAACCCATTAACGCCCGAATTATGCCACAATCACAGTAGATGTCTGATTTTTTCTGGAGTACCTCAACCCCATAAAAGAAAGTTATTGTAGTCATTTAAACGGAAATCTACGGTGAAATTTTCGTTTTAATACACAGTGGGGCATATGCACGGGAAACGTTGAAAAAAAAATTTTTTTTAAATTTTTTTTGCGCAGCTACCTTATTTCTATGAGCTATGTAAATCTGTTTTAGATGACTGATCATAGTTGATATTCTATTAATAAAAAAAAAGTTACAGTTTGAAATGTTCCAAAAATGGATTACATTAGTAATAACTGAAATAATCTGCTTGTAGCTCATCAATGGATAGTTTTCAACAGTTTTTGGGCATTTTAATATGCATCATTCTAATAATTTCTCTATATAATGGGTTGATATTCGGCATTCTAGTAGTATGTCCTGCCCACCATAACCTTCTGGCTTTGCGAGCACGTGGCTCTGCCGCCACACACCGCCACAGAGCTATGAAAATCATAGACCAAAACGGCTTTCCTGGGAAGCTGACTAGGCTGATATTTAAAAGCAACGATGGAAGGTGTGCAAAACTGCGTAGTTTTATCTTGAACTTGTTGTTATACTAAATAAATGAATGAAATGAATCAACATCTCATTCTCATCTATCTCATTTTCTTCCGAAGCTCACAGTGGAAACGATTTCCACTGATGATGCGTGATCGTATTTTACGGATCAACTGATTTACAGCTGTAATTATATGGACCAGAGTCCTTTAGGTAGTTCTATTCTCGAGACACACAAATTTAAAATTTCTATGAATCATTGAAGTCGCCTAACGGGACAACATAAACCAACCCATTCATCATCGGATAATAACTCTCCTGAACGAGCACGAAAAAGAGAGGAGAATGGAAGACGGTGCCACATGCTTCATTTTCCACGGTATTAGCAAAACTTACTAATCTGTGAATAGACCATTGGGCATGCAAGTCTTCTGGCCTCTAACCAAATTGCTAGGCGCTAAATGATCAAATTACGTTCAATTTATCTATCTACACCTATTTTGCATGAAGCCGAATCAGTAGGTCGGCTCTAGGGGCACGTTCGACCCAAACGAATGTCTTTGAGTTGAAAGTCACAATGAACCTGAGTAAAGATAACAAATTGATATAACATAGCACATTATCGAAAATTACGTTATCATTAGTTCAAGTTGATAACTAATTATACTATACTATATTTTGTTCAATATTATATTTAGTGAAATGAGACGGCTGTTTGATACCTAGCTGATTTTGTTATCAATCAGTAGCCATGCAGTTCTATTTCATCGTAAAAACGACTTTATCAATATTTGTTCAGAGTTTTTAGAGCCCACTTGCGCCACCTTGCGCAGACAAACCTACAACCAACCAACCTATCGGATAGCTCTGGATTTCCTGATCAACTTTGCCGAAGACAAAAATTGTCTCTGTAGTCTGGTTGTTGAGATACATAAGTTAAGAATTTCTATGACTCGCTAGTGCCACCTAGTGGATAAACCTGGAACCAACTAGTTCAGTATCGGATAGCTCATGATGTCCTGATCGACCTTGTCGAAGACGAAATTTTGAAATTCTTCTATGTAGTCTGATTTTTGAGATACAGAAGTACATAATATTTAGAGCCCACTTGCGCCACCTAGCAGACAAACCTACAATCAACAAGTTCTCTATCGGATAGCTGTTGATGTCCTGATCGACATTGCCGAAGACGATATTTTTCAATGTAGTCTGATTCACGAGATACAGATGTCTGGAATTTTTAGGGCTCACTAACGCCATCTAGCAGATAAACCTTGAACCAACTAGTGCGCTATCGAGTAGCTCTTGATGTCCTGATCAACCTTGCCGAAGGCGAAATTCTTCTATGTAGTCTGATTCTCGAGATACAGAAATTCAGAATTTTTAGAGCCCACTTGCGCTACCTAGCGGACAAACCTACAATCAACTAGTTCACTATCGGATAGCTGTTGATGTCCTGATCGAGATTGACGAAGACAGAATTTTTCTATGTAGTCGGATTTTCGAGATACAGAGGCTTAATTTTTTTTGAACTCACTAGCGCCACCTAACGGTTAAACCCAGAAAGAACTAGCTCACTATCGGATAGCTATTAATGTCCTGATCAACCTTGCCGAAGATAAAATTCTTCTATGGAGTCGGATTCTCGAGATATAGAGGTTTAAATTTTTAAGGACTCACTAGCGCCATCTAACGGATTAACCTAGAACGAACTAGTTCACTATCGGATAGCTATTGATGTCCTGATAAACCTTGCTGGAGACGAAATCTTCTATGTAGTCGGATTCTCAAGATACAGAGATTTAATTTTTTTAGGACTCATTAGCGCCACCTCACGGATAAACCTAGAACGAACTAGTTCACTATCGGAGAGCTATTGATTACCTGATCAACTTTGCCGAAGACAAAATGTTTCTGTTGATCAGCTGTTGAAGACGAAATTCTTCTATGTAGTCGGATTCTCGAGATACAGAGGTTTAATTTTTTTAGGACTCACTTGCGCCACCTAATGGATAAATCTAGAACCAACTAGTTCACTATCGCATAGCTATTGATGTCCTGATCAACCTTGCCGAAGACAAAATTCTTCTATGTAGTCGGATTCTCGAAATATAGAGGTTTAAATTTTTAAGGACTCACTAGCGCCACCTAACGGATAAACCTAGAATAAACTAGCTCACTGTCGGATAGCTATGGATATCCTAATCAACCTTGCCGAAGACGAAATTCATCTATGTGATCGGATTCTCGCGATACAGAGATTTAAATTTTTAGGACTCACTTGCGCCACCTAACGGATAAATCTAGAACCAACTAGTTCACTATCGGATAGCTATTGATGTCCTGATCAACCTTGCCGAAGACAAAATTCTTCTATGTAGTGGGATTCTCGAAATATAGAGGTTTAAATTTTTAAGGACTCACTAGCGCCACCTAACGGATAAACCTAGAATGAACTAGCTCACTATCGGATAGCTATGGATGTCCTAATGAACCTTGCCGAAGACGAAATTCATCTATGTGATCGGATTCTCGCGATACAGAGATTTAATTTTTTTAGGACTCACTAGCGCCATCTAACGGATAAACCTAGAACGAACTAGTTCACTATCGGATAGCTATTGATGTCCTGATCAACCTTGCCGAAGACAAAATTCTTCTATGTAGTCGGATTCTCGAGATAAAGAGGTTTAAATTTTTAAGGACTCACTAGCGCCACCTAACGGATAAACCTAGAACGAACTAGTTCACTATCGGATAGCTATTGATGTCCTGATCAACCTTGCCGAAGACAAAATTCTTCTATGTAGTCGGATTCTCGAGATAAAGAGATTTAATTTTTTTAGGACTCACTAGCGCCATCTAACGGATAAACCTAGAACGAACTAGTTCACTATCGGATAGCTTTTGATGTCCTGATCAACCTTGCCGAAGACAAAATTCTTCTATGTGATCGGATTCTCGAGATACACAGATTTAATTTTTTTAGGACTCACTAGCGCCTCCTAACGGATAAATCTAGAACCAACTAGTTCACTATAGAATAGCTATTGATGTCCTGATCAACCTTGCCAAAGACGAAATTCTTCTATGTAATCGGATTCTCGAGATACAGAGATTTAATTTTTTTAGGACTCACTAGCGCCACCTAACGGATAAATCTGGAACCAACTAGTTCACTATCGGATAGCTATTGATGTCCTGATCAACCTAGCTGAAGACGAAATTCCTCTATGTAGTCGAATTCTCAAGATACAGAGGTTTAAATTTGTTGGGACTCACTAACGCCACCTAGCGGACAAACCTACAATCAACTAGTTCACTATCGGATTGCTGTTGATGTTCTGATTAACTTTGCCGAAGACAGAATTCTTCTATGTAGTCAGATTCTCGAGATAAAGAGGTTTATGTTTTTAGAGCTCACTAGCGCCATCTAACGAATAAACCTAGAACGAACTAGTTCACTATCGGATAGCTATTGATGTCCTGATCAACCTTGCCGAAGACGAAATTCTTCTATGTAGTCGGATTCTCGAGATACAGAGGTTCAAATTTTTTAGGACTCACTAGCGCCACCTAGCGGATAAACCTAGAACCAACTAGTTCACTATCGGATAGCTCTTGATGTCCTGATCAACTTTGCTGAATATAATTTTTTTCTATGTAGTCTGATTCTCAATATACGAAGGCGACAGTATTGGCAATGGCTGTTGACGAAACACCTGTCAAAGCACAATGTTTCGTGATCACTAGTGCCACCTACTGGAGCGAATACGTACTAAATTACGTACTATCGAAGAGTCCTTGATCTTCTCAACAACTTTGCTGAAGACACCAGTCTTCCAAAATGCTTCATTTCTCCGCAGTTATCGCATAAGTTACTGATCTATAAATAGATCACTGGGCGTTCGAGGCATCTGATCTATAAATAGATCACTGGGCGGAAATGGGTTAAACCGCTGCTAATTCGGATGATGAACAACAAAACGAAAGTAAAATGACATCAATCATCATCGTGAGGGTAAGGTTATGTAAATATTACCGACACATGCCGCCGCCGTACTTTTAGGTGCCGGTAAACTGACGTAAACGGCAAATCGAGGTACGATTGAGTGATCAAGTCTTGATAATTTGAGTATCCTAATCGAAACAGGTTGCAATGGGCTATTTAAGCCAATTTAGGTTCACTTATGCTCTCCTTCACAGATCGGTTTTATTTTATACTGAAGGTCGTTAAAATGATGTGCTGAATGCGACTTCACTGCCCGCGGATCTTGAGATGCTTGATACAAAAGCGTTTAAAAGACCGAGCATTGAGAAACGATAAAATAGTCTCCACCTTCTGCCAAGAAGTTGGTTTGGTTACGCTTTTCTCGGTTAGCATCCATTTACTGGAGAGATGGTGTGGTGTGCTGTGTCGGTGCGCCGTCACTTCAAAACGCGACTCAGCATCCAGCATAATGCGATTGGTAACGCAACGGGTAGAAAGTCAAACGTAATAATAATAGTGCACTGCGAATTGCCATTTGAAAATTCAATTCATTTAGAGGTGTTGCTTCTGGCAGCTACCGCGTGGAAAAAGGGGGCTGTGCGCTTCTAAATGCTTTTATGATGCAATTCTGTCGCACCACCCGTAATTTCATTAGAAAGGCACGCTAACGCCAGCATTAATGAACTGTAACATTCAAGTAACAAAACATTGAGCTGTACTGTATAAGAGAGTAATTTCTCCAGAGATTTTTTTGGATAAACCTCCAACGGGATTTCCTGCAGTTTCTACTAGAGGTTTCCTTATGAATGCAGCCAAGGGTGCTTCTTCAAGTATTTCTCCAGGGTTTAAAAAAAAAACCGGTCGCAAGTTATTGCAGAGTTTCATCCGGGGTTTCTTCTGGAATTCGATTGAGTATGTCCTCCTGGGAATTTCTCAAGGGCCCTTTTGAGGATTTGTCCATGGATTCTTTCGGATATTTTTTCAGTGGTTACTTTAGAAATTCTTTCAGGTACTATTTCGAGAATTTCTTGAAGTATTATTTTAGGATTTTATCCAGTGATTCCTTTTTTAAGAATTCCCTCGGAATTGACTGTAGAGTTCCTTCGCGAGCTTCTTAGAAAATTTCTCCAAAAATTCAATTGGCAATTACTCCAGGATTACTCGAGAATGCTTCCAGACTTTTTCAGAATTACTTTTCGGAATTTTAGCAGGGATTGTTGCATAGATTCCTCCAGGAATCCCGTTGACAACTTCCACTTCAAGGATTCAATCCAGAATTCCTCCAAGGAATCCTTTTATAATTCTTTATTCAGAATCGGCACGTTACACCGGACTGTAATCCGAATGTTCATGGTACTTTGGTGTTCCATTTAAAAACCAATTTGAAGCTTGTATGGGTGATACACAAGGGAGCGTCCATAAATGACGTAATTTTTAGGAGGGATGGGGGGAGTCTGGGATTGTGTGACGAGTCATGCATTAGGTATGAGAAAATATGCTACGAGGGGGGAGGGGGATTAAAAAATCTGCCAAAAATGCTACGCCATTTATGGACGCTCCCAGTGTTACAGATATACTTCGATTTAGTGGACATTTCAGTTTTTGAAATGTCTATAAAATCTAATTTTACGTAAAATCGATGCAAATTTTTTTATTTCATTTTTATTTAAATTTTATACCAAAATATACCAAAACATATGAAAACTGCATGAAAATTGAGTTTTTGATAAAAGGCTCGGAGTTTTTAGCAAGTGTCGCTTAATAAAGGATAAACCCCTATCTCGCTATTTTGTTACGATCGAAATCTTTTGTCTCCAAAACTATGTATGGTTGATTGAAAAGCCAATACTTTGAGCAATGGACATACACAATAATGCTATTTGCATAAATGTCCCAAAAAATTTGGCTTGTGCCGCTATCTAATCGAACGCCTTTTGTTGCAATTCTGAGGTGTTACATTAAATGAGGTGAACCCAGAATTTTCAATTCTATTACAACGGCCTCCGAATAAAACTTCCCACCTCAAATCATCATGTTACAGAATATTTCAGGAAATCTTTCATGTGTTCCTCCAGGATAATCACAAAGAATTATTTAACAAAATTCGACAAGAATTGCTTCACCAATTCCTACAGGGTTTTTCACAAATCATTTCAAAGATTGCTTGAGAAATTCGCCCAGGGATTACTTCAGAAATTCTTCTAGTTATTAATTCTTAAATTTCTCTAGGCATTCGTTCGGAGAATCTTTTTGGAGATTTCTTTAGAAAATATACCAAAAATTTCTTCCGAAATTCTTGCAACATCTTTGCGGGAACTTCTCCGAGTATTCGGCCAAAAAATCCTTCACGGATTCAAAAAATCTTCTATGGATTCATTTGGAAATTTGTTTAGAAATTCCTTCTATTTTATAAATTTTACAAAATATTCTTTCAAAGCATCTTTCATGATTTACTTCTGAAATTCCTCCATTTTTTTTCCAACAAAATATTCATGAATTTGAGTAGAAATTCCTCTAGGGATAGTTACAAAAATGCGATCAGAGATTCCTTCAGAAATATCTTTAGACATTTGTTCAGAAATTTCGCTAGAGATTCTTTCAATAAAACTTTCAGCGATGCCTTCAGAAACTATTCTCAGAAAATGTTTCAAAAGTTCCCAAAAACAACAACTTCCAATTTCTACAGCAATTATATTGACTAGTGATTTCTCCAAAAGTTTCAGAATGACTTGTGTATGATTTTTTGTAGGAATTCCTCCAGGGATTTCTTCAGAAAATCCTTCATTTTTTTCGAGACTTTTTTATTTTTTCCAAAAAATCCTTCAGAAATTCCTTTTAGCATTCTCACAAACGATCCCTTAAGGATTTATTTTAAAACATTCTCCGGGGTGTGCTTAAGAAGTTGTTTCAGGGATTTTTTTGTTTAATCTGAATTACTGTCAGAAAATCTTCATGGGATTTCTCTTGAAATTCCTCCAGGGACTCTTTAATAAAAGCGAGATCCATTCGGGAATTGCTTGCAGGGATTCCTGTAGAAACTACCCTGGGGGTTCCTTCAAAAAATCTCCCATGACTTTTGTTATGAATTCGACTAATAATTTCTTCAAAAATATCTCCAGATTTTTCTCCAGAGATTTCTTTACAAATTTCTTCATTACTTTTAAAAAAACTTCCACAGATTTTTCGATAATTCTTTCATGGACCCTTACTGAAATTCATCCTAGGATTCGTTTAAAAAATCTTTCACGAGTTCCTGAAAAAATCTTTGGAAACTGCTCATAGATTCACTTCAAAAATTCATCCAGGAATTCCGAAAGAAATTCAGTCAGATTTTTTTTTCACAAAATCTTCTAGGGATTCCTCTAGACTTTAGAATGTCAATTAGAAATTTCTCCAAGATCTCCTTAAGAAAATCTTGCACGGATAGCTTCCAAAAATGGTGCATGGGTTCAACAAATTTTGGATGTATTGATCCAGAAATTCATCTACGAATTTCTTCGAATTTACATGAACTTTCTTATAATATGATTCACTCTAGGGATGTAGTACCGGTAGTACCGGTACCGAAAATACCGGTTTTACCGACCAATTTTTGGTACCGAAATACCGGTACTGACTGAACCCTGGTACCGGTACTTTCGGTACCGTGAAATCTCTCCTAAAGTGATGAAATCCTGTTATTATAGCTATATAGTCAACATGCAATAGAAATAAGCAAAAATCTGTAAAACTAAGTACATAATCATTTCATATATGCAACCTTTCTGCAAATCCAGGATATCATAGCAACGCCAACGATTTGTTTAACCCTTTGGAGCCGAATAATTTCGCCACTGCTGCCGCAACCTCGCTGGTCTTGAATATGTTTGTAATGCTCGGTTTCATCACCGAGGTCATATTGACCCCTCCGGCTTCAAAGGGTTAATGAACGTTTAATTTTGGAAATGGATTCGCAAGCTTAGAATAAAACTTGTATGATTACGTTTTTTTGTACCGACTTTTTGAACCCTCTAAGCAGAATACCCTCTTCGAATAGGGTTTCTTGTTATTTCTTCAGTTTTTTTAGAACTCGTTCGCATCATCCAGGTAAAACCACTTAAATTTTCTTCTGTCTTCACCTAGCAGCTACGTATCTGATTTTAGTACCTACTTCATTTTAGACTCACCAAGATACTGCCTGTGACTCTGCACAGAAGCTAAACAATAGTTCCAAAAACAGTTTCATACAACTAATTTATTTTTATAATTTTATGTATCCATATTTTTTGTTTAAATTAGTATTTTCTGGTTAGATTTTGTAACATCCCTAAAAATGGAATTCACAAATGCTTGGTATATTGTTGATTGTCTGTGCAAAACAGATTACTCTTCATTTTTGTGAAAAATTTCCAGTACCGGTATTTTACCGGTACTACCGGTACTGTAAGCCCCAGTACCGAAATACCGGTTCTCATTAAAAGTGCTCGGTACTGCGACCCCTAATGAGAATCAGAATCTCAAAACTTCTTCAAAATTTTCTCAGAAGCCTTCGAAAGAACTGTCTCCAAGTATTGCTTCAGAAATTCTACAATAGATAATTATTATTAAGGATTCCCAAATTTATTCATATCCCTTTAGATATTGCTTCAAAACAATTCATTTCCTGAAATTGCTCCAAGGATTTCTTAAGATTTTTTTCTTACCGAGATTCCTGCAGAAATTTAGACAGAGATTTCATCAGAAACTCCGCCGGTTATTCCTCTATATTTTTATCAGACATTCCTACAGCATTTCCTCCAACCGCACCGCTAAGGATTCCTCTCAATGAAAAGTTGTTCAAGATTTTTATTTGGGGATTCCTCCAGGATTTTTTCAAAAAATATCTCAAGAAGTTTTGTTAGGTATTTCACCAGGAGTTTCCAGGTCCTTCCGGAACTTCTTCAGAAAATCCATCTATGTATTCTAAAAATATTCCTTTTTTAGGAGTTCTTTGAGGAATATATTGATAACTAGCTGTCCCGGCGAACGACGTTTTGCCTGCCTACTACATATGTTTCTTCACATTCAATTCTGAAAGAAAATGGCCCACAAAGTGAAATTTCAAATTTTCTCGGTTTCGTTGCTTTTCCGGTTGGTTTATGCAATTATTTAACAGTTAAGGAATTATGTCGAACTGTTGACCCGTTCCCGAGCCTATTCGTGACATACAAACATCATCCCATTTTTATTTCCATAAATTTTCTTCAGATTTTTTTAAACTCCTTCTGAAATTTCTTCAGCGGTACTTTCGGAAATATCTATAGAGACTTGTTCAGTATTACTAGAATTACTTCAGAATTTTCGACAGCGATTTCTTCAAAAGTTGTTTCATGGATTTTTTTAGAAGTTGTTCCAGCAGTTCAAAGACTCCTCCAGGAATTCATCCTTGGTTATGTACACGCGAAGGGACGCTGAAATCGGGGAACCTTGATTAACTAGCTCTGATACTACCATAACAGCACTAGAAATAATTTATCACACATCTTGTCAGTAATCAGCTGAAGCATTACAATGACCTTTTTATAGAATTTGCTACAAATTTCGGTATTCAATCAGCAGGCATCTAACAAAAATATCAGGAATATAATACAGATCTCGGTGAGGAAGTCATGAGAAATGTTGAAAAAAGTCTGTAAGAAAACTTTGAGGGATAGTCTGGCGAATGAGAAGTTTGCATGCATCCGCCAGGGGAATGACACTTCCTATACGGACCGGAAAAATCCGCATTTATCCGTTGCTATCCGTCGTTAACCGCGTCTAACTGCTACTCAGTTAGCAACGGTGAGCGACGGTTAGGAACGGATAAATGCGAATTTTCCAGTTAGAAAAGGATATGTCATTTCCCTTGGCATCCGCCATAAATGTTGCTATTGCTAAGGGATCTGTGAAAAAAAAATATCGCCAGAAAATCACCTCATGTACTCGTGATCATCGACAAATCCAGGGATATTTATAAAAAAAGTCAGGAAGAGAAGTATGAGATTACGGTAAATATATAGAACTAAGTACAATGTCATAAGGTATGTTTTGGCGCTAATATGGGTGATCCACAAAACAATTTTTTGATATGAAGTGCTCCGCGTGTTAAAAGGCTGAAAACCCCTGCATTATAAGCCATCTTGATACAAACTGAAAGTTTTAATCTGATTGAATATTTTTTGCATGCAACAAGTAATTTTTTGGAAATAAAATCGTCCCCGTTTGAATACTGAAAACATTTTTGAATATTCTGATCGTTTAAGGACACGACATAATAGTGAACACTCAAAAAAAAAAATGGTTGAAATCGGTTGAAAACTATTTCCGCAACCGTAGTCATCGTATCGACGTTTTTGGAAAAACATGATTCCGAGATAATCGCGTTTATAGCTTCAAGTTTGCACTACTCGCCCATAAGGGAGCGAGGCGCAAAACGCTATATGTTTGCTTGTAGGTAGTGCTTAGATCTCTATGAAAATTTGACACAGCATTCTTAAGAACCCATACTTTAAAATAAAAGAATAAAAAAATCGATTTTGTGCTCGAGCTCAACATACATAACCCCTTAATGTTGCGTTCTTTTATGTAGGTAGATAAGTTTTGACGGAATGGAATACTGATGAATCCGAGCCATCTGACCCAGTCCACACACTTTTGGAAATTCCGCCACGGTTCTGAGGGAAATCCGCAGTGAGTCGAAATGTAATTAATGCAAGAAGATGAAGGAAAGAAGCTACAAAACATCGAGCACAAACATCCAAACCTCCGGTATTCAATAGGAATGCACACACATGATCGTGCTTGCTGGCTGTAATCGACTTAGCGACGGTAACTTTTCTGTACTTTGATTCTTTATTGTATTCTGTAAAAGATTTATTTGTAATGGAAGTCTCGATTGAGCCTGTAAAAGTGCAAACAATCGTTTCTATACAAAGCCTTTTCTCGGTGATTTCTAGTGATTCAACATCCGTCCACATAAAAAAATGATCATCAAATAGAAACATCTTTACTCTACTTAATGGTTTTAAATTTTGTAGGATTGTGGCGATTTACAATAAATTACAATACACTGGAACCTCTTTTTATGCACATGGCTGGGACTGCATAAATTAAAAATGTGCATGAATTGAAAAAGGCATAAAAAGAGGGAAATTTATGCATAAATTAAGTTTGGGCTTTAACTAGAGAATCTAGTTCGCGAGAACAGGTCTTGCTCCTGGGCAGTTGAGGTGCGGCTAAGGGGGTTTCCAGAAAGTTCCCAGAGAGCCCAAAAAGGGGGTACCAAGGGGCTTCAAGGGCGTTTTAAGGGGTTGTTTCGGGGGATTTGAGGAGCCTTTTAAGGGTGTTCTGTCAATATTTTTTAGGGTTTTAATGGGATTACGGGGAATTCTGGGGTATTTCAATAGTATTAAGTGGGTTTCAGGGGCGTTCCACGAGGCTTTAGGGGCAATTCAATGGATCTCAGGAGCCTTTAAAGGGCGTTGCAAAAGGTTTGAGGGGCGTTTTAAGGTATTTGAGAGTCTGCTCTGAACTTCCTGAAATGCCTCCAAAATACCCCTTAAACCCCCCGGGGACTCCATGTAACGCACCTGAGAGGCTTCAAAACCCCTGAGAACTCCTCCATAACGCAAAAAATCCCCCTTCAAAATTCCCCCTTAGACCCCCTCGGACCCCATGTAACGCACCTGAGAAGCTTCAAACCCCCCGAAAACTCCTTCGTAACGCTTTCGTAACGCCTATTAATAGCGGAGAAAATGCTCTGAAACGTCTTGAAATGCCTTCAAAATCCCCCTTAAACCCCCTCGTACCAAATGTAACGCACTTTAGAGGCTCCCAACTCTACGAAAACTCCTCGTAACGCTTAAGTAACGCCTCTGCATCCCGCCAAAAATGCTCTGGAACATCTTGAAATGCCTCCAAAATCCCCCTTAAACTCCCTCGGAAAACTTCTCCGTAACGCTTCTGTAACGCCTCTGAATCATGCCAGAAATGGTCTGAAACGCCCTGAAATGCCTCAAAAATCCTCCTAAACCAAAACCCCTAAAAACGCTTCCGTAACGCATCTGAAACCAGCCTAAAATGCTCTGGGACTTCCGAAAATGATTCCGAAACCCCCTTAAGACCCACTCGGACCCCATGTAACGCACATGAGACCTCCGGAAACACCCAAAAACGAACTTGTAACCTTCCTTTGCTCTCCTCTGTAAACACCCCTTGACTAACGTTGCAATAGTTCCCGTCATTATTAGATATTCTTATGCACAATATTGGTTCTGAGTAGCTATCCCTCTTTTTATGTAGGGCATAAAAAAGCAGGTAAAAAAGGTGCATAAATTAAAAGTGCATATAAATAACATGCATAAAAAGAGGTTTTAGTGTATATGGTGTGTGTACTCAATTATGGCGTTCGATTTAAATAGGTCGTTAGTTTGCTGTGAATGAATAAAATTTCACAATAACGTTTGCATTAAAAAAATGGACTTTTTTCACCCATTTTTCATTAAGTTGTTTCACACTAAAGAGACATATTTAAAAAATTTCCCCGATTTTACAACTTGGGGGCTGTCCATAAACCACGTGGTTATTAGGGGGGGGGGAGTGTTCGGCCAATGACCATTTTGTATGGACAAATAAAAAAAATTGTATGGACTAATGACCACGCGGGGGGGTTGAAAAGTCCCAAAAAAATGACCACGTGGTTAATGGACAGCCCCTTGTTTACTATTTCCATTCCAATTTTCATAAGATATATGCATTAATTGTGGAGTTATTCAAATAAATGTGATACCATGTTGAAAATTTTCATGTTATTCCCAATGATTTTCTACTGAGGGCATACATTGCATTGCAATGTACCTCTGTGCTCCATTGAGATAAAATTACTCAAAAATTTGTACGAGTATATCTTTGCATGGTGGATGAAAATATATGAAAAACTTAGATGATTGTGATCATTTCACATTATACTGGGACTTTGAAGTAGGGTGGCACTTTTAAGAAAATTCGGTCACATCATATTTCTTTTTGGGTAACAAAATTTCCTTTAAAAAATTGGTAAACTATTGCATCAATTGCACCAAATGTTCACGAGAGATATAGTTATTCATTCGGGAACATAATAGGGGTGATTATATTCTGTTTTGACATGACTCTCCAACGATGTTTAGCATGATAAAATTATAAGTCGAAATTTGCTGTTTTTTGACACTTGAGGCAACATGGAATTCTTATTTCTCAAAAGTTTCTCGATAAATTCGAAGTGTTAATTGATAAGAAGAAGTGAAATAAGGATTATACGCAACTAAATATGTAATAGTTTTCATAGACATATAGCTCAAAACGGCAAAAATATCGAAAAATATGCCAACACGTTTGTTTTCGAGTACTGTAACCAACATCCTCACTAACTTTAATAAAACTGCGTTTAAAGGTCTGTACCAATTTTTTTAGCATAACCAATAGATGCTGTTTGTAAACAAAAATAACAACTTGTTTATATTTAGCTTATACAATTTTCTAGCTCACTTCGAAAAAAATCCATTTTTTTTAATGCACACGTTATGTATATAATTAAAAAATATTGCTGATTTCACTCCAAATTAAACTAACAGAGTAGTGTGCGCACTCCTGTAATGTTTTATTGCCAAGCGGAATCACATCAAATCGTGTGTGTGACTTTGGTGCACTTTATTTCTTATACACCTTGTCCTTTTTATACGTCCATGCTTGGCTGAGCGACAAAAAATTCTACCGCTAAGACAATGAGCAAACTCAATAGTTTTATATATTTTAAAACATCTTCTTGATTAGGAGAAGTGTACAAAAATATAAAAATGTGTATTTTGATCATTATTTTGTCGGTAGATTTTTTTTCGCTAAGCCAATACTGGACGTAAATCAAGTAATAAGTGTGCTGAAGTTGTCGAGATGATCCTAGGTAATCATGCAGGCAGTCTGAGGTAAAACCAGGTAAATTCGCCGGGAACGTCAAAAGATCTCGTTGTAGTTTTTGAATATCTGATGTAGCAGATTTCACCTAAATAATGCACTTTAGGATCTGTGTTAATTCATTAATGAAAAACGTAACACTCAAAAGTGAATTATTTAAAATTTGTATATATATCAATGTGACAACACCACCATGTTTCAACTAGAGATCACTCGAGTGGTTTTTCGATGTCGCTCTTTTTTGACCAAGGATTAAACTTAATCGTACAGGTCTATATTTCCTTCATCTATAAGTAAACAAGTAGACTTCAACGATTGAATTTTGGCACTAGATGTAATGGAAATCCTGTCGAAGTCGTCGTTTCCCAACTTACCAACTGAAATCCAAACTCTTCCTTGTAGTGAGGGAAATCCTGCAGGAGTTGCTCCGACTGCTCACGTCGGAATTTTCGGAATTTTCGAGGAAATGATGCTTTCCATTTATATATTGTAGTTCCCCAGGGATTCGTATTCCGCTCCAACCACAATAGAGCTTCTGTTGCTGCTGGGTCAACGGAAACATATTAAGATGTCTTCTTTTTCGTCGTGTTTGCGAAATCCTGTTTTTTTTCTGCTTTCGTTTAGTATTTTTTTTTGTTTGCTGTTCTGTTGTATATTTTTCCTCCAGGGTTTTTCTTTACGCCGCCACGTTCGATGAAGTAGATGTCCTGGAAGGATATCGCATACTATTGAAATTTCGGTAAATAAAACAACAAAAACTAAACTAGTTACCTTTGATTCCCCTTTGAACAATGCAGTTATTGGTCTGGTGTAGTCGTTCAGGATTACCTCAGTTGCCTGTAGTCCTTTTGGTAATCAGCGATGATAGACATCAAATCAAGCATCAAATCCTGTTGACTGTCCGGCGATAATGTTCCGGTACTTCCTCTTTCCATAATTTTCTTCCCTGTTATCGTGAACTCCAGCAACCGTGATAGGATCGAGAGTGTCAACTGACGGTTCCTGCATTCAACCAACGAACAGTTTCCGGATTTGCTGGTGTTGCGGGTTTCGTTTCGGTGAAAACAATGAAAACAAAAACAAAGCTAACGGATCAAATTACACATTCAAACCAGCCTGTAAGAAAAATCCATCGTTTACACGCTTTTTACCCAACCACAAACGTTTTAACCGAGGGAGCGTGCATGCAAACAAATTTTTCACGATGAAAACAAACTGTTGATAGTGTTTGTAGGTTAGCTGTCAGCAATCTTTATATGCGATTCGATATTTTTGGCAGGTAGTGTACAGGGGATGGCAAAAATGTTTGGGATAGGCAACTTTTTTTCAAAGTTCTACATGCTGTAACTTTTTATGGAGTGTATACAAAATCCTCAAATTTTGTTTGTCTGTCAACCTATTGTGTATGCATCATTGCCACAAATTACAGCTCGTTGAGTCAATCTTTCACGAAGCTAGAACCGTTCTCGCAAAACACTATTTTTTAGATAACTTATTTTTGAACTGTCAAATTTTGGAAATTATTGAGTTGATTTGAATGAAATGTTGAACGTTTATCAATAATTAATATATTAATACTTAAAGCCACATTATAAAATGTAATAGTTTCGCACGATGAAAAAGTTACATATACCGGTTTGACGTTTTCATCAATATAGAGAAAAATAAGTCAAATTTGCAAAACCACACAAACATTATTAAAAGTGTTCTTTCTTTAATCCAAATAGGCTCTAATATACTAAAGACATCTTAAGAGCAGAAATAGAGAATCTTTGGATTTCAAAACTAAAATGTAATGGTGTGAAGCAATAATATATTGTTGATAAACGTTCGAAATTTCATTCAATTCGGTTCACTATATGAAAAGTTGCAGCATGTTGAACTTGCTTTGTGAGAGAAAAAAAAGGTTGCCTATCCCAAACATTGGATTTTGGCCTCCCCTATGTACGACGAGCGAAAGCGATTTGTTTATTGTTTGAAACTGTTTGCGTACCGTAAATGCCGTGTCATGAATTGGCGCAGTAGCTTAGTTGGCAATGCACTTGTCTTGCGAAAATCACAATTATAATGTTTGATTATTTTAATGTTTTGATTTCCGTACTGCACGGAACTACAAATCCACCCAAATTTAAGTTGTTTTGACGCAATCCCGGTCTTCCGTGGAATAACTCAAATTTGCGTCAAACAGCGAAAGTGGTGAGTGAGTAGTTCTCGTTTGAGAGCGGCAAAAAAATTAACCCTCTGGTAAGTTATTTTCACCCAACGGAGGCCTCAAATGACGCAAATTTGGGTTAACTCAAGAAAACCCAAATTTGGCTTCTTCCACGGAAGAGCAGCGGATGCGTCGGTGCTTCTCTCTTTGTTTTCGACAACATTGCGGTGGGGCGAGGGAGAAAACAACCCAACTTTGAGTTAAAACTAAAAGCAGCTTAGTCAAATTTGAGTTTTTAAAACTTATTCTTTGGGTTTTAATATTTTTCCGTGACCTATAACAACATTATTTTATCGAAAGAAATAGTTGCAGAGTGATCAGCTTTACCCTCATTCACGGGACCACCTACTCACACTACTCTCAGCTTCTCGGGATAGCGATGTTACCTTTGCTTCATGTTTCAACGGTAAACATAGAATAGATTGCATACCGTTAGGCGGACGCAAAGTTCACCTGTAATAACTTGCATGCTTACATTTATGAATTATGATCGAAATAAATCATACCAAAATATCGAAACATCGCTATGATTAATAATTAATTATTTTAATGAAATTATTTTAGAGTAACTTATGCTCGGCGATCAAAGGTTTACTTTTTCAAATTGTAAAACTACTGAATGACAAAACATCGATAACAACAATAAACTTTGCACAATTCAAACACGGCACAAAAAATTGTTGGAAATAGGATCGATTGCTTATTTATTTATGGAATTGACTTGAACGTGAGTTGAGTTGAAGCTATATTTTATAATTTGTTCAAATTGAATAAAATTTACATAAAGCAATGATGTTTGAAGAATTGATACGAAAAACGCATAATGGATAGAAACAAGTTAACCAAACACGTATTCTTGTAATATTATAAAGAAATAAGCAGCGTAACAGCTATGTTTTAATGTCCAATTTAGCGGTTCTCATGCAGTTAATTTGTTGCTTTGAATAATTAGAAATGTTAGTTTTAGCATAAAATGGAATTTTCAAAAAAGCGGGTCGTTTAAATGTTTTATCCCGCTAATCAATGAGAGCCCGTTTTTCCTTGTTTTATGTTATATGCCTATATATATATATATATATATATATATATAGAACTGATTGATATAGAGCGCAGTGTTCGGACTCAATAAAAATGAAACGTTAGCTTGCATACAATTTTTTGCCTACATTTAGGTGCATCGATCCTTCATACGCGTTGCGATGTTTTCCAAGCGACTCGACCTGAGCTAAAAGGAACGTGAGATTACCGAGATGACCGAGATTATTATTCTCCAGTTGAGTTATCCTCATACCTGCTGAAGTCGACTTCCTGATAACTTCCCACAAACTCACTTGTTTTAGGTAACAAACGACGTCAGTGTAGTGAGTAGAGATTTTATATTAACAAAATTTATATTAAGCAAAATGATGAATAGTTTGTTTGGGTGAATACTTGGAATAAATATGTTTGAATGCATTTTCATTCAAGTAATTAAAAAAAATCGTTAGTATACAATAAAAACTTTACGTTAATTTATTACGATAAGTTTTGTGAGCGATTTTTGTTCAGTGTACTGCATACGGAATAAACATCGCACAGCCTGATGAAAGCTTTTGTGATGAGCTTTGATTGAAGCGAAACCTGGCTCGAGTAGTCGAGTCAGCCGTCGGCTCGTTGATCGTACAGCCAACGCGTGAATGGAGTGGATGATAATGAAGGATGAGAGAGTGAGATAGAAAATGATGGTAGCAGTGTTGAATAATTCATTTCGTCATATCTAAATTCAGCCACCTACTGCTCATTTTAGAAGCTGAACCTAAGAATATGGTATATGAAAAACTTGTGCGGCTAGACCAGTTCTGCAAGAAAGTCACGGAAAACCTGCCATTTTTCGAATATTTAAGGTAAATGTCACGGACTACCTTTGAAAAATGCCAAATGATATTCACCGTGAATATCATTGGCATTTTTCGAAGGTAGTCCGTGACATTTACCTTAAATATTCGAAAAGTTGTGGTTTTTCCGTGACTTTCTTGCAGAACTGATCTATCCGCACAAGTTTTTCATATACCATATTCTCAGGTTCAGCTTCTAAAATGAGCTCTAGGTGATTGAATTTAGATATGGCGAAATGAATTTTTCAGCACTGGATGGTAGGTTGGCTCGGGATTCGTCGATCGGGACGACGACTGCCATGAATGAGGAGTTCAGTTTGTTAACGAATTTTGAAGCGGACGAATGTTTTGTTTTGATGCGCAAGTTTTTGCGTAAATCTGGCCGGGAATCTCGCGGATACTACATGGCGTAGTCGGTGGGTTTCGCGTGTGTTCCATTGGTGTAATTGTAGTGATTGTGATGTGAGTGAAATTAATATTTGATCATGAGTGGAGTGAAGAAAGTGGCCGACTAGTTAAGAACTGGTATCCAGGACACGTATGTGCCTGCTCAGGAAAAGTGATAAGGTAAGATGGGGCGACAACTTGGGGCAAGACACTGTGCTGTAGAGTACATTTTCTTTCACATAGTTGCTCAGAATTCTTCCGGATTGCTCCCGTTTTGCTGGGGTGTTGTCTGATTAATCGCAAAATCAATTCAATATTGCCCCTAGGGCGACAACAGCGATGCGGTTTCACCAGTTAAATAGTGTTATGATGGGGAATTTCATTGATTCATTATTCAGAGCTGAGATTTGAATCAAAGTTTTGTTTGTTAATTTGAGGGCGTGAATAGAGAGGAGAGCAGGATTTGCAGTTCGACTGATTTTTTATGAAACATTCCTCTGGAAGTTTTTTTTTTCTACCGGATTTACCCATCTTTGTTTGTACTACGTTTTGACAACTTAAGTTGATGTTCTTTTGTGTACGTGGAGTGCTGAAGAGCGATTCAAAGTAAAAAAACACTTAAGCGAAGTCTCGGGCTAAAAAAAAAATAGCAAAGTTAGTAGGACAAAAGCAGCAGAGCAAGGTCTGTGGGTGCAAAGCTAAAACAGCGGAGCGAGTAGGTCTCCTGCTGAAAATAAAGTAGCAGAGCGAGTAGGTCTCTGGCTACAAAACAGCAGAGCGAGTAGGTCTCATGCTGATACCGGATTCGCTGGTTGGGTCACGACTGCGCCCCGATTAGCGAATCGTGTTCGATCGTTGGGGCAACTGACACCTGATCCTAATGCTTTAGACTCGCGCAACTGACGAGAATGCGTCGACCTCGATTTATACATTGACAGATTTTTTTTAGATGGGTTTCAGTGAACATTCAACCATCGAGACAACCCATCTAACGAGACCTCGACGAACGAATCGGCACTGTATTAAAGTAGCAGAGCGAATAGGTCTCTGGCTACAAAACAAAACAGCGGAGCGAGCAGGTCTCCAGCTGAAACATAAGCAGCAGAGCGAGTAGGTCTCTGTTTGCAAAACGATAACAGCGGAGCGAGTAGGTCTCCTGCTGAAAGCAAAGTAGCAGAGCGAGTAGGTCTCTGGCTACAAAACAGCAGAGCGAGTAGGTCTCATGCTAGAGGTTCCATTTCCCGGCCATTTTGGTTGTCCCGGGATTCGGGATAAAATTTGTTGCTTGTCCCGGGAAATCCCGGGATCCCGGAAAATTTTTCAATCTGCTTAAAAACACATTTTTGCGATCAGAAATATGTTAAATCTATGTATTCATCATATCAAATAAATAAATGGTTCACATCACACAGTTTGAAAATATCACCGACTTCGGTAATGTTTTACCGAAATCTCAACCGTTACGTTTGTTTTACAGGAAAAGTTCGGTAAGGGTAGTAACATTTACCGAGGTTCGTTAGAGATTGACAGATAAACGATAACATTTTACCGAAATTTGTTATTTTTCTACAGAATTTCCGTAAAATTCCATTGCCGAACGCTCAGCGGTTGAGATTTCGGTAAAAATTACCGAACGCGATTAGCTGTGCAAGTAACTGGTCTTATCAATTTGAATTCGTTCTCTGAAAATACGACTCAAAAAGTGACAACTCTTTCGCAATTACTTTCTAAAATTCAATCATTTCCGAATCAGTCTAAGACGGGTTGCCATATTACTTTATAGCCAATTCCAGTTCTTCGCGCATGCTCGATGGTGTTATGCATATGTACAAGACAATCCAGCATTCAACTCGGCAGCATCATTATCGGTCTGTCTTTGGCAGTCTCGCGACAATCGAACTCCCAGTTTCTTGATGAACTTAATCATTTGCGTTTTCGATGAGCTTTCCAGTTCTACTGGCACTTGCGTTGACGACGGAAGACCTTGAAGGAACTTTAGCGCTGTTATTATTTCCTTTTGGCGCCGATTGTTGAAGAGGTCCGATTGCATGGAAGAGGTCGTTTCCAACATTGGAGTTACTTTTTGTAAGCTTTAATTACAAGAAACTCAAGCTGCCTTCCGTAGACAATAATATAGCATCTCGTCTTCCCAATGCTTCCGAAGCGAGTCTGATTGGCTGAAGAGCTTCCTGATGAGTTTTTGCAGCTTCAAAATCATTGTCCATGTCCAACATAAGTCTAGAAAGGTCTATTTCGAAAAAAATCTCTTTGATGCTATCAAAACCGTAAATGTAGTGCTCCAGCATTGTTTCTGTCGAGTTTCAACGAGTTTTGATGTCCACACACAGTTGAAATGGTTTATGTAACATATTCGTGATTTTTTGTTGAAGGCGATTTTTGAAAAAAAAAAAAAATCACGACTCTTCGAATACGTTTCAGAGATTCTTCGAATTCAAATCAAAGCGAAAAATATGTGTAAGAAATGTGTGTCCTGGGAATCCCGGGATTTTCGGGACGGTGAAAAATATTATCCCGGGATTCGGGAAATCCCGAATTTTTCAAGATCCCGGGATTTTTTGTCCCGGGATATCCCGGGTTGGAACCTCTAGCCCCAACCAGTGAACATTCAACCATCGAGACAGACCATCTAACGAACCCTCGACGAACGAAACGACACTATTAAAGTAGCAGAGAGAGTAGGTCTCTGGCTACAAAACAACTGTTTGAATAGGTTCTAGGTTTCAAATTGGATTGAACGCCTTAGGCAGGGGAGAACTCAGTCCAAGAGAAAGTGCTTGAGATCAGAGGTCTTGAATAGTTGGAATTGAAGAGCTAGCATGAGCAATGTTTAAGAAAGCGTTTGAATTTGTTCTGGTTTTGATGTTCGATCGGGTATACTGAGCCAGGAAAACTCAATCGAAGGGAACGTGTTTGTGATCAGAGATTTTGAGTAGTTGGAATTAAAGAGCTAGCATGAGCAATGTCTCAGAAAGCGTTTGAATGTGTTCTAGTTTTGAAGTTCGATTGGGTATATTGAGCCTGAAAAACTCAATCCAAGAGAACGTGTGTGAGATCAGAAATTTGGAATAGTTAGAAATAAAAGCTAGCATGACTGCAATGTGAAATGTGTGTTTGAATATATTCTGGTTTTGAAGTTCGATTGTGTACATTGAGTCTGGAAAACCCAATCTAAGAGAAAGTGTTTGTGATAAGAGATTTTAAATAGTTGGAAATAAAAAGCTAGCATGAGCAAAATTTCAGAAAGCGTTTGAATGTGTTCTGGTTTTGAAGTTCGATTGGGTACATTGAGCCTGGAAAACTCAATCCAAGAGAACGTGTGTGAAATCAGAAATTTGGAATAGTTAGAAATAAAAGCTAGCATGACTGCAATGTGAAATGTGTGTTTGAATATATTCTGGTTTTGAAGTTCGATTGTGTACATTGAGTCTGGAAAACCCAATCTAAGAGAAAGTGTTTGTGATAAGAGATTTTAAATAGTTGGAAATACAAAGCTAGCATGAGCAAAATTTCAGAAAGCGTTTGATTGTGTTCTAGTTTTGAAGTTCGATTGGGTATATTGAGCCTGGAAAACTCAATCCAAGAGAACGTGTGTGCAATCAGAAATTTGGAATAGTTAGAAATAAAAGCTAGCATGACTGCAATGTGAAATGTGTGTTTGAATATGTTCTGGTTTTGAAGTTCGATTGTGTACATTGAGTCAGGAAAACCCAATCTAAGAGAAAGTGTTTGTGATAAGAGATTTTAAATAGTCGGAAATAAAAAGCTAGCATGAGCAATATTTCAGAAAGCGTTTGAATGTGTTCTGGTTTTGAAATTCGATTGGGTACATTGAGCCTGGAAAACTCAATCCAAGAGAACGTGTTTGTGATCAGAGATTTTGAATAGTTGGAATTGAAGAGCTAGCATGAGCAATGTTTAAGAAAGCGTTTGAATTTGTTCTGGTTTTGATGTTTGATCGGGTATACTGAGCCAGGAAAACTCAATCGAAGGGAACGTGTTTGTGATCAGAGATTTTGAGTAGTTGGAATTAAAGAGCTAGCATGAGCAATGTCTTATAAAGCGTTTGAATGTGTTCTAGTTTTGAAGTTCGATTGGGTATATTGAGCCTGGAAAACTCAATCCAAGAGAACGTGTGTGAAATCAGAAATTTGGAATAGTTAGAAATAAAAGCTAGCATGACTGCAATGTGAAATGTGTGTTTGAATATATTCTGGTTTTGAAGTTCGATTGTGTACATTGAGTCTGGAAAACCCAATCTAAGAGAAAGTGTTTGTGATAAGAGATTTTAAATAGTTGGAAATAAAAAGCTAGCATGAGCAAAATTTCAGAAAGCGTTTGAATGTGTTCTAGTTTTGAAGTTCGATTGGGTATATTGAGCCTGGAAAACTCAATCCAAGAGAACGTGTGTGAAATCAGAAATTTGGAATAGTTAGAAATAAAAGCTAGCATGACTGCAATGTGAAATGTGTGTTTGAATATGTTCTGGTTTTGAAGTTCGATTGTGTACATTGAGTCTGGAAAACCCAATCTAAGAGAAAGTGTTTGTGATAAGAGATTTTAAATAGTTGGAAATAAAAAGCTAGCATGAGCAATATTTCAGAAAGCGTTTGAATGTGTTCTGGTTTTGAAATTCGATTGGGTACATTGAGCCTGGAAAACTCAATCCAAGAGAACGTGTTTGTGATCAGAGATTTTGAATAGTTGGAATTGAAGAGCTAGCATGAGCAATGTTTAAGAAAGCGTTTGAATTTGTTCTGGTTTTGAAGTTCGATTGGGTACATTGGTCCTGGAAAACTCAATCCAAGAGAACGTGTTTGAGATCAGAAATTTTGAATAGTTGGAAATAAAAAAAAGCTAGCTTGAGCAAAATCTAAGAAAGCGTTTAAATATGTTCTGGTTTTGAAGTTCGATTGGGTACATTGAGCCTGGAAAACTCAATCCAAGAGAACGTGTTTGAGATCAGAAATTTTTAATAGTTGGAAATAAAAGCTAGCATGAGCAATGTGAAATGTGTGTTTGAATATATTCTGGTTTTGAAGTTCGATTGTGTACATTGAGTCTAGAAAACCCAATCTAAGAGAAAGTGTTTGTGATAAGAAATTTTGAATAGTTGGAAATAAGAAGCTAGCATGAGCAATATCTCAGAATGCGTTTGAATGTGTTCTGTTTTGAAGTTCGATTGGGTACATTGAGCCTGGAAAACTCAATCCAAGAGAACGTGTTTGAGATCAGAAATTTTTAATAGTTAGAAATAAAAGCTAGCATGAGCAATGTGAAATGTGTGTTTGAATGTATTCTGGTTTTGAAGTTCGATTGCGTACATTGAGCCTAGAAAACTGAATCCAAGAGATAGTGTTTGTGATCAAAGATTTTGAATAGTTGGAAATAAAAACTAGCTTGAGCAGTGTGAAATGTGAGTTTGAATGTGTTCTGGTTTTGAAGTTCGCTTGGGTTCATTGAGTCTAGAAAACCCAATCTAAGAGAAAGTGTTTGTGATAAGAGATTTTGAATAGTTGGAATTAAAGAGCTAGCATGAGCAATCTCTCAAAAAGCGTTTGAATGTGTTCTGGTTTTGAAGTTCGATTGGGTATATTGAGCCTGGAAAACTCAATCCAAGAGAACGTGTTTGAGATCAGAAATTTCGAATAGTTGGAAATGAAAAGCTAGCATGAGCAATATCTAAGAAAACGTTTGAATATGTTCTGGTTTTGAAGTTCGATCGGACACATTGAGCCTGGAAAACTCAATCGCAGAGTGTATATAAAATCTACGTTGAGGAATATCGAAGCATGTTTTGAAATGTGTTCTGGATTTGATGCTCGATTGGACACATTAGGCCTGAAAAGCTCTATCGAAGATTAGAGGTTATAGTTATATAGTTAAAGTTAAATAGTTAAAGAGAGAATTGATAACTAAAAATGTGATAGATTCTTTTTTATGTCTTAGGGTTTGTTGCTTGGTAGGACTCATTGAGCCTGAAAATCTTAATTTAAGTTAGCGTACTTTTGAGCAGATATTGTGAATAGTGAGAAATTTGTGTATTTTATGGAAAATGTGCATAAATCGTACACATTTTTCCATTTTCATGTTTTTTTTTTGTTTTGCATAACTCCGAGAGCTTGATCAGCTCCATCTAAGAGAGTAGATAAAATCAGTAGTAGAGAATAAGCTTGTTAGGGTTTTTCTGGATTTTTTTTCCTTGATGTATACTTCGGGAGCCCGGTTGGCTCAATCCGACTCAATCCAAGTAAGTGAGTAAAATCATCAGTTAAGGTTTGATCAGGGGCTTTATCATCGAAAATGAAAATATCGATGTGACGCGGAAACTATTTGATGTTTTATGGGTATGTAGCGGATTATCTAGTACCTGATTATTGAAAAGAAGTTCATGTGATGATGAATTTTGATAGGATTACTGTTTTTTTTCTGTATTAGGAGGATTCATCGAGAGCCTTGCAAGTTTTTTTTCATATGGCCTTGCATATAACAGCTAACAGCCAACAGTTCCTTAAGAAGAAACACTAATAAAATAGGCGTGCATGGATTCATTTATTTGATTATGTGTTCGACAGAGAACCAAAAGCATTGTTGAGTCAGAATTTTAAGTTTAATAAGAAGTAGGGTAAATACAGTAAGTTCAATAAATTGAATGGTTCTGATTTTGATGTAAACTTCACGGTATTCAGTTTGCTCCGAGGTTTGCTCCACCTAGGAGAATTAGGTAAAATCAGTAATTGTAGCTCAATACAAAAAAAATCGATGAGAATTTTTGAATGGATGCTTGATTTTTTTCTGTTTTAACAGCGCAATTCGATTTAATTCATTATTTTACAATAAAGCTGAACTTGTAGGTGTTGTATAAGAAAAAAAAAATAATATTAAAACTCTTATTGCTTTTTGCACCGTATTCGAACCCCTGCAAAATTTTTTGGTCACATCATAATATGTTCCCACCTATTTCAGCATACATTGGTTCGTTTCGCTGCTAGAAATTTTAAGCGTCGGTTACACTTTTTGGGTGGTGCATGAAATAATCGGTTTGTTACTTGCTACTTTCTTCGGTGTTTGACGTGTGAACAAATATTTTAGACGGTTGGACATTTGCACGGTAATCTATAAAGCAAAGCAAAATGCAATATAAAATTCATAATATTCAAGTTTATTTCTTACTTCATTTTTTACCATTTAAGAAATATTGTCATACCTGGATTTGAAATAATATATTGCTGCGTAGAGATTCATGTCCTTGAAAATCTAAATTGCAAAGCTGGTATGAAACCATAAGTAAAATAACCAAAAATAACTAGTGTATTTTATTATGCCTAATTGAAACAAATGTTTTAAATTGTTTGTTATATAAAAATATTCAATAAATTTTCGGGATGGAGAAGGGGGCGGATGTAGTAAGTAGAGATTTTATATTAACAAAATTTATATTAAGCAAAATGATGAATAGTTTGTTTGGATGAATACTTGGAATAAATATGTTTGAATGCATTTTCATTCAAGTAATTAAAAAAAATCGTTAGTATACAATAAAAACTTTACGTTAATTTATTACGATAAGTTTAGTGAGCGATTTTTGTTCAGTGTACTGCATACGGAATAAACATCGCACAGCCTGATGAAAGCTTTTGTGATGAGCTTTGATTGAAGCGAAACCTGGCTCGAGTAGTCGAGTCAGCCGTCGGCTCGTTGATCGTACAGCCAACGCGTGAATGGAGTGGATGATAATGAAGGATGAGAGAGTGAGATAGAAAATGATGGTAGGTTGGCTCGGGATAGCAAGGAGAATACATTTTACTAAGGTGGCGCAGATAAACATTGCAAACCACTGGTTGTCTCTTCCATTCTTCTGGTGTTCTTATGGAACTGAAATAGTGACGTCACTATTTTAGTTGCATAAGAACACCAGAAGAGTGGAAGAGACAACCAGTGGTTTGCAATGTTTATCTGCGCCACCTTAGTAAAATGTATTCTCCTTGTCGGGATAGGCCTTTTCATGTGACAGATCCGTGCATGCATTTGTATACAAAGCTTGAACAACAGCTGCTAACAAGAACGTGTCATCTTCATAGAAGAAATGTCAAACGCCCGAACAATCAGCTGATTTAAGACGTCAAATGAAAAGGCCCATTCGTCGATCGGGACGACGACTGCCGTGAATGAGGAGTTCAGTTTGTTAACGAATTTTGAAGCGGACGAATGTTTTGTTTTGATGCGCAAGTTTTTGCGTAAATCTGGCCGGGAATCTCGCGGATACTACAGTCAGGTGGTCGTTACGAGATGCGTACAACTTCTGATAGAACTCCAGTATTTATTTTTTTTTTGAAAATGGCAAAGTAGTTTCTTTTCCCTGCACTTCACTTCTTCCTGGCGGAATAAGTTTTCTCCTTGAAGAGGCGGGTCTGTTGTACCCGCTTCTGCTTGTATTATTTTACGTTCTGCCGGGTGTCTTGCTGTAGCAGTACCGCCCACGCTAGGTTCTTTTCTTCCAGACTTTTTTTTACTTTTCATTCCATCGTCTCCGTTACATGTAACCGATGGTATTCTCGGTTGTGTTGCTTATGGCTGCTGATACTGTATCTCAACTTCAGGAATCCTCTAGATGGGTCACATTGTGCACTTCCTCGCTTGGCAATGCTGCCTCGAGATTTTGCGCGTATGCTGATACAACAACCAGTTGTTTTAGTTGCTTGGTTTTACTGAAGCACTCACCGGCATCATATTGATGATGATAACGAGTTTTGGGCGCAGTTTGACCATCGTAGATAGTGGTAAGAGCCGATGCTAGTGACAAAATAGGTTTGTCCATCAATCAGAACGTGGTCGACATGGGATGTCGTCAGCTGTGATGATCTCCAGGTGTAACAATAAGGCGCTGTCCATAAACTACGTAGACTTTTTTCGGCCATCTCAGACCGCCTCCCTCCCCCCTCGTAGACTTTTGTTCATACAAAATTTTCGAAATTTGTATGGAGTGTAGACTTCGGCCAGATCCCCCACATTTTTCGACGTAACTTATGTAGCTGAACCACACGACAGGTAAAGGACGTGTCTTTCTATCAGCGGATTTGTGTATGGATCCATGCCAGTATTTTACTTTTGCATGATTTAACTGTCAATTCGGTTCTAACGCAGTGAGTGCGGACATGCCAAAATTTTTGACCGTTGTATTTTTCGCGTCTAAATATCATTAGCCGGGAGTTTCTGGAATCGGTAATCCGAAATCGGTGGAGTGTTTTTGAGTGAAAATAACAATTGATCGATTAGGCTGGAAGGTTGGAGCTGGGAACAAAAATTGGATTGAAGCGAGTGGAAGGTGGAGAAGTGGTAATAGTGTGGTGGTGCTGCCAGTCGGGCGATAGCGCATACAGGATTAGACGAAAAAGAAGTAGTCGACAGGTGAACAAAAGAAGATGAGCTCTGGGATCGAATCCCACTCCCGAGAAACTCACAAAATGTGAGTTCTTCCTTCGGAAGGGAAGTAAAGCGTGGGTCCCCAGAGCCTAGGGCTAAAAATCTCGTTAATACAGAGAAAAAAAAAAGATGAGCTCTTTACGTCTGGGTATAAAGAAACAGGAGAGAAGGGAAAGTGTTCATTTGCTGGCGATCAGTGAAATTGGGTTGTTTACTGCCGTAATTCTGCAAAGTGACGTAAGCGACATTGACAGTTTTGGCCCGTTTTTTGGTTATTATGCATAAAACTCTTGCTCATCCTCTAAATTTCATTCCATAGATGATAGATTACGACTAGATCTTGCATTTTAATTCAGCAGGCATACTACAGTGTTATTTTTACATCAGATAAAATAAAATATTTCTAATTTCTGTAGACTAATCGAAAGAGCTCATTTTTTTTAGTATAACGTGTTTTTATTGGATTCCAATACCTTTGTTTTGTTGGTTGAATTAACAAAACAGTTTTAATTTTCGTGGATGGAATGACAGCTCAATCTATTAAATGACAGCTCGACCCGAACAAAAAATTTTCCCCATACAAACTTTAAATGCATTTTTAACCCTTTATAAGGCCGAGGGAACCAGGCACGGAATCCACTCGTTCTTCATTGGAATATAAAGTACATGTGGTGTAATGAACAAAAACATTTTTATTTGCAAAAAATTCGATGGTCGATTTTTTATGAAAAAAATTGTTTAAATTTTAACTTTTTGTTAACAAAGTTTAAAATACTGTTGTTTTGTGATGCGTTTATCAATCATGCTAATTTTTTGACAGGTTATTGCCCTAATATTCATGAGTTACATATGTGGATTTGAACTCGATTGGTCAATTATTTTCGATGATATGGCAATTTTAGTACATGCCCTTTTATTATAGTACATTTTTTCAAAAGGCTGAGTTTCTAAAAGTAATGAAGCAATCAAGTTGAAATGTTGTTCACAAGTAAAAGGAACAAAGGCCTTTCATTCCTCATCATTCGATTTTCAATTCGCTCACCACAGCAGAAATTCGAGCTTTCAAACCTTTATGCACTCAAAAATGGCAGTTTTTTTTAGAGACATTTTGTTCTAAAAAAGCCTATTCATATTTGCTATGGCTCAAAAAAATCATGATTGTTCACAAAGGCCTAATGTGTTCAACAGTTAAAACAGAAGTTGTAAAAATGTTCTAAACGAACAGAAAAAATATGTGCATAAGGTGGCAATATAGTTGCCACTGCCTTATAAAGGGTTAACAATAGTTCCCGGACTCCCAAAATCATGAAATTTTGGATTTCGACTAATTTTTAGGCGGAAAATATGAAATAATCTGGAAAGCCCTTAAGAACCCAATTCCCGATCAGAGGAGAATAGCAAATAATAGCAACAGAATCACATAGCCTGTTTTTATATCATAAATTGTTATTGTGAACTTATCAAAATATATATTTTTAATAACATGTTTTGTTGGGCAAGCTTTTTTTGTTATGTTAACAAGATAACATTTTAATAATATATTTCGTTGTAGAACTAATTTAGCTATTATCCTTCTATAGAGAATGTACAAATATGTGATGAATAATAACACAACGTTAAGTGTAGAATTAGCATAAGTTAAAATACACGTAAATACAAACAAAAAAAAAAAAAAAAATAACACAACAATAACAAGTTCACAAATTTCCTGTTTTTAAGTTGTAATTGATCTAGCAAAATATGTTATTGAATTAGTTTTCCAGGAACATTTTTTTGTTATGATATTTGTTATTTTGCCGCTTATGACAGACAAGTTTATAACATAATATGTTGTGCTGATAACATAAAATTACTGATTGCATTTTTCAGTTATTAAGCCAAAATAACATATTTTATTATGTTGTTGATTTTTTCTTCTGCTCGGGTTGGCACATACCTAGTTGGAGTCGTGTAAGAAAAAAAAAGAAAAGTAGTGGTAGAACGTTGAAAAAAGATATTTCATGTCCGGAAAAGAGAGTGGGCTAAGGATCTCAGCTGAGCTGTGAAAAATAAAAAAGATCGGAATAGAAAAAAAAAGAGTGTTGGAAGAAAAGTTTCTTGAGAATTTGATGAAAAGGGTCTTGGAGGAAGCGGGCAAATGATGGAGAGAAGCATAAGCAGCGGCTGATTTTAAGTGAATTTCCTGTGAGAGCAAAAGCTGATGGGCAAAGAAAAGCTCAAGGTGATTGTGATCGAATGAGTCAAACGGGTGATCGTGCGTCGGCGCATTGTGACGGGCCTATATTTTTTTTCCGATGGAGGTGGCACGACGGTGTGTCCATGAATGTGTCTGTATGTTGTGAACCGGAGTAGCATCGGAGTCCAGCCAACAGTGGCTGATGCATTATCTGAAGAATCATTAGCAAGAAAACGCCATACGGGTGAGAAAATTCCAGTTTCATCCTTGTTAGGAATAAATGCGTAAACTTTTATTATTGCCAATAAAACAAGGTATTTTGAGCATAAGAATGTGCGAGCGAAAAATCAGTTACCTTGGCGAAGCGGGAAGGGGACAGCCAAACAACTCTTTTTACATATCTTTATATCGTGCCTCTTTTATTTTTTACACATGAGGCTTGTTTTCACGGTTTTAAAGCATTCGAACGTTATAAATTTCATCATTCTAACATTTATCCATCTTCTCATAAAATCACAGTAAAATTACCATTTTTAACAATCAAAAACTTCACCAATTCCCGTGCCAAAATCCCATCTCCTTTCTATTTACGAGGGCGTCGGTGAGTCGCTGGCAATCCGATAAATAGATATCATCCCTTCCCTGCTATCCCTTCCCATCTACATAACGTATTGCTTATCGTTTCAGAGAGCGAGCAATGGCGCTTATGCCTATGCTTGTTAGCCAGGACACAGTGTAAATGTCTGTGTCCCATCTTTGAAAAAAAAATTGCCAAAGGAGTGACAAAACCTTTTAGCTTCGTCACTCCCAAAGTTGGTGCTTAAACATACTAAAACACTTACATCAACACATCTACATGTACTACTCAAGCAAATTCACTCACACAATCTGAGTTTTCTCGCATCACTCGCTTATAGTGAATCCCAAATCAACCCATTCCAAATATCCAACTCCTTGATATCTATGGGGACGCTGGTCAGTCGCTAGCCTTTCATAAAGTAGGTGTCATATCATCACATCCTTTCCTATCCTCGTAACGAAGAAGATGGGTGTGGCCGGCAATGGAAGTTTTCATGTCTTTTTTACTTCAACGTCTATTTGGATAGCTATTCCTTCCCAAATAGCATTCCATAAGCAGTTAGAATAGGAGTATTAAAGTTTTAACATGACAACTTTCAGTACTGTCTACCCCCGTTTGATCGACACCTCATGCAAACCAACGGGGTTCATTTTTTAATTTGAACTTCTAGTAACCCTGTGGGCATCGAAAAACACACTGTTGTCCTGCAGAATTATTAACCTTCCTAATGCATCACGTTGGTAACAGTTTGCTGACATATTGTACGGTTTGGATGAAAAATAACCCTAATGCACAAGGAAGGTTATTTTCTTCGCCAACGGGATTTCTGTAGCTGATGAGTGTGATGTCTACGAATCTTACTGAAAAATGCTTACATCTTGTTTCTAAGTTTGTCACTAAGCATTGCTTAGTAAGCCACCATTCCAATATTCATAAACAAGTATTCTCATTCAAATAAACCAACGTTAATTATCCTCCTTTAAAATTGTGAATCATAAATGTTCACCACGGTGGAACATTTCAAGGTCTATATACCGCATGCTAGCGGACCTCTGTTACATTGTAGGCGTACGCTAGAATGTCATTGCATGACTAGTGTGTGACTAGAAAAAAAAAAGAAACAACACTTAAAACAAGAGATGGCCAATAAATTAAAGACACGTGTAATAGCTGCAATAAGCGCACAGCACAACACCCCTCAGCACCGATGGCGGGCACGTATCGTGACGTGTAACACCACCGTAAAGTACACTTAGTTCCGTGGATGATGGTTTACAGCCGAACGAGGACCAACAGGCCAAGAAATGGTTGAATGGATCGCGCTAAACTGCAATCGAATTGACTGCATGCAAACTAATATCGTAGTGGCGCAGAATAGCTCCGATCGGTGGTAGGTATATTAGAGCCGAATGAACCGTTGCATTATGCTTTACGATTATTGCAAATTATGCTCTGACAGGAGAACTGCACACTAAAAGGCAGACAATTAAACGTTCCATAATAAATACAAAATTTCCCATAAATAATTCGAAAAGTCCCAGTGAAGAAACAGGGGTGTAAGCAGTAATAAATAACAAAAGTTCCATAAACAAATAGAAAAATGCATAAATAAATCAAAAGTTTCCATAAATAATTAATTTTTGAGCAATTAAAAACGTCAAAAATGCAATGAATAAATCAACTGTTGCAATAAAAAAGCCAATTTTCCCACCAAATAACTTCGAATTTTCCATAAATAAATCCGATTTTTCCATAATAAATTAGAAAATTCACAATAAAAAAATATCGAAAAAGCAATAAAAAATTCAAAAAATGCAATAAAAAATGACGAAATTACCCATGAAAAACAAATGCAGAAAAGTGCGAGACGGTGAAATGCTGAATCGCACTTATATGACTGAATCGACTGAAAAGCTTGCGCAACTATGATTGCAATTTACCGAGCAATTGCTTGCTGTCCGAACTCTCTATCGCTCGTCGGACGTAAAAAAAGGGATAACATCTATGTTTGCATTATACCGGGCAAATTCTTGAATCTATGGTTTGCCTAGAACCGAATCGATGCAGTTGCGGTGCATCGGATATCGGAAACTTCGGCGGCCTTCTGCCGCCTCAGTTCCTCAATCCTCTATGCGGCTTCGCCGCATGGTCTATGTAATTTTTGGCTCAAAATGCATTTACGTTTATTGCTCGTTTTTCGACATTTATTGATAATTTATTTTTTTGTTATTGCACTTTTTGAATTATTTATTGCTTTTAAGATATTTTTTTATTGTGAATTTTCTAATTTATTATGGAAAAATCGGATTTATTTATGGAAAATTCGAAGTTTTTTGGTGGGAAAATTGGCTTTTTTTATTGCAACAGTTGAATTATTCATTGCATTTTTTGACGTTTTTAATTGCTCAAAAATCAATTATTTATGGAAACTTTTGATTTATTTATGCACTTTTCTATTTGTTTATGGAACTTTTGTTGTTTATTACTGCTTACACCCCTGTTTCTTCACTGGGACTTTTGGAATTATTTATGACGAATGATCACTTTCTTATGAGTCGTTTATATTTTAGCCACACTAAAAGCGGTGTGCATCACGCGCATCGCGAGCATCTGGCATTTGATCTCTGCACGTCTATTAACCGGCCGTTGGATAACAATTTTGCGACACGGGTCGAAAACGACTCTGGTGTTGGATAATGAGATGTGTGGTGACGTACGGTTTTAGGCAAAAGGTTAGCAAAACAAAAATTCATGAAGGAATCTCTAGAGGCATCCCGAAAGAATTCTTAAATAAATCACGAAAAGAATCTCACAAGGATTCACCGAAAGAACCCCGAGAGAAATCTGTTAAGAAATCCTGGGCGAAATCCATTGAGAAATAAATAAATAAGTTTCAAGAAAAATGCTTTAAGAAATCTCGGGGGAATCTTTGAAGTTTATCCTGATAAAATCTCGGGAGGGATCGCTATAGGTCATCCTGGAAAAATCAGTGAAAAAAAGGGAAAAATCTGTGAAAATACTGGGACTACATATAGTCGAATTCCCGGCGGTATCCACGCAGACATTTTTGAAAAAGTCTTTAAGAGGAATTCTTGGAGGAATCCCTGGAGGAATTTATGAAGAAGAACCTGGAGCATTTGCTAGAGCAAATAATGAACTCATGGTGGAATCTCTAGAGGAATTCTGGGAGGAATCCTTGGAGAAATTTATGGATGAATTCCTGGAGATATCCTCGGAGAAATTCTTGTTGAAATTGCTGGATAAATCACTGGAAAAACTCGTGGAGAAATCCCTGGAGCAATTCTCGGAGGAATCTCTGGATGAATTCTTGGAGGAATTCCTGAAAAAAAAAACCTGGAAGAATTTCAAAAGAAATTCCTGGAGGAAATTCTACGGAAATTCCTTGTGGAATTCTTTAAGCAATTCGTACAAAAATCTGTGGAGATTTTTTTGGAGGAATGGCTGGAAGAATTTCAAGGGAATGCCTCAAGGAATTTTGGAAGAAATACACGGAGTAATTCCTAGAAACATGTCTGGAGGATTTTATGGCTGGATAAAATCCTAGAGGAATCCCTGGAAAAATTGCTGTAGTAATTCCTTAATAAATTACTGTATGAACTTCTGAAGGAATAACTGAAGAAATTCCTGCTGGAATTTCTCCACGAAATTGTCCAGAGATTTCTTCCTCTATCAATCTGGAGGAATGCCTTAAGGAATTCTTGGGGAAATGCTTTCATTTCATTTATTTAGTTAACATCAGATTCATGATAATACTGAATCAACAATTTGCCGCCATAATACTCGATTTGCAGCTGCAGCTCTCCAACGTCGGTCACGCCCAACACTCGCCAGATCACGCTCCACCTGGTCCGCCCATCGTGCTCTCTGCGCTCCACGCCTTCTTGTACCAACCGGATGGTTAGCAAACACCAACTTTGCAGGGTTGTTGTCCGGCATTCTTGCAACATGCCCTGCCCACCGTATCCTTCCGGCTTTGGCTACCTTCTGGATGCTGGGTTCGCCATAAAGTGCAGCGAGCTCGTGGTTCATCCTTCTCCGCCACACACCGTTCTCCTGCACGCCGCCGAAGATCGTCCTTAGCACCCGTCGCTCGAAAACTCCGAGTGCTTGCATGTCCTCCTCGAGCATCGTCCACGTCTCGTGCCCGTAGAGAACCACCGGTCTTATAAACGTCTTGTACATGGTACATTTAGTGCGGGGGTGAATCTTTTTTGACCGCAGTTTCTTCTGGAGCCCATAATAGGCACGACTTCCACTGATGATGCGCCTTCGTATTTCACGGCTCACGTTATTGTCAGCCGTTAGCAAGGAACCGAGGTAGACGAATTCTTCTACCACCTCGAAAGTATCCCCGTCTATCGTAACATTGCTGCCAAGGCTTGTCCTGTCTCGCTCAGTCCCACCTACCAGCATGTACTTTGTCTTAGCCGCATTCACCACCAGTCCGACCTTTGCTGCTTCACGTTTCAGGCGGGTGTACTGTTCTGCCACCGTTCCAAATGTCCTAGCAATAATATCCATGTCATCCGCAAAACATACAAATTGGCTGGATTTCGTGTAGATCGTACCCCGGCTGTTGAGCCCGGCTCGTCGCATAACACCTTCCAGGACGATGTTGAATAGTAGGCAGGAAAGTCCATCACCTTGTCGTAGTCCCCGTCGAGATTCAAATGAACTGGATAGTTCACCCGAAATCCTTACGCTGTTCTGCACACCGTCCATCGTTGCTCTTATCAGTCTAGTCAGCTTCCCGGGAAAGCTGTTCTCGTCCATGATTTTCCATAGCTCTGTGCGGTCGATACTGTCGTATGCCGCTTTGAAGTCGATGAACAGGTGATGCGTTGGGACCTGGTATTTACGGCATTTCTGGAGGATTTGCCGTACGGTGAAGATCTGGTCCGTTGTCGACCGGCCGTCGATGAAACCGGCTTGGTAACTTCCCACGAACTCATTTACTTTAGGTGAAAGACGACGGAAGATGATCTGGGATAGCACTTTGTAGGCGGCATTCAAAATGGTGATCGCTCGAAAGTTCTCACACATTAACTTGTCGCCTTTCTTGTGGATGGGACAGATTATCCCTTCCTTCCACTCCTCCGGTAGCTGTTCGGTTTCCCAGATCTTAACAACTAACTGGTGCAGACAGGTGGCCAACTTTTCCGGGCCCATCTTGATGAGTTCCGCTGCGATACCGTCCTTACCAGCCGCTTTGTTGTTTTTGAGCTGGTGGATGGCATCCTTAACTTCCGTCAGCGTGGGAGTTGGTTCGTTCCCGTCCTCTGCTGCACCAACATAGTCATTTCCTCCGCTGCCTTGGTCCTCCGTGCCTACATTCTCTTCGCCATTCAGGTGCTCGTCGAAGTGCTGCTTCCACCTTTCGATCACCTCACGTTTGTCCGTCAGGAGGCTCCCGTCCTTATCCCTGCAGATTTCGGCTTGCGGCACGTAGCCTTTGCGGGATGCGTTGAGTTTCTGGTAGAACTTGCGTGTTTCCTGTGAACGGCACAGCAGTTCCATTTCCTCGCACTCCGCTTCTTCCAGGCGGCGCTTTTTCTGTCGGGTTCCATGCTGCAGCATTACCGCCCGCGCTGCATCCTTCTCCTCAAGAACCGCTCTGCACTCCTCGTCGAACCAATCGTTTCGTCGACTCCGTTCTACGTACCCGAAAGTGCTCTCAGCTGCGTTGTTGATGGCTGCTTTGATTGTACTCCAGCAGTCCTCTAGAGGGGCCACATCGAGCACACCCTCGTCCGGCAACGCTGCCTCGAGATTCTGCGCGTATGCGGTGGCGACATTCGGTTGCTTCAGTCGCTCTAGATCGTACCGGGGCGGCCGCCGGTAATGTACGTTGTTAATTACGGAGAGTTTTGGGCGCAGTTTAACCATCACCAGGTAGTGATCGGAGTCGATATTAGCGCCACGATAGGTCCTGACGTCGATAATGTCGGAGAAGTGCCGTCCATCAATCAGAACGTGGTCGATTTGCGATTCCGTTTGTTGTGGTGATCGCCAGGTGTAACGATAAGGGAGACTGTGCTGGAAGAAGGTGCTACGAATGGCCATGTTCTTGGAGGCGGCGAAATCGATGAGGCGTAGGCCATTTTCGTTCGTCAGCTGGTGGGCGCTGAACTTTCCAATCGTCGGTCTGAATTCCTCCTCCTGGCCTACCTGAGCGTTTAGATCCCCTATGATGATCTTGACGTCGTGGTTTGGGCAGCGGTCGTACTCGCGTTCGAGCTGCGCGTAAAATGCGTCTTTGTCATCATCAGTGCTTCCGGAGTGAGGGCTGTGCACGTTTATTATGCTAATGTTGAAGAATCGGCCCTTGATCCTCAACCTGCACATTCTTTCGTCGATCGGCCACCAACCGATCACGCGCCTCTGCATGTCGCCCATCACTATAAAAGCTGTGTTGCCGCAACTCTGGTAGATGGTATGATTACCTCTAAACGTTCGCACCATAGATCCTGTCCAACACACCTCCTGCAGCGCTACGATTCCAACCCGCGGTCCTTCAGTATATCGGCGAGTATGCGGGTGCTCCCGATGAAGTTGAGAGATCTGCAGTTCCACGTACCGAGCTTCCAATCGCAAGTCCCTTTTCGTCGCTGTGGTCGTCGCCACTGGTATCGGTTCGCATTCTTCTCTTGTTGATTTTCCGGTGCTAGTCTTTTTTACGGCTGGCTCGCAGGGCCTGACACCAACCCACTAACCCAGGGAGCTGGGCTTACCTTCCCGGAAATGCTTAGAAGAATTGAAGAAATGCTTTTCCTGGAGTAAGTCCTGGAGGCGTCCCTAGAGATATCCCTTTAAGAATTCCTGTAGAAATTCCTGGAGGCGTTCCTGGAAGAATACCCGGAAAAATTCCTGGAAGAATCTCTGGAGCAGTTTTTGGAGGAATCCCTGAAGAAATTCCTGGATAATTCTTGGGAAGAATCCCTGGGGGAAGTTTTGAAGGAATCCCTCGAGTTTTTTTTGGAGGATTATCCCGAGGAATTCTTGAAGAAATTTCTGCATGAATTTTTGGAGGAAGTCCTAAAGGAATTCCTGGATCAAATCGTTGACGAATTTCTAAAAAAAATTCTGGAGAAATTCCTGAAACAATTCCTGGAAAGTTCCTGCATGAAATCCTTGATGTCTGTAGAAATTCCTTGAGGAATGCCTACAGAAATTCCTGGCCTTTGTTTAGCCGACCTGTGGGCAGGGAAGGCATGCTCCTCAGTAAGTGTGCAAGTGTGCGCGGTTTTTATATGAAAATGAGCTGCACTGTGCACATTTGCAGTGAGGAATGCCATCCCTGCCTGTGGCGGACAAAGTCAGTTAAAGTAGAGAAGCCTAAGGTGCGCTGGTCGGTATGACACATAACTACAGTATCACTAAGTCAGGTATCATAACCTGAAGAAGGTATTGATCGGTTAGTGTGGTTTTGAAAATATCTTTTTTTGGTTGTAGGACAAAAGGTCGAAGGTAAAAAAGTCGAAGGTCAATAGGTCGAAGGGTCAAAAGGTTGAAGTAAAAAATAAGTAGGACAAAAGGTCGAAAAAAATTCGCGTCCGGAACGGGAATCGATCCTTTAGTTTAGGCTTTGTATAATAGTTTACCTGGAACTAGTTTATTGTAGAACATATCCTTATGAACAATCTCACCCCACTGCTTAGAGAAGAAAACAATAAATCAGAGTTCCCGCTTTGCCTAACATGGCCGAACTACGAGGAGACTCCGGACCACGTGGTGTTCATATGTCCGAGGTTCAGGGCAGCATGCGGCGCTATGCTTGCAAGCAAAACCAATATTTTAAGCCTCCACAAAATCGTGGAGAAAATGTGCAAGAAGGATTACGTGTTGATGTGTGTTGGACTACCAACACATTTTTCCAAAGAAAACTATTTCCGATCTTTCGAACATTCCGGAAGCTATTATTTTCGAACCATTCAATTCATTGTACAATTATTGATCCAGTCATTAAAAGTTGCTGTGGTTCATGGTTATATGAACAATTACTGGAGTGACAATATTTCAAATAACAACATCCCGTGTTTTGTTGTTCTTGAACCATCAATCAAGATACTTTTTTGTCATTGAAATCGTACGTAGATGTGCATCATGCTTTTCATAGGCTTGTCAATTCATAGCCTTCGTTACCATATACAGCAATTAAACACGGTTCATAGTCATAACACCAACGACGCATTGTTATTGTCACGCATTTGAAGTAATTAAACGTCAACCACACTCTGCGCGCTTCCTACAATACATGAATTAAAACATCACTCATTAAACCCATCGTCTCACCATCTCTACGACATATGCATACCTTTTACTCACCACGTGCCCTTGAGCTTAAACTTGATCTTCGTTCACTGTAAAAGTTCTCCCCTTCGTCGGGCGCCGCCAGCGGGCGGCCGGGCGTGAGGCTTTGACCAGTGATCTGATCTTCATTTTGTCGAAGATCATAGCCGAAGCCGGCATCAATTTTCGATTCTTTCTCCTCTTATTTAAGTTGACCGGCACTTGTTGACGGACATGCATTGGCCATTATTCAATTACCCTTGCGTGTCGCAGCCACTATACACGGTTTCATGCTGGGTAGAATCGTTGAACTGCGAGTTCCGCCAGAAATTTTACATCGAAGATGAATTGAGTTTGGACAAGTTTGTGTTGAAGTGTTGTGGAGAAATGTTATTAATTAATTAAATATTTCTGTTCATGATAAACTCAAATTCTTTAATACTTATTTAACTGTGTTCTAAAATTTTACCTCAAATTAGACCCACATTGCCGAAGTGGTGTTCATCGATACCTAAGAGGGTTGAGATTTGATTTCTGGTTAGTTCAAGCACTAAAAACCATTTTATTATTCATAGCTTATTGAAATATTACTGATTAATATGCAATTTTTTTTCTAACATAAGCTATTAATGAAAGTACTTTCGCATGGAACTCGTAATCTAAATATTGCCTTTTTCACTTAAAATTTTCTTTGCTTCGCTGAACAACATAACGTTTTCTTCCAGCGAAGGCTTACGCGATACAGAAAATCGCTGAATTTCACACTAACACTGCAGAAAATCTGTCAACAATAACTCAATACACATGCATTTTCAGCGAAAAGCTCTATTTGCGTGACAACAATCCACTCCCATGACTAACGGGCGACCACCGTCAAATATCAGGACTGCCAACTGCCCGGCGTCTGCTGTCAGCTCTCTTTGTCGCAGAATATGGCGCTGGGTCTTCGGCGCGGAAACCCAAAGGTGGGAATAAAATTTTGGGTTTGCGCGCACTACCTAAACTAAATCGATGGTAAAATTCTCGCTTACAATTGGCGATTAAAAGTTGAGGTTATGTCGTGAAAATTTGGAAGTTTGAAAGGGAAATACCAGTTCCCCATCAGTTTAATCATAAATTCTTTGATAAATTTATCGATAAAATGGATTTTTCTACCCCGATCCCACATTAAATTTTATCTGAAACGACTCAATCACTAAAATACGAAATGGGATTTCACAAAACTTAACCTCACTTTAGGAGGCCAATTGTACTCGCATCTAGAAAAGGGAGTTTTTGAGATTATGAAAAAAAACTCGGCGCAAAGCGCCTCGAAAAGTTACAGCAACAATAACGAACGTGAAAAAGTTCAAGAACAGTTAAAAACATTTTTGTTTATACCTACCACTGAGTTTCATTCAACCATATAGTAGGGAACATCGACTGGTAGTTTTCTATCTCGTTGTGTGTGATTGTCAAACGAAAAGATGCATCGTGGGATTCCAGGTAAATCCCCATCGCCAAAGGAAACCCGTTCACCTTTTATCTTTCGAACTTGTCTCGTGGAAGCCACCGCCCGTAGCTTTTAACAAAATCTCCCATTTTCTACAACAACTCATTAGACATTATTCCAAGAATAGGGGATAGTATTCAATAGTGTACCCTCTGCATCTAATGTCGTTTTTCAAGCTCTAATCCAACCATAACTGCAACGAGAAATTTCTTTTTGCGTCATCGGTAGTAGCGCTAGATCTGCCACGTTTGCCCTTTATGAGAAGTTGTAGTTCTTGCAGCTCAACATATTTCACAAACAAGGGCTGCAACTCCAAGTAGGAGCTTTCAAATAATATTTAATCTCATAGAGAATAAATCTAATGGGTATATTCGCACCATTGAATGAGATAAATTTAAATGAGCAAGTCCGAACTTTTTTGGGGGGTAGCTGTTCAGAAAAAGTTGTTATAATATCAACAGGGGAACGTCCATAAATAACGTCACGCTTTAAGGGGGAGGGGGGGGGCGGAGGGTTTCAGCAAAGTGTGACGACTCATACAAAAAATCCAGAGTTCCCATACAAAAAGTGTAACATCGGGGGGAGGGGGGCTGAAAATGGTAGATTTTTGCGTGACGTAATTTATGGACGTTCCCCAGCCTGCAAGTAAAAACAAGAACAAGTTGAGACACTTTCAATGCGTTCTGAATGTTATGTGTGTGCTCAGACATGTACTTTAATATAAAACATGTGTTTATATCAATAAAACTGTAGAATTCAATGAAAAGTTGCTAAAACTGCTATAATGCCACGATGCTAGGAGAGGATAAAACTATTGATAACCGACAGTGTTAAGAAGTCAGTCGCGCTCGGAACCAGAACACCATATCGATAGCAGCATTATTTCACGCAGCTTCAATACTGCAAATTTACTCAGTTTTATTATATTATATTAAATTACATTTCATTCAAACTTACAATCTAGTATTCCTATTCCTTCACGAGACAGACAGGTCACCTAACCGCAGTGCAGTTCCTACCGGGCTCACTGATTAAACAACACTGCCTAATCGATTATTTCTAGGTAGCGCCGGCGCTTGTAGTTCGCAGCCTTGCTTCAGTGTTGCCGGTTTCACCAAGCACCAAACGTACCACTATCTGTACGCAACAGACAGATTAGCACATTGTCCCTAGTACATATATATTGTGCAAACGTTAGACATGTAGCATTAATTATTCTATTTTTGTCAGTTGAGTAAGGCTTCCTGTTAACCCTTATGTGGCCGGCAGGGTACCCGGGTACCCAGCACCCATTTAAAATACACGGTGTAGAAAAAAGAAAAAAGTTTGCCGGCCACATAACGGTTAACAATGATATTCGGTTACTTATAATTTTTATGTCGAATTACTCGTTACAAGACAATTTTACTAAACTTTTCTAAAACTGTCAATATAAACTGTTTTCGATGATATTTGTGGCAGAAAACATTTCCTCAAACACAATACATATTCCTTGGTTCCATTTTCCTCGTCACTTAGGGGTTTCTTATCATAGTTGTTTCTTAAAATGTAAGGAGCTATACCAAACTGCAATAGTCTGAATTAACTAAAAATTAAGTCTTTGATACCATAAAGGTGCACAAATTGAAAAATACCGGCATGTGGTAATTCTATCTTAGCCACGGCATACAAGAATACAAGACAGACCATTAACCTAAGTAATCATCAATTTTTAACGTAAACATGTAACGTCGTTATTATCGTTCCTTCGCGTTCATAAAATTGGTGTGGAGCTCTAGATCGTTTTATTCATGCTTTTGAACGATTCAAATTGCACCATCAAAAAACTTCCAGTTTTCCGAAATACATTACCTTCCAAATGTTGTACCCCGTGATCCGAGCTACTATGATGTATGTTTACATTTTTGTTTACATTTATCGGCCTACTTCGATCGTAAAACTTTCAAATCAGACACTGTCAATAAAAATTAAGAAAATTGTAGCCGCAATCACTTCTTCCACATGTATAGAAGGCGAATTTTATTTGTACATATGCCCAAATACTGCTGAAATTCTATTTAAACTGCTTTAAATATTTTTTTTTGCACTTTATGTCTAAGCAACATTTTGTAAGGGAAATTTTAAATATTCATTTGACCCATTTACTCTTTCAAAAAGACACGTTACTAATGGGTGACCTCATACATGCCCCTTTGGCTAAACTCAAGATTGAAAAGAGAAAAAAACACAAGTCTCGAAGCTATTAATATTAAAAAAAAAAATGTTCTAGATCCGCCGATAGAACTTTCTCATTTTAGTCTCAAATGAAAGAGGGGACCTTTAGCTTTCGTTTGGTGGGTGTTTTAGCGATACCGATTTTTTTAAATTAATTTTGTTCTACCAGACACACCGTGAACCAGGTGACAATGACTCATGTACCGTGATTTTGGGTGAAATTGATCACTTTTCGCAGTTTTTGGCGAATATTTTTTTAAAACTTATCGATATGGTTCTCTCTCGTTTGTCGGGTGAAGATCACTGCGTCCTGATTTTAGAACTACTGTGATATACCCTTTTGCTGTGAGGTACGCAAGTTATCTCAGTAACATGTTTGTCACTGAGATACCTTGGTATCGACTGAATTTAAGACCATCTTTAATTAAAGTTAGTTTACAGCATTTTTGAACTCGGTAAGCTGATGATCATTTTTGGTGTAGAATCATGCCCTGAGTTCGAAAACGCGAAGGAAAAAAATTACAGTGGAGCGGAAAATTTTCGACTTTCCATACAAGGTTTATGATTTGAAATCGTTTTTTGTTCTATTTTTATGCAATGTCGCTCACTTCACACATCTCATTCACCGTAATCAATGCTCCGATTGAGCTGAAATTTTTACTGTAACTCGCCTACATATGATATGTCAAATAAACGTCGAGAAAGAATTTTTAAGTTGTTTTTTTCTTATTGAAAAAAATACATTTCTTCAAAAAATGTTGGGAATTTTGCTAAAATTTAAGAAGATTGTCCCTAAAACTCGCCAATATCTTGAATTTCATCAATCTGACGCAAAACCTGTATTCAGATAATCGAATGGTATTGTATTCAGCTTTTAATTTATGGAAAAAGATTAAAAATTGGTTGAACAAAACGCAATATATTTGAATTTTAGTAAATTCCATATTTTTAAAAGTTAGAAAACTCGATATTGAGCTAAAACTCAAAAACTGTTCTACTTTAAATTTTTTGAAGGTCGGTTTCGAAATCAGCACTAAATTGTGCTTGAAAAATTTTGATCGTTGACAGAAGTTCACGACTTTCGTTTTATTTTGTAAACTTGTGTAACCATGTAAGCCTATATTATATGCAGGGCCGGATCTAAGGGGGGCCGGGAGGGCCCGGGCCCCGGGCCCCCACATTTTAGGGGCCCCCACAAAAACCTTTTTTTGTTGCTAACAGTAGCTTTATTTTTCATATTGCTCAAGTACTGATCGAAAATAAGGAAAAACATTTTTGGTCAGCTCTCAGAAGGGCCTCCACATCCGCTCGGGCCACATCCGCTTGGTCATTTTTCACATAATTAGCCATAACTCAGGAACGAAGAAAAAAGTGCATTCCAAAAATTCCAGCAATCACAGCTTATAAAATTACCTTCTCGAAAAAAAATTTTTTTTGAAAATTTTCCGCGTGTTCGGACATAGTTTTTCCGGCTTTTCTTTATGAATTTTTTCAAAGGTGGAACCTTTTTATGGAAACTTTTTCCACTTGATATTTTAATGTATTTTTTTTATTCCTAAGAAAATTTGCTTTCCTTTTTAATAAAAAACTTTGTTTCTACAATGCTTCGTTCCTAAGTTTTAATTTAAAAAAAAATTAAAAATTTTCATAATTTCAGCAATTAAAGCTTATGAAATAACCTCCTCAAAAATATTTTTTTTGAAAATTTTCCACGAGTTCGGGCATATTTTTTCCGGCTCTTCTTTACGAATTTCCTCAACTGTGGAAAATTTTGTGGAAAACTTTGTCCAATTCATATTTTTTTGGATTTCTGAGAAAATTTGCTTTCATTTTCATCAAAAAACTTTGTTTCTACGATGCTTTGTTATTGAGTTATGATTTTTCAAAGTAAGTAGTGTCAGGGGAAAACAAGAAATTTCCACCTGAGTTTTCCGGGAAAATACTCTGAATTTTTCTCAATTTTTTTTAATTCATTTATCCATGAGCCCTGTCTGTGGAAAAAGTTTCATGAAAATCTGAGACCTTTCGGCCCAATTTGTACGATAATAAAAAAATGCCCTTTTGTTTGAAATTCAAAGACCATTCCCGATTTTTTCTGTTTTTATAACGAAACTTCAGGTAAAATCAAAGTTATTCATTTTTGAGTATTTAGTTCAAAATCTTAAAAAAAAACAAAAAAATACCTGTAAATTGATTCTTTTGAAGATATCTGGAAGAGCTTTTAGAGAATGTCCTTAATAAATCCACAATGCAGAAACTACAACGAAATCTGTAAAAAAATGGTATTGAGTGTTGACACGTCTATCAAAATTATATAAAAAACATCGTAAAAAATCCCGAAGGACTACTGGAGAAATTTTTAAAGCAAAACCGTGATTCTTGAAAAAGTTAAGAGTTCGCTGATCTGAATCTACATGGTCCTTCAAACTTATTTTCTGAAAGAGTTTCATGAAACCCAGAACAAAAAAAAAACGAGAATATCTTCCGAAATATCAGAAAGACTGGAAGCTTGATGGTTCTGCTTAAAATTATTTAAAAAAAAAATGGAAGGAAATCTTTATTAAAATTTCTGTAAAGTATCCCGGAAAATTTGTGATGTTTTGAAAAATAAAAAGGTTACCAGAAATATTCGATTTGTTTATACAGACATAATTTCTGTTGAAAAATCTGCTAGGAATGCAGATGAACTTATGTGAAATATCATTTTTAATCTAACCAACCAATTTAAGGAAGATTACATGGAAAGTCTATGCAAAAATAGTTGACTCAAAGTTTAGAAATTGAAATAAGAAATTTGGAATTTCGGGTGATTTTCGACCAGAATATTCCTAGTGTACAGATGTTGGCTTTCTCAGTCTAGGGTAAACGCCTAGTTTTAGATTACCCGACGTTTTGGCCGTCTTTATTTGACCTTTATCAGCTCTTGAGGTAAAACCAAAAAAAAACAAAAAAAAAAACTCCCAATATGAGCGCCCTCGCAAATATAAGCAAAACAATCTGTTTTTTTTAATTATTAGCTTCTTGGTGAAATTAGGAATTGAAAGATAACATTTTTTTATTTTTGAAGGGCGGAAGTGATTGGAAGGCCTCTTTAGTGATTGCTTAAGTGTTTTAACGAAGTTATTTGTCATTTTCATAATATTGTGCCTCTCAAATTTGAAAGAATAATCACCTGTTTTATTAATAGGGAATTTTTATTACGCCAATATGAATTTAACAAAATCGCCTATATAATTTTTCTAATAGTTCTGCACTCACACAAACATTTAAAAATAATTCATATAATTATTACAATTTAAGTACCTGCATCGATTTTTGTGGCCTCATATTTTTAAAATATAATGTTACTTTGAGAGTTCTTAATTTGTTTGTTCTCTCACACGTACAAAAAATAACTCTGTAATATTAGGACTTCTTCAGGGATTCCTTCAAAAATCCCTATAAATGAAAGATATATTTCAGGCTTTATTTTAAAAGTTGGTTATGATTATCCCACAAATTTCTCCTGAAATTCCTATACGTTCTCTTTCAAAAATCTATTAAAGGTTCATTCAGGAAATTTCTTCAGGAATTCAGGAAAAATTCATCCAAAAATCCTCCAGATATTCAGAAAAACTTCTAGAGAATTTTGAAGAAATTCTGCCATGAATGCCTTTTGAGATTTCTTTGGGAAATCCTTCAAGATCTCAAGATTGCTCCAAGAATCCCCCAGAAATTATTTTTGGAAAGCTTTCCACAGATATATTTTGAAAATTATTTAGATTATCTTCCATAGATCGCTTCAGACTTTAATTTGAAATTCTCGTTGAACGACCCTTCAAACATTTCTTCAAAAATTGCCCTAAAAATGCTTCAGAAATGCTTTCATTGATTCTTTGAGCAAATCAAAAATTCCTCCAAGGTTTTCAGAAAAAAAAACCTTCCACGGACTCCACAAAAAATCTTAGAGAGATGCCTAAAAATATTCTTTCAAGGACTCTTTTCGAAATTTTTCTGAAGATTCCTTCAAAAAATCATTATTTGATGCCTTAGTAAATTTGTTCAATGATTCAATAATCCAAGGAAATCTTGTATGGGTTTCTTCCGAAGTTTATCCATGGGTTCCTTCAGAAATTACTCCAGGCTGTCGGCTGTTCGAGTCCGTATGAAGTTGATCATTAATATTAACTTCTTTTCTCGATCAGCCTAGATAGCTGTGTAGTGTCGGTAGCGATTGTCTCAATTGGCTAAGAATAACACTACGGACCGCCTGTTCCGGTGGTAAGAATCCACCAACAGGTGACCCCTAATTCATGGTGTGATGCAGCTTTATGCTTACCGTGCCTAGGAATGAATGGCTAGGGGGGTCTAATAAAAACCTAACCGCTAACGGAGCCTGTGGAGTACCAGGGCGCCCTCCACAGTATGTAGCCCTTACTGCGCTAACCGGAGCATTAGTGCAGTGGACCTTGTGTTTCTCCGAGACAATCAGCTGCCCTTCTTTAGTCTCACTTGAGGCTAAATAAGGGCGGGATTATGAAGATGTTGTTAATTAGTTTAAATTTTCACCTATATGGTTTCGCATTATGCGATTTACACAGTGTATTCTGTGTATCCTCGCCTTTGGCGTCTTCCAATCGATACCGATTTGGTTTTATTGTTGCTGTTCTTTGTTGTGCTGTTGTTGCGGAGAGTTTAATCTTACCTAGTTTGGGTAGTGGCTACGGTTAGGATAGCTCAGATCAATCTTCAGCATAAAAGAACAGCAACGATCAATCTTTGCAGACTTATGCAAAATGGTACAGCCCAAGTGGCCTTGGTACAAGAACCTTACTTTCGTAAGAGAAATTTCTATCTAGGAAACCTTGTGAACCCGGTGTTTGCCACTTTCAGTAAACATGAAATGGCAAACTCGCGTGTCATGCCTCGAGCCTGTGTGCTTGTCAACAACGCAATAGTTGCTACACTCATCTCTGAACTAATCACCAGAGATGTATGTGCTATCACAATTGATGTATCTGTTGGAAACCTCAACAGGAAATAAGTCTATTATTCTGTGTATTTACCACATGATGAACCATCCCCTACGGATGCTTTCAAACAAGTAATCGCATACTGCACTTCAAAAGGCCTTCCGCTAATTGTTGGCAGTGATGCTTATGCTCACCATATCATTTGGGGCAGCTCAGACATTAACTTGAGAGGCTCCAGTTTGATGGAGTACTTAAGTAGTACAGATCTTGCATTACTTAACATAGGCAACCGCCCAACCTTCATGGTATCTGCTAGAGAGGAAGTGTTAGATATAACGCTTTGCTCTAGCAGAATTAGTCACGAGCTGACCAATTGGCATGTGTCAGATGAAGAATTTTTATCTGACCATCGCTATATCTTTTTTGAACATTTGAATGTTACTTCGCAAACATTGCGTTTCAGGAATCCTCGGTCAACAAACTGGGATCTTTATACTGATTTGGTTGCAGCCAAATTTCATGGATATTCACCATCCATTGACACTCCAAGTGATTTAGATGATGCCGTTGATACTACAACGACCTTCATCATGCAAGCTTTTGAAGAAGCATGCCCTCTACGGTCTGTGAAGATCACAAGAGGAACGGCTAAAATATAAACGACTCATAAGAAAGTGATCATTCTTCATAAATAATTCCAAAAGTCCCAGTGAAGAAACAGGGGTGCAAGCAGTAATAAATAACAAAAGTTCCATAAACAAATCAAAAAATGCATAAATAAATCAAAAGTTTCCATAAACAATTGATTTTTGAGCAATTAAAAACGTCAAAAATGCAATGAATAATTCAACTGTTGCAATAAAAAAAGCCAATTTTCCCACCAAAAAAGTTCGAATTTTCCATAAATAAATCCGATTTTTCCATAATAAATTAGAAAATTCACAATAAAAAAATATCGAAAAAGCAATAAATAATTCAAAAAGTGCAATAAACACGAAAAAAAAATTATCAATAAATGTCAAAAAACGAGCAATAAACAGAAATGCATTTCGAGTCAAAAAAATATGTAGACCATGCGGCGAAGCCGCATAGAGGATTGAGGAACTGAGGTGGCAGAAGGCCGCCGAAGTTTCCGATATCCGATGCACCGCAATTGCATCGTTTCGGTTCTAGGCAAACCACAGATCCAAGAATTTGCCCGGTATAATGCAAACATAGATGTTATCCCTTTTTTAGGTCCGACGAGCGATAGCGAGTTCGGACAGCAAGCAATTACTCGGTAAATTGCAATCATAGTTACGCAAGCTTTTCAGTCGTTTCAGTCATATAAGTGCGATTCGGCATTTTACTGTCTCACACTTTCCTGCATATGTTTTTCATGGGTAATTTCGTCATTTTTTATTGCACTTTTTGAATTATTTAATGCTTTTTCGATATTTTTTTATTGTGAATTTTCTAATTTATTATGGAAAAATCTGATTTATTTATGGAAAATTCGAACTTTTTTGGTGGGAAAATTGGCTTTTTTTATTGCAACAGTTGAATTATTTATTGCATTTTTGACGTTTTTAATTGCTCAAAAATCAATTATTCATGGAAACTTTTGATTTATTTATGCATTTTTTCATTTGTTTATGGAACTTTTGTTATTTATTACTGCTTGCACCCCTGTTTCTTCACTGGGACTTTTCGAATTATTTATGGGAAATTGTGTATTTATTATGGAACGTTTAATTGTCTGCCCAAGAGGAACCCCTTTGTGGAACTCTGATCTGGCGAAACTCAGGAAACAATGTAGAAAGAGTTGGAACAGACGACGTTCGGCTGGTTCGGAGGCTTTCAGGTCGGCTCGCAAGGCCTACAGGAAAGCTCTCCGGTCTGCTGAACGATCCGGCTGGAAAAACCTTTGTACAAATGTTTCCAGCTTGAGTGAAGCCAGTCGGTTAAACAAAATCCTTGCGAAATCTAAGGATTTCCGGGTAAACGAACTTCGTTTGCCAAATGGCGATCTGACTTCCTCTGATGAGGAAGTTCTGGAATGCTTATTCAGCACACACTTCCCTGCATGTGTGGATATTACATCTTCGGATGATCCTGATGTCTTTTCTTGCAGTTATGATTCTTTAGCTTCGGCTCGGAGTATTGTAACTATAGAATCGATTGAGTGGGCTCTTAATAGCTTTGCTCCTTTCAAATCTCCTGGGGCAGATGGAATTTATCCTATTTTGCTTCAGAAGGGATTTGATTATTTCAAACATGTTTTGAAAAAACTACTTGTTTGCAGTTTTGCTACAGGGTATATTCCCAAATCCTGGAGGGATATTACTGTAAAGTTTATTCCGAAAGTGGGTCGTGCGTCGTATGAAGAAGCAAAGAGTTTCAGACCTATCAGTTTGACCTCTTTTCTTCTGAAATGCTTAGAACGCATTGTGGATCATCACATCCGTGATGTTCATCTGGCCAACGTGCCTCTTCATGTGAACCAACATGCCTACCAATCTGGTAAGTCCACTGTGACCCTTTTACACAAGGTTGTTTACGATATCGAGAAAGCATTCGCTCAAAAGCAATCTTGTTTGGGTGTTTTCTTAGATATCGAGGGTGCCTTTGACAACGTGCCTTTCGATGCCATATTGGAAGCCGCACGGAGTCATGGTATATCTCCAATGATTTCCAATTGGATTCACCGAATGCTCAAAAACCGATATCTCTTCTCGACATTGCGTCTAGCAGGGATTAGGAAATTGAGTGTTTGTGGATGCCCCCAAGGGGGAGTCTTATCACCGCTTTTGTGGAATCTCGTAGCAGATACGCTATTGAGGCAACTCAATAATAGCGGTTTTCTTACTTATGGTTTTGCCGACGACTACCTAACATTGTTAGTTGGTATGTGCATCAGCACCCTTTTCGACCTGATGCAGGTAGTTGAGGGTTGGTGTCGCCAATATGGCCTTTCGGTTAATCCGAGTAAAACATCTATTGTTCTTTTCACGGAAAGGCGAAACCGTAATGGCGTTCGACCTTTGCGTCTCTTTGATTCTGAAATCGATGTGACTGAACAGGTAAAGTACGTTGGAGTCATTCTTGATTCCAAGCTTTCCTGGACACCTCACATTGAGTTCAGAATCAAGAAAGCTTGTATGGCCTTCGGGCAATGCCGGCGTACTTGTGGGGTCTAAAACCCAAGTATATCAAATGGATTTACACAACTGTGGTTCGGCCAATATTGGCTTATGACCTTGTGTGGTGGCAAAAGGGTGAAGTGAGAACGGTCCAATCAAAATTAGGCCATCTCCAAAGGATGTGGTTAATGGCGATGTCTGGAGCGTTCTCTTCAACTCCCACGGCAGCGCTCGAAGTTCTCTTTGACGTTGCCCCACTACACATTCATCTCAAACAAGAAGCACTTTCTTGCACTTACCGGTTACGGGTACTCGGTCTACTAAAGGAAACTCCTGTGAACCGCACATCAACACACACCTCGTTGTTTTCACTTTTGGTGAATTGGGACAAAATTGTCCTTGATCCAAGTGATCTTACAATTGCTTGTAATTTTCCATATAGGACATTTTCCACGAAATTTCATTCCCGGGAAGAGTGGACATCTGGATATCTGGAAAGAAGTATTTCAGACGGCATCGTATGTTACACTGATGGCTCCCTTCTCGAAGGTCGAGCAGGTGCTGGTGTTTATTCTCGTGAGCTAAGGCTGTATCAGTCTTATTCACTTGGTAGACACTGTACCGTTTTTCAGGCCGAAATCTTTGCTCTTATGTGCGGAGTGCAATCAGCACTTCAGCAACACGTAATAGGCAAAGTAATATACTTCTGTTCAGATAGCCAGGCTGCTATTAAAGCACATGCCTCGGCCAACTCCAGGTCGAAGATAGTTATCGCTTGTCGAACTCAAATCGAGGAGCTGAATTCAGCAAACGCTGTTCACCTTCTATGGGTACCTGGTCATTCTTCCATCGCTGGAAATGAATTGGCTGATGAGTTAGCTCGCTCTGGAGCATCACATGACTTCATTGGCCCTGAGCCAGCTATTCCGATATCGAAGTGTTGGATTAAGCTTCAGATTCACACCTGGGCTGTCACTCAACACAGACAATATTGGAATAGTTTGGATTCATGTCGTCAAACCAAATTGTATAGTGCTGAACCATCTCTACGGGTGGCGAAGTATCTAACTAATCTGTCAAAGCAGAATTGCAGCATGCTGGTCAAAGCATTGACTGGCCACTGCCGACTCAGCTATCACATGGCGAATATTCAGCAAGCTGATTCATTTGCCTGTGATAGCTGTGAATCCGATAATGGAACTTCGTATCATTTGATATGCAACTGTCCAGTTTTCGCGCAACTGCGTTTCCGAGTATTCGGTAAACACTTATTAAGTGAAACTGACTTCAGAAACCTGAATCTTCAGGATATTCTGTTGTTCTTAACCCGCTGTGGTAAAGAGCTATAGGCTCTCTTTCGCTTTATGCGTTATTACAGTGCCCTTTTCAGGGCGCTGTTTGAACCCATTGTGGTACGCTTATGCGTTAGTACCCTCTTCCAGGGTATTTTTCCTATTTCCCTACCTGTCCCTATCCCCATCCAAATCCTTTTTCCTTCCTTTTCCCTCAGGTAGATGATGAAATAGGCTGTTATTTTGGCGATGGCACAAATGTCCCAAATGGAGGATAACGTGCCTCTGGAGCTGGCCTTCTGATACCTGATACCAGGAAAACTTTCATCCAAAAATCCTCCAGATATTCAGAAAAACTTCTAGAGAATTTTGAAGAAATTCTGCCATGAATGCCTTTTGAGATTTCTTTGGGAAATCCGTCAAGATCTCAAGATTGCTCCATGGAGTATCTTAGAAAATCCTCCAGAAATTATTTTTGGAAAGCTTTCCGCAGATATATTTTGAAAATTATTTAGATTATCTTCCATAGATCGCTTCAGACTTTAATTCGAAATTCTCGTTGAACGACCCTTCAAAAATTTCTTCAAAAATTGCCCTAAAAATGCTTCAGAAATGCTTTCATTGATTCTTTGAGCAAATCAAAAATTCCTCCAAGGTTTTCAGAAAAAAAAAACCTTCCACGGACTCCACAATAAATCTTAGAGAGATGCCTAAAAATATTCTTTCAAGGACTCCTTTCAAAATTTTCCTGAAGATTCCTTCAAAAAATCATTATTAGATTCCTTAGTAAATTTGTTCAATGATTCAATAATTCAAGGAAATCTTGTATGGGTTTCTTCCGAAGTTTATCCATGGGTTCCTTCAGAAATTACTCCAGGACTTCGGTCTTAAATCTACCAAAATTTCTTACAGTAACTCCATCTGCGTTTTTCAAGAATTTACTCCAGGAATTCTTAAAAAAAATTGTAAACAGGTTTCTTCAAATAATCCCTCTTAAATTGCTGCAAAATTTCTATTAGGTAGACTTCTATGGGTTCCTTCTGAAACTTCATCAGGAATTGCTTTAGAATTTTTTCTAGGGATTCTTTAAATAATTCATCAAAAATCTCTTCATGATTTTCTACAGGCAAGACATTTCTAAGAAATCCCTAAAGAATTGTCACAAGAAATCCCCTGAAAAACTATTGGAGACATCTTTGGAAATTCTTTGAAGAAATGTTTGATTTTTTTAGAAATTCCCGAACAAAAAATCCGGGAGCAATTTCTGAAGTTATTTGAGCAATTACCAGATAAATGCCTAGGCTATCTGAAGTTTCTCAAGATACACCCTTACTTCTCATAAAAAAATCATGAGAAACTAAGAGAGAAACTCTGCCATTAATTCCAATCAAAAACTGCTAGGGATACTTTTGAAGGGACTCCTAGAAAAGACATCTCTGAAGAAATTATCAGATTTTTTATACATTTCCTGACGGGGAAAATCCCTTATAAATAATGGTTATAGTAAACAAATTTGTGAAGGTAATTCTACAGAAACAAATTTTAAAAATCCTGAAGAAATTATTTGGAACATTATACAGTGATAGACATTCGTTTAGCCGAGGCTAAAAATTTTGCAAAACAGTGTCAGGAAACTCATACAAAAGATTTTATGATAAAACTTTTTTATGTCGGTGATAGTATATCTAGTACTGTTTTATAAAAATGTGATACATCACACTTACATATACACTGAAACAAAAACGAGGGTAAAAACCCTTCAAATGTCATTTTTTGCCTAGACATTCGTTTAGCCGAGGTAAATGAAAAATAAGTTTTCAATAGATTTTTTAGCAATTTCGTGAGTATATTTCGAGGATATACCCCAAAACATTTAGTTTATGACGTGTAAGCAAGATAGTTGACCTTAAAAGTTTATTTATTAGTGAAATTCAGAAAAAAAAATATAAAAAAATGTCCCGATAAGGAAAAGCGATGATAAACAAATTCATTTAAGAAAAATGATTTCTGTAAACACTCAAACGTAAGCTAGATTAGCAGTTTTGAAAATATGGCACAGAATTATTGTTAGAAATGTTTAAACTATTACATAAAATGTCATGAAAAACATAAGTATATTGGTTTTTGGTTGGTTAAACCTTAAAATGTGATTGGTAGAATCTAAAATAAATGGTTCTGCGTTGAAATAAAGACGTGCCCTAATACCTGTGGAGTATACCTGTTTGATACTATCATTACCAAATGAGTTAGAAGACTGCTAAGTGAAAGAACTGCAAGAAGTGTCAGAATTTTTGTACCCTGTTTATTTAAAAGTAGATGCTTATACAAAAATGCAAGATATGGTCAAACAATTGGCTTATTTCATCCAATCTGAAGAAATATATTATAAATGAGTCTTAGTTTTGAACCACATTCATTTTTAACATGATTTATTTGAAAATAACATCTAAATTATGAAACAAGTAGTTCATGCTAGAAATTTGAATACTTTCGGTGCCATTTCTCGAAATCTGAGCCGTCCAATGTATGTTATTCCAGCCACAATACAGTCTAGAAGATATTGGGAGCTATGAGAAGACGTAATAGTAGTAAACGCTGTGATTTATGCAAGTGAAACCATCATATTTCATCAAAACAATACTTAAATATGTGATTTTTTTATGGTTTGCGTTATTTTTTCTGTTAAAAACATTGTTTTGCGTAAATTTTCAATCTGCACTCATCATGAAACTTTCATTAGGTTTTTTTGAAACACTTCCGATAAAAATAAATACATCAAATCTTAATTTGGAAACATATACAATATTATGGCATATTTATATAAGATGCATGTAAAATTAATATGACAACACTTCCGAAAATGATCAAATTCATGATTTACAAGCCGATCTATAATGCAGGTCGCCATACAAAATGGCTTTGTTGTATATTTTTCGAAATTTGTTAGTTTTTTATTATGGAATTCTAAAAATTGTACAATTCGGCTAAACGAATGTCTAGGTAAAAAATGATATTTGAAGGGCTTCTACCCTCGTTTTTGTTTCAGTGTATATGTGAGTTCGATGTATCACATTTTTATAAAACAATACTAGATATATTATCCCTACGATAAAAAAGTTTTATCTTAAAATATTTTGTATGAGTTTCCTGACACTTTTTTGAATTTTTTTTGGCCTCGGCTAAACGAATGTCTATCACTGTAGAAGAAAAAAATAATTGTGGAAGACATCTTTTGAATAATACCTGGAGGAACTGAAAATCTCTCTGCAGGTGTTCATAGAGAAAAAATCCTGATTTTTTGATTATCTTGAACTTCTGCAAAAATATTTAGAAAAAACCCGGATTAATCCACCTAGTGGTGATAGTGCCTTTCTCGTCGAATATGTACTCATGATCTTTCCGTCGATGTAAGCATCCTGAATCCTGTGAATACTTTATTTATAAAAGCAAGAATTTTATCCAAGCTTGTCGAGTTGGAAAACTTACAGATGGCACATATTTCCGGTGTTATATTCAATTTATAGGCAAAGCTGAAAAATATCAGACCTCTTAGTTGACTGCGTGACCACCTTTACTATTACTGGAGACACATCAATACCAACACGATAATAACAAGCTTAAAAATATAATTTATTTCACAACCAAAAATCACTTTACAGTCTTCGATAAACTTTGTCCTGCACACTTCAGGCTATATTTTATTATCATTGCTTACTAGATTCAAAAAAAAAAAAATGACCAAAAAATGGAAGCAAGTAAAATTTTTCGTACTGAATACAATTCAAATTAGAACCATATCACAGAGCGCGAGGAGCAATCAGTCGGATCAAAATTTGGACGCAAAAGGGGATTGAAAAACTTTGCTCGAGGTTGATGCGATTAAATTTCAATTTTCTCATGCAACCCCCATTCTACTGTATATTTACACCTCAGTAATATGAGAAGGTGTGATTTGATGAGCCTGCATCAGTTTTGTCAAGATTTTGTTCTCTTACACATATTTATCGCTTGCATCGATTATTTTAACTGTTTTTACCACTTTCTGTGAGATACCCGGAACCGGTTCCAAGACTGTACCTATTGTCTCAAATATGGTCTGAGACTAGTTTCTTGCTAACTGTTCAACAGGTTTTCTGAAAAGCCAAAAATTGATGTGGGTGCATGGATTTGATTCATTTTACATTTTGGTCATTCTGGTGGGACATACAAAACGGGTTCTACCGGTAGTCTCTAATGTGATCTGAGTCTATTTTTTTTTTTTTTGTAAACCGTTCATCAGGTTATCGAAAAAACCGTGGTTTGATATGTCGCATGCATGGGTTTGGCTCCTATATGCATTTGACCACTTCCAGCAACACACCTGGAACCGATTCCGGAATACTACTGGTTGTCTCAAATATGGTCTGAAACCATTTTCTTGCTAAAGAGCCGCGATTTGATGTATTGTATGCCTGGATTTTGTTCACTTTTACATTTGACCACTTCCGGCGGGACATCCGGAACTGATTCTAGAGCACTACCGGTAGTCTTCGCTGTGATCTTAGGCTATTTTCCTGCTTACTGTTCACCAGGTTATTGAAAAAGCCACTATTTGATGTGTCGCATGCATGGATTTGATCAAGGGTTTGGTCACTTTTATAATTGACCACTTCCGGCGGGGCATCCGGAGCCGCTTCCGGAACACTACCGTTAGTTTCTGCTGTGATTAAAGGCTATTTTCCTGCTTACCGTTCGTCAGGTTATCGAAAAAGCTGCTATTTAATGTGTCGCATGCATGGGTTTGGTTCCCATCTACATTTGATCACTTCCGGCAGGATACACGGAACCGGTTCTGGAATACTACTGGTTTTCCTAAATATAGTCTGATTCCATTTTATTGCTAACCGTTCATCAGGTTATCTATAGAGACGCGATTTGATGTGTCGCATGCATAGGTTTGGTTCAATTTTATATTTGGCCACCTCCGGCGGGGCACCCGGAACCGGTTCCGGAACACTACCGGTAGTCTCTGCTGGGTCAAAGGCTATTTTCCTGCTCACTGTTCATCAGGTTATCGAAAAAGCCGCTATTTGATGTGTCGCATGCATGGATTTGGCTCACTTTTATATTTTGCCACTTCCGGCGGGACATCCGGAACCGATTCCGGAATACTACTGGTTCAGATATGGACTGAGAGTACTTTCCTGCTTACCGTTCGTCAGGTTATCGAATTAGCCGTGGTCTGATATGTCGCATGTATGGTTTTGTAGCATTTTCATATCTGGCCCCTTCCCACAGTGGTTGAAATCGCAAAAAACACGATCGTGGGCATTTTGAGTGTGATAATGTGAAAATAATATAATGTGATGTTCTGCAAAGTTGTTACATATTTTAATGAGCAACTTTTGATAACTTTTGATTTTTGAAAAATTTACCCAAAAGATAGATGAAAAATCTATTTTCTTCAAAAGCAAAGAAAACTAAATGGTGTCTTCGGTAAAGTTATAGATAATATCATGCAGAAAAATATTGCCCAAGAAACTTTTCCTCTATCTTTTGAAATGAGCGATATATAATAAATTTAGTATAAAAACCCCTTAAAACCTTGAAAAGCCACTAAATGCTTTATATCTCTTTTGGATTAGGTTTTCGAGGCTTCCAATGTTCTGAAGACTTTTTCATTATGTTATTGTGCATCTTTTTTCTTAAGACAGTGTTGCCATATTTTCATTGTTTCTATGTGATTTTTTAATTTTCCTATAAAAAATGACTGTTTTTAATAATGAGATATTTCGAAAAGTTGCAAAAAGTTGCAAAAAATTCAAAGCATGATGAAAAGTTGAATAAAATTGCTATCTTGTACAGGTCAACTGATGAGTTGCTCTCTGTCTCTTCGATGCTTAAAATCTGTTTGTAAATTGTCACTTTCACACTTTTTAATGTTGAAATAAATACTTTTTCCACGTGATAATCTAAAAATTGTGCTATACAATGTTCAGCAAAGTTGTTGCATATTTTTAGAGCAAACTTTTGACAAAATTACTTTTTTAAAAAAAAATTGCCTTAAAGTTAGATAAAAAAAATATTTTTCTCAGGAATCCGCAAATCAAAATGGCGTCTTCAGGAAAGTTGTTCAAAATGTTAAATGAAAAAACTTTGTCGAAGACACCATGACTCTATCTTCAAAAATGACCATTTTAGAGCTGATTTTATGAAAAAAAAAAACCTTAAAAGTTCAGAAAAACATGAAAATCTCACTTAACTTTTTTATATTTGATTTCCTTGACATGGAATGTTTAGGAACTTTTGTGTACTCAATAAATGCACAATTTTGTCGAAGACACCAAGAAGTTATCTTGAATATTTCTCTTGATAACATGCGTTTTCAAAGAAAAAAAAGCACATTTTTGAAAAAAAATATTTTTTTTATCTAACTTTAAGGCAATTTTTGAAAAAAGTAATTTTGTCAAAAGTTTGTTCTAAAAATATGCAACAACTTTGCTGAACATTGTATAGCACAATTCTTAGATTATCACATGGAAAAAGTATTTATTTCAACATTAAAAAGTGTGAAAGTGACAATTTTCAAACGGATTTTAAGCATCGAAGAGACAGAGAGCAACTCATCAGTTGACCTGTACAAGATAGCAATTTTATTCAACTTTTCATCATGCTTTGAATTTTTTGCAACTTTTTGCAACTTTTCGAAATATCTCATTATTAAAAACAGTCATTTTTTATAGGAAAATTAAAAAATCACATAGAAACAATGAAAATATGGCAACACTGTCTTAAGAAAAGAGATGCACAATAACATAATGAAAAAGTCTTCAGAACATCGGAAGCCTTGAAAACCTAATCCAAAAGAGATATAAAGCATTTAGTGGCTTTTCAAGGTTTTAAGGGATTTTTATACTAAATTTATTATATATCGCTCATTTCAAAAGATAGAGCAAAAGTTTCTTCGGCAATATTTTTCTGCATGATATTATCTATAACTTTGCCGAAGACACTATTTAGTTTTCTTTGCTTATGTAGAAAATAGATTTTTCATTTATCTTTTGGGTAAATTTATCAAAAATCAAAAGTTATCAAAAGTTGCTCCTTAAAATATGTAACAACTTTGCAGAACATCACATTATATTATTTTCACATTATCACACTCAAAATGCCCACGATCGTGTTTTTCGCGATTTTAACCACTGTGCTTCCTGGGGTACCGATCCGGAACACCTAAATGACCATAACTCCGGAACGGCTGAACCGATCCGAACCATTTTCAATAGGAAACAATGGGACCAGATTCCGCGTCAAATGAACCGTCGGTCATTAAAATCGGTTGAGGTTTACTGTCAAAAAGTGATGTGAGTTTATTTTGTACACACACATACTCACACACACACACATACACACACACACACACACACACACACACACACACACACACACACACACATACATACACACACACAGACATCACCTCAATTCGTCAAGCTGAGTTGATTGGTGTATGTGACTCGACCCTCCGGGCCTTCTAACAAAAAGTCATTTTTGGAGTGAACATATAGCCTTTCCAGTACACTTAGTGTACGAGAAAGGCAAAAACTGAAAAATTTAATAAAATCTGAAGGTCTGAAAAACACCAAAGCAATGCTTGGAGGAATTCCTAAAGGAACGGTTGGTGAAACCTTTGGAAGAAATTCCAGAAAATTCTGTTGAGAAATGTCTAGAGGAACTTCCAAATACATCTACGAGAAAATCCCTGAACACATGAACATCTGGAGAAATGAAAGCAATAATTTCTGAAAATATTTGAGGAAAAATTTCTGAATTTATTAAGGAAACCCTGGAGGAATTTCTGAAAAAAATCTATGAATCTTTGTAAACAAATTTCTTATTACGTTTTGGAAAAAAAAAAACGCATGGAGACATTTCTGCAAAACCGTGGCGAAATTCCTAGAAGAATTGCTGGAAAAAATTCTAAAAGAATTTTCGGAGAAATGTCAAGGAAAAAGTTCTGGAAGAAATGTCTGAGGAAACCCATGAACTAGTTTCAAGATGAATCTTTTGAAAAATTTCATGAGAAATTCCTAAAGAAGTGCCCAGGAAAATACCTGGGGGAATTCCTGAATTAATCATTAGAGGAATCCCTGGAGATTTTTTTCAAAGAGATCCATGAACAGGAATGCATTTTAAAACGGTACTAAGAGTAATCTTCAGAAGAATTCTTACTAAAATTCATTCAAAAAATTCCTGCAAAATAGTCCTTTTTGTAAACATACCAGCCCCGGAAAATTTTCTGGCCATGATGCTGAAGGTAATCCAGAAGAATTTTCTAGATATACATATTAATGAGAAATCTTGTAAAACTCATATAATAAAGAATTCCAGTTATATTGTCCTTTTTGCGATAGTTGCATGAAAATTCCGTTAAATAATAATGAGTTTTCCCGGAATAATTGTTAGTTAACCCTCTAATACCCAAATTTTTGATTTTGATCTAAATCCAGCTTTTTACGCTGGCCATAAAACAACGAGGGGTGATTCGATTTTGACAATTCTTGCCGACGGAATTTATAGCTTGTTCTTAGTAGGCAATTTTCATAGATTGTTGACTGAACTGTCAAATACTTTCACTCTAATTTTTTTCACTGAGTTTTACCGTATTTTGCTTTATATATTAATTATACTAACTTATTGCATAGCATTTTTATACTTTTAGGTGCAATATGAACTCGATACACATTAACGCCTTTGGAAAAGCATTCATAGAAACGAACTACTGAGCGACCGTACCGCTCTGGGACTGGAACCAGGCATAAATATTGAGCGGTTTCAACAACCCTGGTCGGAGTGTTTATCCAAGATACGGAGCCGTGCGATAATTATAGTAAATGATCTCCGGTCACTTTTATTTTCAACAGGCTAACGCCTGGAATACAATCACATTACATTAACAATTTTACGGCTGGGTTTATGGGCAAGGGGACTTTACCAACGTAAATTTAATATTCATACAGAAACTAGTCATGCAAAAAACGAGCATAATCTCCCCCGCCCCTCTTGTCAAATTCTTGGTATCCAACATTCTTAAAGGAGGGGGGGGGGGGGTAAGACGGACATGTTTAGGAAACACTCTATTTTGACAGTGTAAAAAATGCGATAATTAAAATTTTATCTCCATACTATTTACTTCAACTAAGGTACTTTACAGCCTGCAAGCCGATTTTGCAATAAAATTTGATTTTCCATTACTTTTGAGATAATTAAAAAATGATCTCTAAAAGTATGTTTTTCAACAGTGTGGGTAAGACGGACCAGTATACCCTATAGGGTGGGTAAGATGGACACGTTTGGAAAATTAGCTAATACGCCATTAGTTGTGTTAAATGATGTTTATGGCCATTTATATTTGGTAGAGCAATCATTGTAGAATCTAAATTTGGCTTTGAATCTCTTAGCTAAACGTGTTTTTGCAAATTAAAAACTATTTTGTAAATTGGAAACCTTCATACACTATTAAACGCCTAACAGTATGTAATGCTCGGGTAATTTGACGAAGTTCAAACTGTTCCAACAACAAAAAATCTAATATAATGAATTTTTGGACAAACCATCAATATGAAATGCTTTACACGGCTTCCACAATCATTTTTGTAATCCATAGATTTCAATTTGTGAACAATGTGTGGGTTTTAATGTGTTTCTCATGGCACTATCAAAGTAACCGCAGCACTGTCCGTCTTACCCACCCTCAAGGCGGACCGTCTTATCCCCACCCAACACAAAATATTCATTCCACCACCGTTATCCATAATCCATGAAATTGACTTGAATTTCGTTGTGTATAGGACGGAGACGGAACAGTTTAAAACAACTGGGGAATTCAAAATGAAATGCGAAAACTTACCAATTTAATGTAAAAGGCTTATTTATTGCCGCCTAAAAATTAGATCCCATCACAAAAGCGCGTAGCCAGGTAAACAATTGTTTATTTTTTACACTTTTGACATATGTATTCGCTCATGGAGTGATTCAATAATCATCAACTGATAAGCAGATATAGTTAATCGTAAAAGAAAGTCAAATTTCAGCTCTTAAGTGACAGAGCTAGTCAGTGGTCCGTCTTACCCCCATCCCCCCTATGCGTCGGAGAACCGTTACGAAGTCAAGGAGGTTTTGGTGATGTTCATAAATGCATTAAATCGGCCATTAGTAAACGACGGAACCGGCATGGTCATTGGTCATACAGCGAAAGCTCTGCACATAGTTTGCTTTCAGTTGAGTCAGATCATGCAGCGTTACAGTGAAAATTTTCATAAAAATATCTTAGTTCGGCTATGATTTTCTCATTGGATAATTATTCCGGCGCGAAAAATGTAGCTCAGATCATGACAAAATTGTATTTACCAGTCTTCATTCACCTAAAACAGTGAAAAAAATTAGAACAAATAGAAAATAAGCTTCCAAATTACCAAACCAAAACTGAACATTTCTGACACTCCATTGTAAACATAAAAAAATACAATTCCGCAAAGCTTCCTTCGATCAAACCATAAAAAAATTTTGTGTCGGCAAGAATTGTCAAAGAGGGGTGATTCAAAATTTATAGCAGGCTAGCGTAAAAAGCTGGATATCATTTTTCGTCATCTAAAATCGATTTAAATATGTTTTGGAAGATGATTCTTTTTAATTCTCGATTTCGTGAATTTCAGTTTTTGATTTTTCTAATTTTTGTTTTTGAACATCCCACACTTTTATATTTTTCCTGGAAGCCAATTTGGGGAACGGATTTTTTGAGATAAAAACATTTTGAGTTTTTATGATTATTGTTGAAGTATTATTATTTTAAATTTTTTTCACAGAAAATTTTATTTTCCGTGTAATTTTAAGAAAAATAATTTTAGAGTGTATTCGATTCCCTTAAACTTTACAACAAAGATAGAATGGTTTGGGAAAAATTTAAAATATGTTAATTATAGCGATTCAATACAAAATAAGCAATGACTTCTAAAAGGTGACTAATGATTTTCAAAAAATGTAAATACGCTATATAATACACCAAAAACCATTTTGAGATATACAAAACAGTCCTAAATATCAGCCAAAAATATGCAAACAATGATTTTCCACGAAACAAAAATTACAAAAATGCTCAAACTATACCCCGTCTAAAGGCGGGATTGGGTATTAGAGGGTTAAGTGCAATAGTGAAGTCATTTACTTGGGGCGTACCAGCATAAGGGGCGCTGAGATTTGGAAACTTTGAGTAACCAGCTCTGGTTTTACCATGACAGCACTGTTTTTTTTCCTATGTTTTAATGCCGTCGTATGGGCTTCTTGTTTTCTGCATTTATCATACAAATAGTTTTTACAAATTTTAATTTTTGACTACACTTGATGGTACCTACTTACTCAACCGCTTTTGTAATTTTATTATTAATAGATTAATTTGATTTATTATTATTAGACTATTTTGTTTCTTGAGAGAATTCCTTTGGTACTCAGAACTATTGACAGTCTCAAGTTGAGTTAAGGCGTTATGTGAGTGCACAGGCCCACGCATAAATAAATAGAATTAGAAAAAAAGATTAATTTACGGTCTACTGAAGTTTCGTTCTTAGAATCATCTTAAACGTTCAAAATCTTCCAACCATCGCTTCAAAGCTTCCCGGCTAAGTAGATACGTAGCTCTCGTCTAGGCTAGCTCATCTGGCGGTCAAACTTTTGCTTTCGTTCCGGCCGCCTCGGCAGCCTACCGCTCAGCTAGCTAGCACGTCCGTCAATCGCCGCCACCCTGCAGCATGAATGGAAATGAGCACTGGAGAAGTCATCAGGCTTGGCTTGCACTCCGCCAAGTGGTGTACATATTTACACCACTTCACATGATCTTCCACGAACGTGTAGGAAAATAGTAAATCTACGGCTGTTTTTTTTTGTTTAGATCCGCTTCAGCGGAGATTGCTCTCAGAATGAAACGCTGGTGCTGGCGGGCTGCCACTGTTGCGTTAGTGCTACTCGAAGCCTGACGCAGATCAAACGTGATTCTGAAAAGTGTCGTTCCGGTCGCAGTCGGTCGTGCTTCCTGATGCGAGCGTTGAGATTGTGAACGTGCGTGAGATATTTCGATAATTTTGGGAGGTGTCGAGTCCGATAAACTGTTCGCGGAGGAATGTTTGGTGGGACTTATTGGCGCTGGAACTTACCGGAAGATATGCACCTTAGAGGTCCTATTGAGGTCTATTGAGTACCTTGGATCAAAGCTTACCTCTATAATCATGGCTGAACTAATTAAGGAAATTAGTTTGAATAAAGTGTGTGCAAAAAATACGCTGGGTTTAGAACGGGTGCATTCAAAGTGACGGGCCCGGAGGAGTGATCAATGGAGTTGTTGTACCCATTAGTTGAAGTTCAATGCAGATCAGTTCGAAATCAATGCCAGTCAACGTCTGATGGCGCGTGGCAGCTAAAGCCGAAAAAAAGTGTCGCGTTGATTGATATCCAAATTGTGTTTGACAACGGAACGCACGCTATGTGTCGATTGGTGCAGTTATTTTCGATGCGATTGATTTGATTTCACCGGTCGGCGCTTTGGTACAAACGCATGATGACCCAGCACAGTGGTTCGGAAGCTTCAAATGTTTTAGTCATTATGTATTGTAGGAGACTTAGCTCATGGGAAAACCTTTTCGGCAGCTCATTGTTTGCGTGCGTCATTAAAAGTGATACCATGATCCATTTACGAGAAATTGCGAAAGCAAATTAGAAGGTAACAATGTTTAATGATTTTTTTCGTGAAACACAGCAATTGGTTATTCCCGACATCTTAATAAAATAAACGAATGATCCAGTCCACATCAAAATCTTACAATATTCTTTGAACAGCTGATCAGAAGGAGGTGGGAGAGAAAAGAGGGAAAGGGGAAAAGCGAAAGCGAAGGCTGCTTATATGTTTTCCAAAAAAAAAAATGCAAACATGTATGCGCCTAGTCTTTGGGACACCCTTCTACAACGGATTTTGCTAAAACAAGCGGCAAATAGTGCTAAGCACCTTAATGGTATCTAATCCCATTTCAGTGTTTGCTCAGTGATTCGTGTCAGTGGTGGATTTATTGTGGTTAGCAGAGAAGAATAATAATACGTTGGTTTAGTATCCAGACGATTGTAATTTCATTATTCTATTTTGTAATAAAGCGAGTCATAAATAAAACTGAACTTCACAATTGTTGAGCTATGGATTACGCGGCCATCTGTTGGAAGTACCGTGATTTCGGGTGAAATTGATCAGTGGGGTGAAATTGATCGACGAGAGGACTCTTTTTATTTGTTAAAAATAACGCTTTAAACTTGAAACAATTTGTAAAAAATGTTCATCATCTGACTCAAGAGTTATTGAATGATGAGTTTACATGTTTTACAGCCAATTGGTCACATATTTATGTATAAAATTCAATAAATTCCGAAACTGCCTGTCAGGCGAACTTCAAAGACACTTTCAAACTTTTGTTACCGTAGCTGTATCGCTAATGTAATGAATATTCGAATGAATGTTTCTAGCTGCCAAGTATTCGCTAAACCTGATTGTGTCATCAAAAGTTCTATAAATATTGAAATTTATTCAAAAAATGTAATTTTTCGGAAGTTCTAACATATTTAGTACGGAAATTGCATACTTTCAGGCGTTTTCTTAAGATTTATTAAACTTAAAACTTAAATAATTAAAAACTTAGTAGACTTGTAGAAATTTGGCAAAGTTTTCCGCTTTCCGGGGTGGTTAATTCAGGAGAAAAAATTATTTTCAGCACTTACAGATACATTTCACTGGCTGATCAATTTCACCCCGAAAGTAAAGTTTTTGGTTTTTTATTTCAAATGATATTTTTTGTAATAACATGATTTGCAGTACAATTTTTAACCTCGTAGACTGATGAAAACCATGGTCGTACTTGTTTTAAAGCATTAAATTTAACCATATCGATAAGTATTCAAAAATTATTCGCCAAAAACTACGAATAGTGATCAATTTCACCCGAAATCACGGTATCAGTTAAGAAGTAAGAATGTTTATGAAAACTAAACGTTGAACATTCTGGGGAGAAGTAGGTGGGGGGAATCATCAATGTTGCTTTGATCCTTCTGGTCAGTATCTCAGAAAAGCCGTTCTCGTCCGTGATTTCCTATAGCTCAGTACGTTTTTTGCCTTTCTCGTACACTAAGTGTACTGGAAAGGCTATATGTTCACTCCAAAAATGACTTTTTGATAGAAGGCCCGGAGGGTCGAGTCACATATACCAATCAACTCAGCTCGACGAATTGAGGTGATGTCTGTGTGTGTGTATGTATGTGTGTATGTGTGTATGTGTGTGTACAAAAAACTCACATCACTTTTTGGCAGTAAACCCCAACCGATTTTAATGACCGACGGTTCATTCGACGCGGAATCTGGTCCCATTGTTTCCTATTGAAAATGGTTCGGATCGGTCCAGCCGTTCCGGAGTTATGGCCATTTACGTGTTCCGGACCAGTACCCTTGGAAGGGGCCATACATAAAAATGTAACAAACACATACATGCGACACATCAAACTGCGGCATTTTGGATAACCTGATGAACAGTTAGCAAGAAAACAGTTTTATACCATATCTGAACCGGTTGTGTTCCGGAACCGGTTCCGGGGCTCCCCCGGAAGTGCCCAAATATAAAAGTGAACCAAATCCATAAATGCGACACATCAAATTGCGGCAATTTTGATAACCTGATGGACAGTTAGCAAGAAAACAGTCTCAGACCCTATCTGAACCAGTTGTGTTCGGAACCGGTTCCGGATGTCCCGCCGAAGTGGCCAAATATAAAAGTGAATCAAATCCATGCATGCGATATATCAAAGCGCAACTTTTTTGATAGCCCAATGAAAGGTTGGCATAAAAAAAGACTCAAACCATATCTGAACCGATAGTGTATCGGAACCGGTTCCGGATATCCCGCTGGAAGTGGTCAAATATAAAAGTTATCTAATCCCATGCATGCGACACATCAAACTGCGGCATTTTTGATAACCTGATGAGCAGATAGCAAGAAATCAGTCTCAGACCATATCTGAACCGGTGGTGTTTCAGAACCGGTTCCGGGTGTTCCGCCGGAAGTGGCCGTATATAAAAGCTGACAAAACTTTTGCATGCGGCACATCAAATCACGGCTTTTTCGACAACTTCATGACCGGTTATTGAGGAAGTAGGCTAAGACCACATTATGGACTGTCAGTAGTGCCGAAATTAGTTTCGGATTTCCATCCGAAAGCGGCTAAATATTAAATTGAACCAAACCCATGGCTTTTATGATAACCTAATAAACTTTAGCAAGCAAATAAGCTCAGACTATTTAAGAGACTATCGGTAGTGTTCCGCAACCGATTCCGGGCCGGAAGTGACACCAAACCCATGCATGCGATACCTCAAATCACGGCTTTTTAGGTAACATGATGAACAGTTGAAAGAAAATAGACGCAAGCCGAATCAGTGTGTTACGGAACCGATTATGGGTGTCCCGCCAGAAATGGTCAAATGCTAAAGAGAACCAATACATGCGAAATGTCAATGACTTATTCAGTAACAAGATAAACGGTTAACCAACAAATAATCTCAGACCATATTTGGGAGCAGTGCTGAAAATTTCATTTCGTCATATCTAAATTCAGTCACCTACAGCTCATTTTAGAAGCTGAGCCTGAGAATATGGTATATGAAAAACTTTTGCAACTAGACCAGTTCTGCAAGAAAATCACGGAAAAACTGCTATTTTTCGAATATTCAAGGTAAATGTCACGGACTACCTTTGAAAAATTACAAATGATATTCATCGTGAATATCATTGGCATTTTTCAAAGGTAGCCCGTGACATTTACCTTAAATATTCGAAAATATCGTTTTTTCCGTGACTTTCTTGCAGAACTGGTCTAGCCGCACAAGTTTTCCATATACTAAATTCTCAGGTTCAGCTTCTAAAATGAACTGTAGGTGATTGATTTCAGATATGACGAAATGAATTTTTCAGCACTGTTTGGGAGAACCGGTAGTGTTCCAGAACTGGTGACAAGACAAGTAACGCGTCGAAAGTGGTAAAATATAGAAGGGAACTAAACTATAGCGGCGTTTTTGATAATCTGATGAACGGTCCAACAAGAAAATAGTCTCAGGCCACATCTAGGCTTGTAATAATATTTCGGAATCGGTTGCGGGTGTTCCATCGGAAGTGATTTAATAGAAATAAATCAAATTCATGCATGCGATACATAAAATCGCGGCTTTTTTTCAAAAATTTGCCAAACGGTTAGCAAGAAAATAGCCTCAGATCACATTAATTTTCGGCTTTTCAGGTAACCCGATGAACAGTTGACAAAAACATAGTCTAAGGCCATATTTGAAACAACCGGAATCGGTTCCAGGTGTCCCACCGTAAAATTTAATAAAACCCATGCAAGCTGCACATCAAATAGCGGAATTATAAAAGTGATCAAAATAAATGTCAAAGCGATAAATCAAATTGTGGCTTTTTTGATAGCATGTAAACGTTGGGTAAGGTCATGTTTCGGCCGTAAAACGCGCGAAGGGATGCGTACCGTGCCGATACTGTCTGAGGTGAAATTTTATCAACAGAAGAAACCTCTTCTTGTAAAATATTGTTTTCCTCACTAAGCCTCAGACCGATTGCTCTAATGGTTTGAGAGCGTAAGGTTTACTGAGGGAGTTTTGGATTGAATATTTTACAAGTTCCAAGTGAACTTGTTGGGTGAGATTCCAAAAACCTAAGGGCTGGTTACTTGCAGCAGAAGTCCTGGCCTCTTTAGAGAGTTTGGTAACTACCTTGAACAAGGGTCGTCTTGACGAGGATCAAAGGGACGGATAACTTTCTGAATGAAACACTAAATTTCAACTGACCTCTCTTCATCTATTTCAAACATCCTTATATACTAAGCCTATGTCTAAAAGAATGACGTATTATCATATTATTTGCATTTCTCTATCATGTGCGGTACCTGCGTTTACCCGTTGCAGTAGGGTCAAGATTAGGGCCCTATCTTTATCAGTTGTTATTTTTTGTCAGTCCTTTTCGTCTACTTCTACAGAGGCGACAGTCTCTTGTAATGACTAATCCTACAATGTTGAGGTGATAGATAGACTGATAATTGCGTCGGGTAGACCCGTCTGCGTCATCAATGAAAAATCTTGAAAAAATAATTTTAATTATATTGCGATTGTAACAGGTCATAAGTGAAGAAATGGTCAAAGTCTTCATATATGCAAGAGAACAAAATCGTGACCAAAGCGATTTCTTCAAATCACACCATTTCAGATTCCTGCGGTGTAAATGTATAGTAGGATGGATCAAAGTTTTATGGAAAAAATATAATTTAATCGCATCAACACCTTATACAGTTTTTCAATCTTCAATCTCCTTATGCTTCTAAAATAACTGCTCACAATTTGGTTGCGACTGGTTGAGCCCTCACTCTATTGCGATTGAAATTTGAATGGAAAAATTACATTTTCTGCATGTTTCTCGTAGGAAGGTCAAATGAATCGTGTTACCAATGATAATAAAATATAGCCTTAAGTGTGCTGTTGAACATAATATCGGAATGTGTATCATCAATAAGTTTCGAAAATTGATGATGGCTTTATTAAAATTGTTGCTTTTGTATGAAAAGTGTTTTCAGGATTCAGGAACATTTTAGCAAACGTCGACGAAAAGTTCATGAGTACATATTCGACGAGAAAGGCACTATCACCACTAGGTGGATTAATCTGGTTTTTATGTTATGGACTGGGGTTGCATGAATCTAAAGAGGGCATAAAAAAAGAGTAAATTTTGTGTGACAACAGGTGTTGCTCCTGGGGATTTGAGATGATGCTAAGGGGATTTCCAGGAGTTTCAGGAGAATTTGAAAGGAGGAGATTCTAGTGCCTAAGCGGGGGGAGCTCAAGAGGGCATTCAGAACTTTGCGGCCGCACCTGAAAATCTCTTGAGCGCACTCAAACGTCTCTAAAATAACCCAAATAACCTAAAACACCCTTGAAACCAACTGAACCTTTAAAACCTGAGACCCTCTGATATACCCTTTTTAACCCTCGAGCAGTCGCGTCTTTGACAACCTGCAGCAACGCCGCGCTCACCCTGTGTATCACATGCGTGCATTTTCATGGTGCGTGTACTCAGTACACGACGCGACCGCTCCCGGGTTAATAGAATGAAGAAATCTGCAACCAAAAACTCAGGAGGTCGTCCCACTAAAACGTTATTCTCGGTAGAGATGATCTCGAGAAAGAGGAGACCAAACCTGAGCTCTCTTTGGTGAGCGTACCACCAGCTACTACTCTAAATTGTCCTCTTTCCTAGAGGATCGACTCCTGAACCAAGGAAGGATTCAGGCTCAACAAACTCAACTTGGTGTTGGCTAGTCCACCATTTTCTCTGTAGTTGAAGCACTTTCCTTACAGGGAGCTTAGCCGCGACGACTGACTATTGAAACCTCTAGAAATGCTTCTGGAACCCCCCTTTTATATATAATGAGAAAATTTGCTAATCGGATACCCAAAGATGGTGCCATTATCTATGTAGTTTAAGCACGATTCGGAAGACCATGGCGGAATCTCACTAGTCCGCCCAATCTGATCAACAATGTTGTCGGGAGTGATATCTCTACCGCATATCTCCTGCATACTCGACCTTTGCACCACGAAGCGTGGGCATTCAAAGAGCACATACTCCGCGGTCTCGTCGCAGTCTGCACACTCCGGACATGCGGAGGAGCCCGCGTATCCGAATCTGTGCAGAAACCACCTGGTCTGGCAGAAATTGTGTCAAGCGAAAGTTCACCTTTCTTAAGGGTTTTGGTCACCGTCGAGTTTTATATTTGGAAATTGTTGATATTTTTCGGTGATTATAAACACACTGAAACACGATTTATGACGTTTTGGCCTACTGCCTTTCAGCCATCATCAGATCTAAAATATATTTTGAAAATTAGTTACATTTTAAAAAACTTAGTCTTACAATTTTTTTCACCCACTCATTTAATCAATGTTCCTGCCACCAGGCTTTATTACTAAACCCCCCTTTCTTACACATCTATCCATACTCGTGTTGGTTCGGTTGTGTCATTCGGGTTGGTCTGTTCGTTTGTGTTGATAGCGATCGGATTTTACCCACTAGACTGTTGTACGCTGAGTCGATTCCTCCACATTCTCGCTGCATATTAACAGTTCTGTCGGTGGTATCAACCATCGGATCCACAACATACCGACGGAAAAACGGAAAACCACGTAGTCAACAGTTTCGGTTTTGCAACCGTCTCCATCGATGACCACGGGACTCAATCCCACTAGGGCGCTTAATGGCGAACTACAGTAGTACACCCCGTTGATCTTCGCTATCGTGAAGCGCTCGCGCGACGTGAAAATTATTTCCAGGACCGGAAAACTACCGGTTGTACAGATCGCCGTTAGCTTGGCCTTAACCGTTACCCAGTTCCCGTTATCGGGAAAAATTCGGTATGGGTCCGATAGTAGTGCGATGTCTGTACTTGACACGGAGACTGACTGCCACAGCAACTGCTGTGTAGCTTCACAGTGGCTCAGATTTAGCGATGTAACTTTCATTATCGTCGGTTGGTTCGACCTCCTCACGTGCCTGGACATTAACCTAGGCCCGCCCGTCGTGTGACCCTTGTTATCCGTGCAAATCAGGTATTTTTTGGTGCCGAGTTGCACTCCCTGGCGATGTGGCCTTCCACTCCGCACTTCCTGCAGAGTTTGCTCCTGTCGGGGCCTTTACACGACTATGTCCTTGCTCGAAGCGCTTGAACCACGGAACTGGCGGCTCGTGATATGCTGAGCGGGCACACTGATTTGAACGCCCTGTAATCCTTGAAACCCTTTAAAGCCTCCGAAGCCCATTTGAATCCCTCTGAATCCCCCTGTAATTCCTTTGGAATCCATTAAAAATCCTGAAACCCCTAGAACTCTGATTTGCCCTCCCTTTTTTAGATACTCTAGATACCTCATCATCTTGGTCGTAAACATCTCCGGATGCTGTTGCTATAGTTTCCGTCCTAATTACTTTTTCTAGTTTTCAATACTTATACGGAAAATGTGTCCCTCTTTAAATGGACTAAAAACCTACCTTAAAAGAAGGTTTTGGTGTACTGTCGTATTTCGCCACCCAAGTAACACACTTGTTACAGAAGAGTCACGGCGGCGCAGGTTTTTGTTGAGGAGAAGTCACTGTGACTTACTTCTAGCAAATAAGTATTTATTTGTTAGAAGTAAGTCACAGTGACTTCTGCGCAACGAAAACCTGCGCCACCGTGACCCTTCGGTGACAAGTGTGTTACTTGGGGCAGCCTATTTATTGCACCCATAAACAATCAGAAACGCTCCATAGAAAATCAAAAAGCGCTCTATAAAGAATAAACATATGGTCCATGAAAAATGTGCAATATTACCCATAAATAATTAAAAACGTTCCATACTTTATAGAAAATGTACCGGTAAAACATAAAATTTTCTCATTAAAAGTGTAATTTTGTACCAATAAATAGTTCTGAAATGCTCCATACTAATATACAAATGCTCCATAATAAAATGCAAATGCTCACTAAAAATTAAAATTGTATCCATAATAAATTGAATATTGCTCCATAGAAAAATTAAATTGCACCGTAAAAAAATGAAATTGCATCAGAGAAAATAGATAAATGCTCCATAAGTATTATCAAACTGCACCATGCAAAATATGAATTGCTCCATGAAAAATTGAAAATTCTCGGAGAGAGACGAACCAGCCAAGGGCTGAAAGTCTCTTTAATAAAGACAAATCAATCAATCGATGAAAATTCTCCATAGATAGCATATTATCGAAATTTAATTTCAGCAGTGCTGAATTGCTTTACATAACATCACTTTAGTGGTGTAGATGTTTAAAGTTATGGCGAATTTTCAAATTTTTATGGAGCAAATCCTTTTTATATGGTTAATTTGATAATACTCATGGAGCATTTATCTATTTTCTATGGTGCTATTTCAATTTTTTATGGTGCAATTTAATTCTTCTATGTAGCAATATTCATTTTACTATGGGTACAATTTTAATTTTATATGGAGCATTTGCATTTTATTATGGAACATTTGTATTTTAGTATGGAGCGTTTCAGTATTATTTATTGGTACAAAATTGAACTTTTAATGAGACAATTTTATGTTTTACCGGAACATTTTTTATAAAGTATGAAACGTTTTCAATTATTGATGGGTAACATTGCACATTTTTATGGAACATATGTTCATTCTTTAGGGAGCGCTTTTTGATTTTCTATGGAGCATTTGCAATTTGTTATTGTCACAATAACCTTTTGCCGTTACTTGGGCATGAAGTCGAAAAACCTCGTGGCACCGAGCGAGCTGCGAGCAACCCAAAAGAAGATCAGGTAACCGATCTCGGTGGTCGTAGGCAGACAGGAAAGAGGGTATTTCCTTCTACAAGCTAGATCATCTGTTCTCCAGGTTAGGAGCAGCTCACAACAGTGCCTGTTCAACATGTTAGGGGCGGCTGATCAACTGGGAATATTGCAGGGTGGAACTCTGGAAAAATATCCAAAACGAATCCTGGAATAAATATTAAAAATAACCTGGGATGAATTAATAAGGGCATATCTAAATTACTCCATGGCACTTGGAGAGATTCTTGGACAAAACTCAGCCAAATAAACTTAAGATTTTCATAAGGCCTAGCTTATGAGGCGGCCTTCAAATAATTCTATTTCACAGTGTCGCTTTATAACGCAGAATCGTCTCACAGTTTGGCTTTCATACATATTCAGCAACATGGTACACATGCCCACTGATCCCGACGTTCATGGATCGATTTCAGTCTGCATCATTTTAGGATTGTTGTGCTTATTCCATAAGTGTATCTTATGAAATTTGTCATAACAAGCACGATCAATTCTTATAAGGTATTCTCATGACATCCATAATTTTTAGTTATAGCAAAAATTCATAAGGTATTTTGATCATTTTCGATAGCTTTTTGCTGAGTGAACTGAATTCTGAAAATTCTTTATTCAGAAAAGCATCAATTACGATAATACCACATTCCATTTGCGGATTATTTTTATGTTTTCTTGACCGTACCCTGTCTAAAGGTACAAAACAATATCAGTCCTCTCAGTTGGCTGTTGATCACCTTGTGGACGATGAAATATACGACATGCTCTGTTGTGACTAAGATAAGTAATATCATATTCTACTCCATACCCGAGCAGAAGAGAATATCAATTTAATAACTACGAAATCACATAACCTGTTTTTATATCTTGTTTTGTTATTATTTAATTATCAAGGCATAGCTTTTCCATAACAAATTTTGTTGGACAATCTCATTTAGTTATAATCAAGCTATTGATATACATTCACTCAATTTCATTTCAATAACATGTTTTGTGGAAGTACAAGTTTTGTTATTGTTGTACTATTGATCAACTTATCAACAATAGCACAATAGTAACGAGTATTGAAATCAAAGCGAAAATTCGATAATAATAATCTGTCATTTTGTTTTGTTCTCCTGGTGAAATTCTCAAAGAAATTTTCAGAGAGATCTCAAGATGAAATTCGGGACAAATAATCACGGGGAATTCTGAAGAAATCCTTGAAGGGATTCTGTTCATAATTCTGGAGGAATTTCTAGAGAAGTCTTTGAAAATCTGTGAATGATTTCGTGGAAGAACTCTCGGAGAAATTTCTAGAAGTAGTATTTTTCAATCATTTACAGTATTGTTACTCATGTTATTTATGGGTTTGTGAGACAAAGTATTTTATATAATAAGTATCATAATTTACTTTGTTAAGATTTTGATCGTACTGATCGTGACTAACTGTGAGGTGATCGCGACGATCAGATTAAAACAATAACAATGACGGATCGATGATGTACACCATGACATTTCCAATAATGCCCAACGTGATCCAATGGGAGCTTGCATGCAATGTTGTACGTGAAATCCTACAAATGTTCTGGTGACATATTAGTTACTCCTATTTCAATTCAGTGTTGCGAGTAATTCTATTAGATTAGCATATTCATCATATTGAACTACAAAGTTGAATTAGACATATCGATACCATCTTTTTTTTTTATTCTTAATCACTTAACCTAATTTACAGCTCTATTGTCCACTGGGGCACTACGTGAGCAATTTCAATTGACAGCTGCACTTACATTTTGTACAGCGCCTAGATTCTATTCTACTTTATCGAACTGGTTGCCTTTCTGCTGCTTTCACTTTTTCTACTTTTTACCTAGTAGAATGATGAGCACAAGGATGATGATGGATGGCCGTTGTTCCTTTTGCAGTCCGATTGGGGGGTCCATTATGAGTAGCAGTTCGCCGATGTCCAGGTATCCGGGTCCGTTTGAGCCATGGGGCTCAGAAGAGGGTCAGTGTCAGTTGCTCTCGGGGGAAAAGCAACTGTCGAAAAATTGCAAGTGCCGGGGCTGGGAATCAAACCCATGACCATCCGCATATGAAGCGAACGTGTGACCAACTACGCCACGGGCCCCGGCACGATACCATCTTACCCCGCTAATTCGACACTCTTTTAAATCGTGCCCCGCTTATTCGACACTTGTCGAATTAAAAAGTGTTCAAATGTCACAGTGAATGCAAAACAATCCGATATTGCGCTTATACTAGCACCCGCAGCAGCTCCTCTTGCAGCCGCTACTTCCAGAACTTCTGAGTTGGTACTTTTCGACACCCAAACCGCTTGGAGAGCAACTGGAACGGATTACGGAAGGCAACAATCGTAGAAAGAACGAACTTTTCATTCGCGCCACCAAAATATCTGTTGGAATTGTGTTCAATAACAAATCTAAAATTCAAAACAAAACAAAAACAGAGTTGCCAAATTTCAATGAACAATTGATTGATTGATTTGTCTTTATTAAAGAGACTTTCAGCCCTTGGCTGGTTCGTCTCTTTGAATGAACAAGGTGATGTAGGGTGACGTATTAGCGGGGTAATACGGTATAGAACATTTACCACTTGTAATGACCTGACAAATGAAATACAGAATCATTATCTGCAAACCAAACCAAAACTGTGTATAAGTTTTAACAGATATAATAACAAATGTTGCTTTCCGATTATTATCAATAACAAATTAATATTCAAATTTGTTATTGAAATATTTTCCAAATGCACTGTTATTAAGTTGTTATTGAAACTAACAAAACAAGTTATTAAAATGGGTTTCCAAGAACATTTTTTGGTTATGAAATTTTCTATTTTGCTGCTTATGACAGACAAGTTTATAACATAATCTGTTATGTTAATAACTTGAAAATAATCGATTCTATTATTCAGTTATTTTACCCAAATAACACAGGTCCTTATGCTGTTGTTATTCCCTTCTGCTCGGGTATTATAGATTATAAACTTTTCATCATTTATGCTCATTTGTAATGCATAAGCTGATTGTTTTTTCAGCCACTTCAATACGTTATAAATCGAAATTATCATCTTGAAGAGGTTAACTAGAAAGATAAGGATAATAGGAAAAATAACACGGCGACCCGTATTACCTTAACCCATATGCTGCTGGAACCTGGAAGGGAAACCAGGTACCTTTTCCGATTCCAATTCTCGATATGTATATGACAAGTTTTTGATAGTAGGAAGTTTCTACTAGGAACTCGGATCGATCTCAGAACATGTGAATTTATAATCTATGATGATTTTGTGGCTATATATTGCCTTTTTCTACTCAAAGTATAAGGGAGTAGAGATCAAAGTGGATAATGAAATATAGATATGATAGTATTCACTAGGTAGCGAACAAGTGTGAATATTTTATAGAACGTGAAATTAGGCAAACATTTTTGCCAGTCTTGGTAAGGTGGTATTAACTACCAATCAAGCCGATCTGTTTAAAAGCACAGGTCGTACGGCAGAAGTTTCACGCATTCGATGTATTCGTTCAATACATGGCCTACTTGCCTAATTTCACTTTCTATAAAATCTTCACACTTGTTTGCTACCTAGCGAATACTATCATATCTATCATTTCTTTAACCACTTTGATCTGTACTCTGAGGAAGGGAGTATGGCTGAGCGTTACGGCCCATACAAAAGTTTTTAGGTTTTCAGAGGGAGGAGGGGGGTTGAAAAATGTCGATTCGTAATAAATGAATGCTACCTAATTCATAACTTTTGCAAAGAACATCAGAAAATTTAGCATTGTTTGCGTCGTTAGAATAACAGCTAATAAAAACTTTCTTGGATATGTAGCTCAAATTGAATTGGCAATTAGTGCATTTATACTTTCTGAAACAGTCTCGATCAAGAATGGAAAAAGTCACGGAATTTCATGAATAAGAAGTCTTGCCATTTCTTAATTACGCACAGACCCTATGACGGCATTAAACCATAAGACAAAAAAACGGTTGACTGAGTAGGTACAATAAATCGATTTTTATTGTTGAAGTTTACTAAATGTGCAATGTTTTTAGTTTTTCCCTTGATAAAGGTCAAATAAAGCCGGCTGAAACGTCGGGTAATCCAAAACTAGCCGTTTAGATTGACCCTAGACCGAGAAAGCCAACATCTTTACACAGAAATCACCTCAATTCGTCGAGCTGAGTCGATTGGTACATGTGTTTCGACCCTCCGGGCCTTCTATCAACACGACATTTTTTTAGTGAACATATAGCCTTTCCTTCACACTTTGTGAACGAGAAAGACAAACATAAAAGTGTCAGTGTGGTATCTTAATATTTATTACCGTTTTCCCAGAACACCCAGACCATCTGGATCCTCTTATCCATATAATGCCATTGCGTCCTAAAATGCCGCAAGCCACAGAGCAAATTACTTTATGTTTTTGGTGGTCGAAGCAGTGAAATCACAGATAAAGTTTTCAGTTAGTAATTGTGGAAGTGTTCAAAGGCTCTACAGATAAGGGGCTGTCCATAAACCACGTGGTCATTTTTTTGGGACTTTTCAAATCCCACAACCCCCCCCCCCCTTCCCCTCCGCGTGGTCATTAGTCCATACAATTTTTTTATTTCTCCATACAACATGGTCATTGGCCGAACCCCCCCCCCCCCCCCATGACCACGTGGTTTATGGACAGCCCCTAAGGGAAAAGTCACAGTGACTTCTATACAACCAAGACTGCAGCACCGATAAAGTAGCTAGATACAACCAAAACTCGCGCTGGCTTGACCCTTCGGTAACATGTGTGCAGCTTGGATACAACGTTTAGCTGAGAAGCATTTTCTGTTCCAACTGGGACGTAACGCACTTAGGTCATTATGCTTTAAAAAAGGCTAAATATAATCGATACATGCGTATACGATCAGGGTTACGACAAAGACATGAATTACTTTTTAATGCCATATCGTAATCGGAACCAATTTAAACGTATTGTCCCACGCGCAAAAGCACTAAAGATTCAAGGGGTAGTTCGTAAGCTACGTAGAATATTTAAATATTAAAAATTTACCCTCTGAACACATTTCTTCCTATCTAACTTGAATTATACCCTAAAAAAGCATGTTTAGGCAGATCCGACTATATCATAGGTTATAAACAGCCCCCAAATGGTCATCAAAGTTGTAACAAATTCCCCATTCGCCCTCAACGCACACGCGACCGACGTCTGCTTTTATTGTCCATTTCACACTTTCGCAGCAACTATTTTCGATTTAGCGATGACACGAATCCGCCGTCGGCCATTGGACGGGTATTTGGTAAGAGGCATCGGAACTGACCTAGTCTCTGCGCAGACAACATTACCATCCAATCACCCGGAATGCGTGGGGCTTCTGGTTTAGGTCCATGTAAACGAAATTTAGTCGTTTCAGGGTTTTATCACGTTTTGGGACCAATAATTTCCCATTTTAAGCGGACATCGCAGCCCAACCCAAGTCTTTGAAAAGGTAATGTGTTTTTATTAGGCATTTATGCATGCGGCGGCGATGTAAGCGTCCGTCCTTGGGGAACCGATTTCGAATTCGATCGCGCACCAGTGAAGCGTCTAGACTCTTTCTAGAGTTAGGTCGAAACAGCTTGGTTTTCGACGCAATGTGAAGGTTCTCCGGCGGTTCGTGAAAAATGCTAAGCGGAAAAATTCAATTCTACTAGCTAGCATGAGCAATTGTAGATTCGGTTCTAGGCCTAGGACAGCTGGTTCTAGAACAAGTAGGGCTGCTGCTCAGTACGCTAACCACATGTCATGCCAAGTCAATTTAGTTCTACGCTGACATGTCAGCCAAACCGACAGCTGTTGGTGCACGCCGTATGTAAATGAACCAGAAACAAGCAAAGGCATATGATTCTGTCATGATGTCTTATAAATCACTGGTACAACGTTATAGTAACGCTACAGCCAGCAGTTAATTCCATATCAAATAGAAAATGCTTCGGTATTCTTCTGTAACTCACTTTGTGATGAATTGATATGAACAGAATTACAAACAGTCAAATTTCCTGTCAACTGTTTGTAGTGATACTTTAATTATTTTGTTCAGAGATAAAGATTCAATTTCCGGTTGGTCTAAGAACTTTCGTAATGGAAATTTTCTTGACTTACTTGGGCATAAAGTGCGTGCGTGCGTGCCACACGATATACACACACGTAAAATGGCCATTGGCAGTGGAAAAACAATTAGGTAATAACTGTGGTAGTGCTTATATAACAGCTAAGCAGCAGGCTTTGTTTCAGTTGGGACGTTATGCCAAGAAGACGAGGAGGGGAAGGAGAGGAAGAGTTTGTGGTATTGGGTATGAGATAGATTTTACGGAATTCTTTGAGGTAAATCACCAGGGTAGGATGGATACTTTTCTTCTTCTTCTTCTTCTTCTTTTCTTCTTCTTTTTCTTCTTCTTCTTCTCCATCTCCTTCTTTTTCTTCTCATTCTTCTTCTTCCTTTTCTTCTTTTTTTCTTTTTCTCCTTCTTAACATGCATTTTGTCATGGTCACAAGCGCACCTGCGCTCCGAGTGAGAGACGACGAGCGCAAAGATGTTTTTTTTTCTTCCAAACTATGGGTGGAAATCTACTCAACAGACATCCTGACAGAAGGTCCAGGTAGTGTGAGGTTAGGGATCGTGTTCTTCCGAAAAATAAAAAAGTGAAAGCCAGGACATAGGCCAGGACTACATCGTGTCTTCGGAATCACCAAAAAGGCATTGCTTTAAAGAGGGGCTAATGCACATCGTATTCCCAAGGATATCATGCTGGTGCATTGCCAGTTTCTAGAGTGGTCCTCACTACTCCCTTTGTCCTCAAAAGGGAGGCAGGCTCAACAACACGCTTGCTTCCAACTGCACAACAAGTATCAAGAACTGATACCGCGTGCACAGCAAATTGACCTTCCCGCAAGGTCTCCTATCAGCCAGCCAGCACACAGAAGGACGTGCCGACACAGGGCCTTCACCTGCCCCGACCTTTCCGAGGATCCCTTTCCAACCGTGGACTCGGATCCAACCCAGTAGACCGATGCCAGGATGTTCTCCGCGTGGCCACTTAATCGCTGTAAGGGATTTCGACAAAGCCGCTGGAGCAGATCAACTACCAAGCGAGCTTCTAAAATACGGTGGAGAAGCACTGGTGAGAGCACTACACTGGGTCATTACCAAGATTTGGGAGGAGGAAGTATTACCGGAGGAATGGATGGAAGGTATCGTGTGTCCCATCTACAAAAAGGGCGACAAGTTGGATTGCGGGAACTACCGCGCGATCACACTACTGAGCGCTGCCTACAAGATACTCTCTCAAATTTTATGCCGCCGTCTATCACCGATTGCAAGAGAGTTCGTGGGGCAATATCAGGCTGGATTCATGGTGAACGCGCTACAACGGACCAGATGTTCGCCATCCGCCAGGTGTTGCAGAAATGCCGCGAATACAACGTGCCCACACATCACTTGTTCATCGATTTCAAATCGGCGTATGATACAATCGATCGAGAACACCTATGGCAGATTATGCACGAATACGGATTCCCGGATAAACTTATACGGTTGATCAAGGCGACGATGGATCGAGTGATGTGCGTAGTTCGAGTATCAGGGGCTCCAGGGAGGAATAACCGCGCCCGCCACCCCGAATTCATATCGAGGCAGTTGAAGAATTCGTGTACTTGGGCTCACTGGTGACCGACGACAACGACACCAGCAGAGAAATTCAGAGGCGCATTGTGGCAGGAAATCGTGTCTACTTTGGACTCCGCAGAACTCTACGATCGAATAAAGTTCGCCGTAACACGAAGTTAACCATCTACAAAACGTTGATTAGACCGGTCGTCCTCTATGGGCACGAAACATGGACCCTACGTGCAGAGGACCAACGCGCCCTTGGAGTTTTCGAACGGAAGGTGTTGCGTACCATCTACGGCGGAGTGCAGATGGAAGACGGGACTTGGAGAAGGCGAATGAACCACGAGCTGCATCAGCTGCTGGGAGAACCAACCATCGTCCATACCGCGAAAATCGGGAGGCTACGGTGGGCGGGTCACGTCATCAGGATGTCGGATAGCAACCCGACTAAAATGGTTCTCGAAAGTCATCCGACCGGTACAAGAAGACGTGGAGCGCAGCGAGCTAGGTGGGTCGACCAAGTGGAGGACGATCTGCGGACCGTACGCAGAGTGCGGAACTGGAGACAAACAGCCATGGACCGAGTGGAATTGAGGCGGCTACTATGTACAGCAGAGGCCACCCCGGCCTTAGCCTGACCGGTAAGTAAGTAAAGGATTTCGACCGCGGGGTACCGACATGCCCTACGTAGCCGACTCCGAACCCTCGGACCACCTCTTGTACTTCATCTGCACTAGCCATTCTTCGAGTCCACGCGTCACTTCCTCTGTAGCTCCGAGACGATGTGAGTGATAGTTGTTGAATCGACATTCCAGCCAAACTCATCCCTACCCATCTGGACAAGATTGTCCGGAATTGTGTCCTCCCCGCATGTGGCAAGCATGCGGTCACGCATTGTGCGCAAACGCCAACACACGAACAAAACATGTTCTGCCGTTTCCTTTAAACCAGCACAAACCGAACATTCTGGAGGAACCGCGTGACCGAAACGATGTAGATACTATCAGAATCAACCATGGCCTGGAAGGACTAGAATCAGGTGGAATGTTACTTCCCCATGGCGCCTATTAATCCAACTATCTACCATCGGTATCAACCTATGGGTCCACCTTCCTTTGGTGGAACTGTCTCACGCGCGCTGCCATTTGACCATAGAGGCCAATCTTGGCCAGTAGTGGACTTTTGTTCCGCGCATTTCGCATGTCTTCTCAAATAAGGATACCGATAGGCATTGATATGATGACGCAAAGTGCATTATGTGACACGGAAAGATACGCCTTCGCAACCCTTCAGAAGGCCGGCTTCAAAGGCACGTTATCCTCTATTTGGGACATTTGTGCCATTAAAATCCACGATAGCAGCGCCACACCCCAATCTGGGCCGCCATACGTTAGTATGGACGTAGTGACACTAGTCAGAAGTTTGCGATTACTGGCATACACCGCAGAGCTATTAGACATCATCAGCGACGGTGCTACTACAGCTGTGGAGGTGCTTTTGCATGCATAGTCTAACGGCTACCGAAGATAAGCTTATCGTCGAATATCACACCCAAGTGTTTGACGGAGCGCTTCTAAGTGATAGTGCAATCGCTTACACTGATCATTGCTTGGAGCCAACTCCAGTTTCCTGAGGTCCAGGTCCACGCCTCCACAACCTTGATCGAGTGGGTAGTAGTCAACATCACTTCTTCGATCGACGCACCATAGACTTCGAGCGTAATGTCATCAGCAAAGCCGACAATCTCCACTCTCATCGGGAACTCTAAACTTAACGCCTCGTCGTACATGACGATCCATAACACCGGACCCAGGATGGAACATTACGGGACTCCTGAAGTTATGTGAAAGCACTTCCGACCCACCTCTGTGTCGTAAACTAGTACTCGATTTTGTAAGTCACTTCCGAGATTCTTATACAGGTACCTGGGTATCCCCATACGCAGGAGCGCGTCGGCAATAGCTGGTCAACTGGCGCTATTAAACGCGTTCCTTACATCCAAAGTCACTACTACACAGTAGCGAATCCCCCTTCTCTTATGCTCGAGTGCTTTCCCGGTGGTTTTTGTAACCGACAGGATAGCGTCTACTGTCGACCTCCCCTTCCGAAAGCCGTACTGACCACTCGAGAACCCATTTACATCCTCGTTGTACCTCAACATTCTATTGAGGATGATCTTTTCTAGCACCTTCCCTGCCGTGTCGATAAAGCATATTGGTCTATATGCTGACGGGTCTCCGAGTGATTTCCCGCCTTTGGCAATATACCCAGGCTCTGCCTCTTCCATACTTCTGGGTAAACTCCCTCGTCCAGACATTTCTGCGCAGAAGACCTGAACATCTCGGGAGTCTCTGCAATAGCTACTTTTAAGGCCAGGTTCGGAACTCCGTCCGGACCTGGGGTCTTACCTACGCTAAGGGACTTTGATGTCCCCGCAAGTTCCACATCGGTGACCCTCTTCTCATTGCCAGCCCCAATCCGCGGCTGTTCTACGAAAGGAGGCCAAGAACTAGGAGCATGACGCGGAAAAAAATCCCTCGATGATTCTCTCCAACATCTCTAGAGACTGCTCTGTAGGAGCCATTACACCTCTTGTCTTGGTAATCTTGATCCTGTAGGAATTACTTCACGGATTCACATTGACACTCTGACAGAGACCTTAAGGGTGAACACCAGGCACCCAACGGGTGGTCCAAGATACCCGGCCTTTGAGAAAGCCGTAGTGAACAAATCACAGTGCAGGTAACGCAGGCAGGCTTGCTTCAAAATTCCACGACCCAAGCATTGAAGTCACCCACTATTACTACCGGTTTGTCAGCACGGTCGTCATATAGTCCAGCATCTGCGTGAACTGCTCGATCGACAATCGTGGAGGCGCATAACAGTTACAGGACAAGATCCCGACTCTTTACCGGTCACCAAGCCCTCATAAGTAGTAGATACCAACTCCTGGTCAGGGTATTTACCCGTCGTCCATATCGCCACCATTTTTTACGGACCCATCCACGATCCATTCGATGCCGGCGGGTACTCGGTATGGGTCCGCTATGATGGCGGTATTTGTCCCCCACTCAGAAACCACCTGACAAAGCAGTTGCTGAGCCGCCTCACTGTGGTTCAGGTTCAGCAGCGTTACCTGCACTGTGATTTGTTCACTACGGCTTTCTTAAAGGCCGGGCAACTTGGACCCAATGGGTGGTTCCTGTTGTTCACGAATTTCCCGGAAAAAAACGAACAGTTGGGTGGAATCGCGCAGGCTTGTGCCTTATGGCCTTTGGTGACGCATTGCCTGCACAGCTTGCTCTTGTCAAGGCCTTTGAAGACGCATGACTTGTATCCTGATTCTAGACACCTGGAGCAAACCTTCGGTAGCTCGTGTAGGGTCAATTGGCATACTAGCCAGCCCATATTTAGTTTAACAGACTTATTTGCGATGATCTCGTCTAGGTTCTAGGGCTATAAGAGCCATCACCTCTGCCCCTTTGCCCCTTTACTCTTGTAGGTGGCGCCCTAGAGCTTCTTATCGCGCTTGAGTTCCAGGATCATTTCACTCGTACGATTACGTCTATTACTGCGCACATCGGCTTCAAGATCCACTAGATTGGCGTCACTTTGTATCGCCCTCAAGAGTCCGATCTTGATAACGAACGCGTCCCCTTTCTAGTGCTTGGTACTTATAAGGTATACCCTCACGTCTCCTGGTTTTGGTGTCCCTATGCTCCTGTCCATCTATCGGGTCTTTCGCCTTCCTCTTCTGCTCAACTATCGTTCAAGGGTGGTTCTCCTCCTGATCCGCCCTACTTTGTAGTTGCTGAGCGCCTAACAACTGTCACAAACCTCCTGTTCCCTTCCATCCGGGACGGGCTAGCCTTTTCAGGCCCACCCTTCGCAGCTTTTTGGGACGCCTGGATGGGATCCCACTAACCGGCATTACTGCCGGCCTTCGCAGTTACCTGATGGATGCCTCATCCGCTTCTGCTTATCAAAACCAGTCGCGTACACCACACTCTTTGAGCTACCTGCGAAAGCAACGGCCTCCGTCTGGGTAGACGTTGTAACCTTTGCTTTCGCCGGGTTTCATCGCTGCTGCAGTTTTCACGAGTTCCATTGCATGTTGACGTACATAGATGTTCGTCCAGTTGTCCTTTTCGACGAAACACTTTTGCAAGCGAGCATCAGCTTGAAAAACGAAAGTTTAACATAAATGCTACGAGGTATTCGTAATGAAAATTGCCTTGACAGCCTTGGGCATAGGCTATTTTCGTGCCTGGCAAATTGTATAAGAATATAAACATTGTAAAAAGCTTCCACATGATGACAGTGGCAGTCTTAATAGATAAACGTGCAAGGAAAGAATATACTGAAGAAGTGATGGGTAATTCTCGCTGAGACCGGCCCACTATTTACACCTTGTCTTCAAACATGTTTAAGGTGCCGATTTTCTGAAAGCCCTCGCCTAAAAAGTAAGAAAAATGCATTTGGTTACTCAAATTGATGGACCCCCCGTTAGTTAGAGCCACAACAATTTTTGCAGACCCCTCGATTTTGGTCAAATGGTGGCTCACTAAAACCGTTATAACTCGAAAGTTTCACCGAAAACCACCTCAAAACAAAATGTTGTTGATAAGAGGAGAGATAGAGCTACTATTTACAATAATAAAAAGTTGGGTCGGCCATATTGATTTTGGCCGCCATCTTGGATTTTTATACAAAAACATTTTTTTCACCATGAGGGCAACCACCGATTTTCGAAATTTTTGCATCAATTGAAAGCTGGGACATTTATACATAACATATCAAAAAATTAGAGATGTCTTTTTCTTCTTTTAAAAGTTATCTACAGTTTTGTAAATTAAGCCACGTTTTCTCCATACATTTTCATGCGCACCGGCAAAGACATGCAACAGCATCAGAGTTTACGCCTGCATGTATACACAAAGGCGCGTGCCGCAAAATTTGGCCAAATCGGAGGTTCGTTTCCGTTTTTGACTGTTTCTCAATGATGCGGGCATTGTTTTTAAAATTTGTTTAGTGTTTTGAAAAGCTTAAACTTTCAACTTTCCATTAGTGGGTTCAGAATTTTAATTCTTGTTCGTTAACACTGCGAAAAAACGCTGCATTTATGTAAACGGTCGGCACCGGGCCCAGTGCGCAAAAGTGTCATGATTTACGAAACGGCAGATAACTTTTGAAAGAAGAAAAAGACATCTCTAATTCTTTGATATGTTTTGTATAAATGTCCCAGCTTTCAATTGATGCAAAAATTTCGAAAATCGGTGGTTGCCCTCATGGTGAAAAAAATGTTTTTGTATAAAATTCCAAGATGGCGGCCAAAATCAATATGGCCGACCCAACTTTTTATTATTGTAAATAGTAGCTCTATCTCTCCTCTTATCAACAACATTTTGTTTTGAGGTGGTTTTCGGTGAAACTTTCGAGTTATAACGGTTTCAGTGAGCCACCATTTGACCAAAATCGAGGGGTCTGCAAAAATTGTTGTGGCTCTAACTAACGGGGGGTCCATCAATTTGAGTAACCAAATGCATTTTTCTTACTTTTTAGGCAAGCGCTTTCAGAAAATCAGCACCTTAAACATTTTTGAAGACAAGGTGTAAATAGTGGGCCGGTCTCAGCGAGAATTACCCTGATATATTTTTTAAACAATGATCTTTCAGATTATTGACGTAGAATGACATTCAATCCAATAATTTCAATATTTATCAAGAGAAAGAAAAAAATCCTGTTCAATTCAGCCCTTGTTAAGAATCACTCAATTCAATACTGAATCGGTCGGCTCCATCTTTCCAAATAGTCCATATACTTTTACACTATAATTAAAATGCAGCTCGACAAGATAGCGCAATGGAGCAATTTTTCGATGAACCTCCCAAAACCATTACTTTCAGCGCACTACCACGACTCTCAGCAGGTGTACTTGAGGCTTTGCCTAGGGGCAAGACACTGTGAAAAAAAGAGTAACTCTGAGAAATTCTGAGTAACTCTTTTCACCAATGATCGACGAAATTTGTTGAAAAACACCCCTAAAACTGCAAGAAAGGCGAGATATCGGGCAATATTGTTTTGATTTTGCGATGAATCAGGCAACACCCAAGCAAAAACGGGAGCAATCCGGAGGAATTCTGAGCAACTCTGTGAAGGAAAATTTACTCTGCAGCACAGTGTCTTGCCCCAAGGGCTTTGCCCATTTACTCGGATCGCCGCTAAACATGTTCGACCTATAGGCAAATAAAGTGTAATGACGAAAAAATTCGGCTCGAATTGGAACGCGCACTTGCTGTATACGTCAGTGTGGTAGTCCATAGCACGCTTGAACATTTTGTCCGTCGTCCAACCGAACGGCGATTTGTAAATTCGTCTTGAGCAACGCTTATTAATCAAAAGCGTGTGGCACACGTTTCAAATCGTATCATTTTAAAAGGCCGATTCATTGCCTCGTTTGTCTGCTCACGAGGGGCGGCTTATGCTGCTGGCACTAGGGTCTTTAAATCGAAGTGCGTGTATGCGGAGGTGCCGCGCTTATTATTGCGTTTTCACTGCCTATCAAATCAAGCTTGCGGCGGGAGGCGGGTGGGAGCGAGCTATTTGCAAACAATATGCCTACCTACCGGTAAAACAAATGAAGCTGTAAAATTTCGTTTATGGCTGTGATAGTTACCCTGAACTTGACATTGGAGGTTGTTCCAAACAAGGTCGAAGCCAGAGGTTGCACAGGGCTACAAATAATTATTATTTCAGGGAAACTTAAAATTTTTTGGCGATTGATTTGTTACTGGTCATCATTGAATTGTGAAGCTAAAACAAAATTATACCAATGAAGCGTTTTTACTGCATATGCTCATAATAATACTCGCTTTTAACGTATGAAGGATAGTGAACGCTTGTCGTTGAAAGGTAAGAGCAATTATTCCTTATTCGACGTACTCTATACAAGTTTGTTCTGCTTTCACATTTTTTTGTCAGAAAAAAACATTGCTATTTCAGTTCAGCAAAAAAGACTGGTGGAGCCCTTGGCACTAAATTTGATGTTGGCCTTTTCATGCAAGGCATCAAAGTTGCCAAATTTCAACTTCTTCTTAAAACTTACTCTCTTGGGAAAATAAAACCGTTACAAGAGCTAAGTTTTGCATTACCTCCTAATACCCAACCCCGCATCAAGGGGTTTCTTGGCACTTTTGTACTTTTTTCATTCCTGGACAATCAAAACTTTTATTTTTTGGCTGATCTTAAGGAATATTCTACATATCGCAGAATGTTTTTTGTGTCTACTGCGGTTGCTGGAGGTGGAGACGAGATCCGGCTCTTTCAGCAGAAAGGAAACATGTAATTCTCCTGCGACCATCTATAATCTAATCTAATCTAATCTAATACAAACGCAGCCAGTACGAGAAAGCATCCTGGAAAGTAATTGGGTTAGATTATGCCCAATTACTTTTCTTGTCAATATTGAGGCTTGCAGCACATCAAAGATATGACACAAGCGTCAAAGCGGCCAGGCCTACTGCGTTGTATTTGCCGCAAAGATGATTCATTGAAGTACCTCGAGTTTTGAACGATTGTTCTTTCGTCGAAGTAATTCTTGAATCTACAGGGGAGGAAGGATGCGTGGACATACCGTACCAAACGCTCCAGATTGTATGTTGTAAATATGGTTGAAATGTATGTGAAAGGCATATAATGTATATTGGAAAGGTCTCACCAATTTCTTGAGCAGCGTTTGTATTACATCGTAGATCGTGCGGTTTTGTATATTTTTTGAATCAGGAAGCCGCTGTGGCACTGACATCACAATGGAAACATCCAAGCAGTAATCACAACTCACACAATCAGTCATCACCAGACCACATGACGGTGGAAGTACACGCAACTTCACTTATTTGATCACACGTCCAAAACACTCGATTTTGTTTCATCTGGATCACATTCCGGACGACACCTGCTTTGACGCAGTGTGTGATAGCCAATGAGAAAATAAATTCTGTAGCAAGTGGAAATTAATTTTCACCAGCCAAAATTGTTATATCTCGATATCCACGACCCAGAAGCTCCAGCCAAATGCAAAGAAACACAATTTATATTGGATATCTTCTGATGCACTAAAAGATTTCTTCATAAAACTAGTTATTTATTCAATTAGAACTCGCGATTTCAACCAGTAGAATCTGAATTCAGAAATAATCATTCTACGTGTTTCTTCACTTAAAACTGCCCGGCTGCACACAGATAACGACGACGCACTAACAAACCGACGACGCGACCAAACCGACACGAAAAAGGTTGCCTCCTTTGCTATTGACTGGCATCGCCACTACGATTCACACTTTCATCACTTTGCAAATGCTTTTAAAAGGAAAACTATCCGTATCAAATCCGGATGGCATAGCACCACCACCATCGATTCGGACGGCTAATTTAAAAACAACACGGAGACGAAAAATACGTGACAGAAAATTTTAAAGCCCTAATTCTCCTGCGACCATCTATAAAGCGAAAATTATATTTTTACTGATAAAACAATTTATTTATTTGTCGGTGCTTTGAATATGTGAAAACAACTGAAAGTTTAAGAATGAAATGATATTATTTTCGGGACTTTCAGGAGGCTTCTAAGGCGTTTCAGGGGGTCTCAGGGGTTCCAAACGAAGCTCCAGTGGGTCGCAGGGTCATTTGAGGTAGTTTCAGGGGATCTCAGGGGTGTTTCAGGGGTTTGAGGGGATTGAGGGAGTTCTCAAAAGGCGCTTAAAGGTGACAAAGGGCTTCTGAATGACCAAAATTTGGTCTAAGTGGTTTATGAACAAACCCATACTAGATTTCCTTACGCCAAATAGTCCGTTACCTCTGCTTGGGACTCAATAAGCTTTGAAACTCACCTTTATTGTAAAAAGTGATCCTTGAGGACTCTTAGGACTTTCCATGGCCCTTTTCATGCTTCTTGAAACGCAGAATCTCAGATTGGAAACCACTAAGCTTCACAACACCACTTTATTACAATTAGTGCTCCTTGACATATAAAATCCAAAAAGCATTTAGACGTTCTCCTCGGACTTTCAGTTCTTGCCAAATTAGCATTGCCCGTGACTCCAGTATGGGAACCACTAAGCTTTGTAACATCAATTCCTTGTAACAAGTATTCCTTGAGACGAAAAATCTTAAAAACATTTACACTATCTCCTTAGACTTTCAGTTTTTGCGAAATCAGCATGGCCCGTGGCCTCAGCTTGGAAGCCACTGCATTTTGCAACGCCAGTATACTGTGATAAATGCTTCTGGAGACGCAGAATCCAAAAACCTTTTTCACTTTTTAATCACACTTTCGATACTTGAGAAATCAGCATGGCCCGTGGCCTATGCTGGAGAACTACTGTGAAACACCACTTTATTGGAATACATGTAATGTACATGCTCCTTGAGACACAGAATATGAGATAAATTTCACCCTCTCCTAGAACTTTCGGATCTTGAGAAGTTCGCGTGGGCCGTTATTCAAGATTGGGAACCACTAAAATTGGCAACACTGCTGGCGGTAGGGCTCCTTCAGATGAATAATTTGAGAATGTTTTAAATTTCCTAATGTGAAAGGGGGCGTAAAATGAGTTTGGCGCAAACAAAGTGAGCGTAAATTTTGGTTTCAGTGTAGTTATGTACGATACGAGTTGCAAAAAGTTGATTTTTTCAGCATGAGTCGTACAACGAGGCTTGCCGATTTTTGGTGTCTGTCAGTGAATCAAAATTCAACCATCGTGCAACAATAACGACAATGTCGCAACCTGAATTTGTTGCGACATTCTACCCAATGCTACATAGGTTTGTCCCAACTTGAACAGAATAGGACAATGATCGTGCTGCACGAGTTTAGATTTTTTTTTTAATTTCTTTGTATTTGTGAATTTTAACTTAATGCTAATTCTTCACACACGAGTTTAGTGATTTTTAAGCCTTACATTGTGATTTTCGAGTGGTAACTTCTAGTCGGTAAACATTGCGACGCTGCTAAATTTCGAGATCATGTCATTATCTCCCAGCCAGCAATTTGGTTTCTATATCCAAATTGCAACTGAAATAGTCACACATATATAGCACCAAAGAAATCGTATTCAATGCACGAAACAGGCATATACATACTAAAGTGGAGGCCATATCGAAACATATATACGATTACTGCGATTCCATCCAACATGATTTACGATTTCTCGAAAAATTTCTACGATTTTGCCGATTTTATCCGTCTAAATATACAATTATGCATGATCTTATTACGATTGAGTGTACCAATATACGGCTCAAGATTTTCAAATAAAAAAACAATTGGTGTTCAGTGGGAATCGAACTTAGGTCCTTAGATTGAGAATTGCGCGTTATCTCTATTGGCTGTATTGCCAAGTTGGAAATAGAGAGTTCAAAGTGAATGACATGAAACGAATAAAAATCAGCATGATACGGTGCGAGATTTGTGGTGGGAGCGTTGTTGTTATGTATTGAGTGTGCCGTGCCGTGGTGCCGTGCAAGAGGCCCGGAATTGACATCGTTGTTGGAATCTTTGCAGCGCTTATTGTAAGTCATCTGCTGTAAATAAATGGTATGAAAACCTATGTTTTTGGTTGAATTTATTGCTATCATGGTTGGAATGTGTCAACAACAACAAAAATACAAATTTGTGATGAATACCATGTTTTCATTTTCTCCATCATACAAATATGTAAACAAAACTATTAACGATTTCCGAGAATAAGATACGACTATTAAAAGTACAGTAACAATCATATGCGACTGTAAAAATGAATATACGATTTCTGCGATTTCGTTCACTTCGTATACGATGCAAGTATGACGCAAACGATCAATATACAACATTGTTATAGTTGTAGACGATTTCACCGATTTTCATCATACCTTTAGGTAGCAAGCTCGATTTAGCGAGATTCATATACGATGTGAAGTGACGATTTCCACGATTCAAAGAAATCATATATACGATGCTAGCGAACTTGCAGCTTGACACTAAGAATGTATGTTTTTTTCACGATTCTATCCGATTCTGTGCGATCCTACCGATAGTATCTCGCACCTTTTATGATCAGAGACGACTATATGAAACAAAATCGCAATTGAAATTTCATTTGGCATGAAATGCGATTTTACGCAATCATTGTCAACAAATATACATATTATTATACAATTCTGATTCAATGTATGCAAATATACGATTTTTTTCCAAACAATGATTTACGATTTGTGGTTGGCTGGGCTGTTACCAGTTGGGATAAAGAGTAATCGTCGCGTCTTCTTTTCTTTTGTTTTGTGCCTCTTTTGTCTGACAATTATCTTCACTGGTGTCTGTAAACCTATTGAACTTATCAAGATGGGCCCAGAAAAGTTGGGCACCCGTCTGCACCGGTTGATAGTTAGAATCTGGGAAACCGATCAGCTTCCAGGAGAGTAGATGGAAGGGGTATCCCAGATTTTCTTCCGCCGTCTGTACCTAAAACCAATGAGTTCGTGGGAAATTATTAAGCCGGCTTCACCGACGGCCGGTCAACAACGGACCAGATTTTCACTGTGCGACGAATCCTCCAGAATTTTCGGGGCTACCAGGGCCTAAGGCACCACCTATTCATCGATTTCAAGGCGGCATACGGCAGTATCGACCACACAGAGCTTAGGAGAATCCTGGAGGAAAAAGGCTTTCCTGGGAAGTTAACCAAACTGCACAAAGCATCGATGAACGGTGTGAAAAACTGCGTATTGATTTCGGGTGAACTATCCAGCTATTTCGAATCTCTCCGTTGACTGCGACATAGTGACGGAATCTCATGTCTACTGTTCAACATCGCTCTGGAAGCTGTAATGCGACGAGCCGGGGAACGATTTTCACAAAATCCGGTCCATTTGTGGCAGAGCTGTACAACCACCTTAAACACGAAGTAGTAAATGCCAAACTGGGGTGAATACGCCAAAAGCAAAGTACATGCTGGTAGGTGGAACCGTCTACCCAAGTAAAACACAGAAGTGTCACGGCGACGCTGGTGCTGGTTTTTGTTACGCAGATGTAATTGCTGCTTATTCCCAACAAATAAATGCTTATTTGCTATACGTCCGCGTAAACAAAACCCGCGCTGCCGTGACTCTTCAATGACAAGTGTGTTACTTAGGTAGGCAGCAATGTCACGATATATGGAGATACCTTTGAGCTGGCGAAAGAACTCGTTTACTTCGGATCCTTACTGAAGGCTGACAACGTGAGCCGCAAAACTCGAAGGCGCATCATCAGTGGAAGTCGTGCCTTTTACGGGTTATAAAAGAAGCTACGGTCTAAAACGATTCACCCCCGCACCAAATGCACAACGCCAATAAGACCGGTGGTTCTCTACGGACGCGAAACATGGACCATGTTCGAGGAGGACCTGTAAGCACTCGGAGTTTTCAGCGACACGTGCTGAGGACGATCTTCGGCGATGTGCAAGAGAATGGTATGTGGCGACGAAGGATGAATCGCGATCTTGTTGCACTCCACAGCGAAACGAGCATCCAGAAGGCTGGAGGGATACGGTGGACAGGGCGTGTTGCAAGAATACCGGACAAAACCCCAGCAAAGTTGGTATTCGCTACCGATCCGGTTCAAGGCGTGGAACGCAGAGAGGACGATGGGCGGACCAAGTCGAACGTTATTTTGCGAGCATTGGGCGTGATCGAGGATGAAGAGCGGCAGCCACGAACCAAGTAGTGTGGCGTACTATTGTTGATTATGTCTTATCCTAAATATTTGTTCAACATCAAATATATAAATGTTGATAATGATTGGTGGGAGTTCGGCTTTGCAGTCTAAAGTTCTCTAGAACGACCGTTTAGGGCTCGTCCCTACGTTTCGGCAATTGTTGGTGCCTTCTTCAAGGGAACTGGGGCGAAGGGGTTTATTTTAAATGTTGTTTTGTACAATATCTTAGAATCTATACTTACAAATCATGAATATCGTTCACCGTCTAATGTCTTTGCTCAAAGTGTTGTCGTGTTATGTTGTGATAGGTTGTACATATGCTGTGTCATTTGGTTGATTGATTTGTCTTTATTAGAGAGACTTTCAGCCCTTGGCTGGTTCGTCTCTTTCCTGTGTCATTTGGGATTTTTCAGTGATTATGGATATTATAATTTTTTGGCTATTGACTTACATTCGTTTTTGTGGTAAATTTGTCTATTTACGTTATGTAATCAATGTTTTTTTATGCACTTTTGGATGGAGTAGCTATTTTCTTCAACTATAGGGTTATTTTTACTAGGATAGGTTGTGTGTATGGTTTAATTCTTGACTATTTTCATGGTTATGCGATATTGTTGTGGAATTATGGGTTCGAGATTTGATTGTGTGTAAATAGCTGCGTACCTACGTTGAATTCAATCCTTGTGTGTCTACTCTTCTGTTTACGGTGTTTTGGGTATTGTAGATGTGGCACATCTCCAAAAAGCCTAATGTGTTTGTGTTGGTACTTCTGGTCTATAACTTTAGTCTTGTCAAGATTAAATTTGTGTTGGTAGTCGATACTGTGTTCTATAAAGGCAGTTTTACCCTTGAGCTCTTCAAATAGAATGTAATTCTTTTCCAGCTGTCCAGTTTTTTCATGTGTGTTTTGTGTCCTATTTGTCTTGTACATAGCTTGTTCGTTGTCATACCAATATAGGGTATCGGGATGCTTCGTTGGCATAGTCCCCTCATTCGGCCTATCTCAACGTTAACCAAAAACTCAAACAAACATGCCGAACTGGATATCGGAAAAGCTTTGCGCCAAACAACTGTAACATTTCGTTTCAATTTTAGCACTTTGGAGTATTAAAATTGTATGAAAATGTCACTTTGTTTAGCTTTTGTAGACGCCATGATTCTTCAGCTTAGTGGGTAGTCTATACACATGGTCAAAAATGGCATGATTCTGGAATATTTCGAATTACCTTTTCAATAACTGAACATTTGATGCGACGGTCAAAGATGCTAGTTTGAATTTGTGTGTTTGTTTTTAACGAATAATAACTATTTTACAAATTACATGTGGGCCGAATATTGAGGACATTTTTTTCACTATGTACCCAAATCTTGGCCCATCAGTAAAGTGACGTCAAAAACACCGATAAAGTGACGCCAACAACATTGCTTGCGTAAAAACCAGAAAGAACGAACAAAAAAAAATAGATTTTGTGTGCGGTGACTATAGAAATATAACACAAAAATCGGGTTGCATTGTTTTCGTTACTAAAAAAGAAAGAACTTTAGTTTAAGTGATTTATTTATAGTTTTTTGAAAATTTGGCTCCGAAAATGTAATTTGAAAGTATGATTGGTGAACAAACAGAGATAATACCTCAGCAGAATTATTGAAAAAATAAGATAATAAGTGGTTCTAGTGCATGGAAAGCAATAGGCCGACGTTGTATCCACTAATAGGCCAATTTTTGTACCATAGACCAACGTTGCATACCATCACATCGAATCTTTTCAACTTAGTTAAGTAAATTCTTGAATATTTACGTTAGTTTACTTCTAATTGTTGAAACATGCATTGCCTAGAGTGCGTAATAGGGTCAACATATTATTTATAGTGCTATTAATTCATGAGTTATGGTCAAAATTGTCAAGGCGGTTTGCAAATTAGGCCAAGGAATGATCCATATACCCTAGCAGCATTGGCAGTTATTACATGGGATATTGTACACTAAAACCTCTTTTTATGCATGTTTTTTTATGCACTTTTAATTTATGCACCTTTTTTTATGCCCTGCATAAAAAGAGGGAAAGCTACTCAGAACCAATATTGTGCATTAGAATATTTAAAAATGACAGGAACTATTGCAACGGTGATCGGGGGGTGTTTACAGATGAGAGCAAAGGAAGGTTACAGGTACGTTTTTGGGTGTTTCCGAAGGCCTCATGTGTGTTACATGGGGTCCGAGTTGGTCTTAAGGGGATTTCGAAGTCATTTCAGGAGTCTCAGAGAATTTTTGGTTGGTTTCAGAGCCGTTACGGAGGCGTTTTAGGGGTTTGGTTTAGGAGGATTTTTTTAGACATTTCAAGATGTTTCAGATCATTTTCGGCGTGATGCAGAGGCGTTACGGAAGCGTTACGGAGGAGTTTTCGGGGTGTTCGGAGCCTCTCAGGTGCGTTACATGGGGTCCGAGGGGATTTTGGAGGCATTTCAAGACGTTTTAGAACATTTTCAGCGGGATGCAGAGGCGTTACTTAAGCGTTACGGAGGAGTTTTCGGGGTGTTCGGAGCTTGTCAGGTACGTTACATGGGGTCCGAGGGGGTTTAAGGGGGATTTTGGAGGCATTTTAAAATGTTTCAGACCATTTTCGGCGTGATTCAGAGGCGTTACGGAAGAGTTTTCGGGGTGTTCGGAGCCTCTCAGGTGCGTTACATGGGGTACGAGAGGGTTTAAGGTGGATTTTGGAGTCATTTCAAAATGTTTCAGACCATTTTCGGCGTAATTCAGAGGCGTTACGGAAGCGTTACAGAGGAGTTTTCGGGGTGTTCGGAGCCTCTCAGGTGCGTTACATGGGGTTCGAGGGGGTTTAAGGGGGATTTTGGAGGCATTTCAAGACGTTTTAGAGCATTTTCGGCGGGATGCAGAGGCGTTACTTAAGCGTTACGGAAGAGTTTTCGGGGTGTTCGGAGCCTCTCAGGTGCGTTACATGGGGTCCGAGGGGGTTTATGGGGGATTTTGGAGTCATTTCAAAATGTTTCAGATCATTTTCGGCATGATTCAGAGGCGTTACGGAGGAGTTTTCGGGGTGTTCGGAGCCTCTCAGGTGCGTTACATAGGGTCCGAGGGGGTTTAAGGGGGATGTTGGAGTCATTTCAAAATGTTTCAGACCATTTTTGGCGTGATTCAGAGGCGTTACGGAAGCGTTACGGAAGCGTTACGGAGGAGTTTTCGGGGTGTTCGGAGCCTCTCAGGTGCGTTACATGGGATCCGAGGTGGTTTAAGGGGGATTTTGGAGGCATTTCAAGAAGTTTCAGAGCATGTTCTGCGGAATTAAGAGGCGTTACGAAAACGTTACGGAGAAGTTTTCGGGGGGCTTGGAGCCCCTCAGGTGCGTTACTTGGTGTCCGATGGAGTCTAAGGGAGATTTTGAAGGCATTTCAGGACCTTTCAGAGGCTCTTCAGTGGGATTCAGAGGCGTTACGGAAGCGTTACGAAGAAGTTTCCGGGGGTTCGAAGCGTCTCAGGTGCGTTACATGGGGCCAGAGGGAATTTAAAAGGGATTTTTGAAGCATTTCAAGACGTTTCAGAGCATTTTCGGGGTATTCGGAGGCATTACGGAAGCGTTACGGAGAAGTTCTCAGGGGTTTCGAAGCCTCTCAGGTGCGTTACATGGGGTCACCGGGGGGTTCAAGGGGGATTTTTGAGGCATTTCAGGAAGTTTCAGAGCAGAATCAGAAATACCTTAAATCGTCCCTCAAACCTCATGCAACGCCCTTTAAAGTTTCCTGAGATCCCTTGAATTGCCCCTAAAGCCCCTTGGAACGCCCCTGAAATCCACTTAATACTATTGAAATATTTCCCAGAATTCTTCGTAATCCCATAAAAACACCAAAATATCTTGACAGAACACCCTTGTAAGGCTCCTCAAATCCCCCGAAACAACCCCTTAAAACGCCCCTGAAGCCCCTTGGAACCCCCTTTTTGGGCTCTCATGGAACATTCAAGAAACCCCCTTAGCCCCACCTCAACTGCCCAGGAGCAAGATCTGTTCTCGCAAACTAGATTTTCTAATTAAAGCCCAAACTTAATTTATGCATAAATTTCCCTCTTTTTATGCCTTTTTGCCTTTCTCGTACACTAAGTGTACTGGAAAGGTTATATGTTCACTCCAAAAATGACTTTTTGATAGAAGGCCCGGAGGGTCGAGTCACATATACCAATCAACTCAGCTTGACGAATTGAGGTGATGTCTGTGTGTGTGTATGTATGTGTGTGTGTATGTGTGTGTGTGAGTATGTGTATGTACAAAATAAACTCACATCATTTTTTGGCAGTAAACCTCAACCGATTTTTATGACCGACGGTTCAATCGACGCGGAATCTGGTCCCATTGTTTCCTATTGAAAATGGTTCGGATCGGTTCAGCCGTTCCGGAGATATGGCCATTTAGGTGTTCCGGATCGGTACCCCAGGGAGGGACCAAATATGAAAATGCTACAAAACCATGCATGCGACATATCAGACCGCGGCTTTTTCGAAAACCTGACGAACGGTAAGCAGGAAAATACTCTCAGTCCATATCTGAACCAGTAGTATTCCGGAATCGGTTCCGGATGTCCCGCCGGAGGTGGCCAAATATAAAAGTGAGCCAAATCCATGCATGCGACACATCAAATAGCGGCTTTTTCGATAACCTGATAAACAGTGAGCAGGAAAATAGCCTTTGACCCAGCAGAGACTACTGGTAGTGTTCCGGAACCGGTTCCGGGTGCCCCGCCGGAACTGGCTAAATATAAAATTGAACCAAACCCATGCATGCGACACATCAAATCGCGTCTCTATAGATAACCTGATGAACGCGTTAGCAATAACATGGAATCAGACTATATTTAGGAAAACCAGTAGTATTCCGGAATCGGTTCCGTGTGTCCCGTCGGAAGTGGTCAAATGTAGATGGGAACCAAACCCATGCATGCGACACATTAAACTGCAGCTTTTCCGATAACCTGAAGAACGGTTAGCAGGAAAATAGCCTGCTGTGATTAGCAGAGACTACCGGTTGTGTTCCGGAACCGGCTCCGGATGTCTCGCCGGAAGTGGTCCAATATAAAAGTGAACCAAACCCATGCATGCGACACATCAAATAGCGGCTTTTTCGATAACCTGAAGAACGGTAAGCAGGAAAATAACTTTAGATCACAGCATAGACTACCGGTGGTGTTCCGGAATCGGCTCCGGATGTCCCGCCGGAAGTGGTCAAATGTAGATAGGAAACAAACCCATGCATACGGCACATTAAACTGCAGCTTTTCCGATAATTTGAAGAACGGTTAGCAGGAAAATAGCCTGCTGTGATTAGCAGAGACTACCGGTTGTGTTCCGGAACCGGCTCCGGATGTCCCGCCGGAAGTGGTCCAATATAAAAGTGAACCAAACCCATGCATGCGACACATCAAATAGCGGCTTTTTCGATAACCTGATGAACGGTTAGCAAGAAAATGGTTTCAAAGCATATTTGAGACAACCAGTAGTATTCCGGAACCGGTTCCGGATGTCTTGCTAGAAGTGGTCAAATGCATATAAGAGCCAAACCCATGCATGCGACATATATAACCACGGCTTTTTCGATAACCTGATGAACGGTTTACAAAAAAATAGTCTCAGATCACATTAGAGACTACCTGTAGAACCCGCCAGAATGACCAAAATGTAAAATGAATCAAATCCATGCATGCACATCAATTTTCGGCTTTTCAGAAAACCTGTTGAACAGTTAGCAAGACACTAGTCTCAGACCATATTTGAGACAATAGGTACAGTCTTGGAACCGGTTCCGGGTATCTCACAGGAAGTGGTAAAAGTAAAAACAGTGAAAATAATCAATGGAAGCGATAAAACTGATGCAGGCTCATCAAATCACATCTTCTCATATTCCTGAGGTGTAAATATACAGTAGAATGGGTTTCCATGAGAAAATTGAAATTTAATCGCATCAACCTCGAGCAAAGTTTTTCAATTCCCTTTGGCGTCTAAAATTACTGCGCAAAATTTTGATCCGACTGATTGCTCCTCGCGCTCTGTGATATGGTTGTAATTTGAATTGGATTCAGTACGAAAAATTTCACTTGCTTTCATTTTTTGGTAAAATTTTTTGAATCTAGTAACCAATGATAATAAAATATAGCCTGAAGTGTGTAGGAAAAAGTTTATCGAAGACTGTAAAGTGATTTTTGGTTGTGAAATATTTTTTATTTAAGCTTGTTATTATCGTCTTGGTATTGATGATATTCCAGTTAAAGTAAAGGTGGTCACGCAGTCAAATAAGAGGTCTGATATTTTTTAGCTCTGCGTATACATTGAACATAACACCCGAAATATGTGCCATCAGTAACTCGATGATGGCTTGGATTCTTGCTTTTATAAATAAATTATTCACAGGATTCAGGATCCTTACGTCGACGGTAAGATCATGCGTACATATTCGACGAGAAAGGCACTATCACCACTAGGTGGATTAATCCGGGTTTTTAATTTATGCACATTTTTAATTTATGCAGTCCCAGCCATGTGCATAAAAAGAGGTTCCAGTGTATATGACATTGTTATTATCTAATTTTTGTTTTGCATCTTTTACATTTGTGTGGAAATTTTTTACTGTGTGATGTTGTCTTACTGCTATCTTTATGTGTGGGTAGTCATTGGCTATAGTTTTGGTCAAGCGTTCTGTCAGTCCAGGAACGTAGAGGAATGATTTGTATGTTTTGGGTTGTGTTACCTGTTGTTGTTCTTCGTTGGTTGTTTCAGGGAGAGGTTGATTCGGTTGATAGACGATGGGTTTCTGTTTAATTGTTTCTTGGAGATCATCGGTGGATGTTCGACTGTTGTTTGGAGGAACGGTTTTCTTCGATGTCGTCGATTGTTGGTTGGATATTGGTGCTGCTTCATTGATGGCTTGTCTAGGTGCAGGTTGACTGTAATGTGATGTAGTGTTTGGGGGTGGATCGGTGGGTGGGGTACTGGTGTTGGCAGATGACTGGCTGGAGGATTGTAAACTGGGAAGTAGATGGCTGGTGGCATGCTGCATGTTATGTTGGACTGATGCTTGGCCGGATGATGACGTTGCGACTGTAGATTCTGGACATTGAATGTGGACAGTACCCGATGGTTGGTTTCGCAGGATTGTGTTGTTGTTTGGTCTATTGTTGTACATTATTATTAGTTTGTTTTATCAGGGTGTGTGGAAATCCATTTTTGACCAGCTGTTGGTGAATTATGTCTTCAATTTGTTGTTGATTTTGCTGCGTTTTGCTTGATTTTGATGTTGAATGTCTTAGTGAATGAGTCTATGGCAAGTAATCTATACGAATCTTATTCATAACACAGATAGTGGTCGCTAGTTGCGTTTATTAATTCGATGACGCATACTCACTTTAAGTTCAATTGTTGTCCATCCTTGGTGTGACTGACGGTGATCCTCATCTGAGTCAATGGCTCTGGTGGCATTTCAAAAGATTACTGATAAATATTCGGGTGTTTCGGAGGGTTTTAAGTGCGTTATAGAAGCCAGAGGGGGTTTCAGGGAGTTTCGAAAGCATTTCAGAAAGATTCAGAGGGCTTTCAACGAGGTTTTAAATGGATTGAATGAACCGGTTTGAATTTAATCATATTTACTTGTAAAACCCAACAAAAAGAAGTCCGAAACGGATGCATTGTAGATTAGAAATGGGTTCCATTTTTTATCGTATTTTTTTTATTTGAATAAGAATGCGAACATTGTGTGAGATTTTTCATTTCATTTATTCAATATTACATTAAATTCAAGATAAAACTGAATCAACAATGTTTCTCCATAATACATTGTTCATGGCTGTCAATCTCATACCTCGGTCACGCCCAATGCTCGCCAAGTCACGCTCCATCTAGTCCGCGCATCGTGCTCTCTGCGTTCCACGACTATTTGTGCTAACCGGATCAGTCGCGAACACTATCTTTGCAGAGTTGTTGTCCGGCATCCTTGCAACATTCTATGCCCACCGTATCCTTCCGCTTTGGCCATCTTCTGGACGCTGGGTTCATCGTTCTCCGACACACCCCATTCTCCTGCCCACCACCGAAGATCGTCCTTAGCACGCTTCGCTCGAAAACTTCGAGCGCTTGCAGGTCCTCCTTGAGCATGGTCCACCGGTCTTATAAGCGTTTTGCACATGGTGCACTTGGTGCGTGAGTTAGTCTTTTTAGACAGCAGTTTCTTCTGGAGCATGACTTCCTCTTCATATTTCTTGGCTAGCTTTGCTTTCACCCGTCAGTAAGAACCCGAGGAAGACGAATTCCTCCACCACCTCCAAGGTATCCCCGTCTATCGTCACATTACTACCTAGACGGTCTCGGTCGTGTTTGGCCGCCTACCAGCATATACTTTGTTTTGGACGCATACACCAACAGTCCGACCTATGCTGCTTCGCCTTTTTGGGTGGGTGTACCGTCACCAGTTCTGTCACCAAATGTTCTGGTGATAATGTCAATGTCGTCCGCAAAGTACACATTGGCCGAATTTTGTGAAAATCGTACTTCAGCTGTACTTCGGCTGCATATTTCAGCTCACGGCACGAAGCCGTTGCGGGATACATTGAGCTTCTCGTAGAACTTCCGTGTTTCATGGGAACGGTTCAGCAGTTCCATTTCCTCGCATTTCGCTTTTTCCAGGCAGCGCTTCACCCCCGAAAGATGCGGGTCTGCTGTTTCCGATTCTAATTGTAACGTTCCGACGGGTACCTTGCTGCAGCATTACCGCCCGTGCTGCGTTCTTCTCTTCAAAAATCGCTCTGCATTCCTCGTCGAACTATTCGTTTCGTAAACTCCATCCCACGTACCCGATGATGGTGGTGTCGGATGCATCGTTAATGGCTGCTTTTACTGTTCTCCATCAGTCTTCTTGAGACGCCACATCAAGCTCACCGTCGTCTGGCAACGCTGCCTCGAGACTCTGCACGTATGCTGAGGCGACATCCGGTTACTTCAGTCACTCAAGGTTATACCATGGCGGTCACCGGTACCTTGCATTGTTGATCACGGAAAGCACGTTTATTATGTTGAAGTTGAAAAACCAGCCCTTGATCCTCATCCTGCACATTTTTTCGTCGATCGGCCACTAACAGATAATGTATCACTAAATATCGCCCATCACGGAAAAAGCTGTTCTCACCTCACGTGTGTTGCCGAAACTCTGGTAGATGGTATGATTACCTCTAAACGTTCGCACTATGGATCCTGTCAAACACACATCATGCAGCGCTTCGATGCCGAACCCGCGGTCCTTCAGTAGATCGGCGAGTAGGCGGGTACTCCCAATGAAGTTGAGAGATAGGCAGTTTCAGGTACCGAGTATCCAATCGCAAGTCCATTTTTTTCGCTGGGATCATTTCCGTTGGTCTCGGTTCGTATTATTCTGTTGCTGATTTTCCGTTACAATAGTTTTTCACGGCTGGCTCGTAGGGCCTGACACCAACCTCCTACTTTCCTGAGGAACATAGTGCACAGTTGAGCTTAGAGTCCTTCCCTAGCAGTCGACCGTTGATCAGCCGCCCCTAATGTGGGGATCAGACGCTGTTGTGAACCTCTTGGAGAACAGACGCTCAGGTTTGCAGAAGAAATCCCCTCGTTCCCTGTCAGCCTACGACCAAAGTTCCCACTGGGGTTACTTGCAGTTCGGCCGGTGTCACGCGGAGGTACGGATAGGAGTTGTCGGGAAGAGGTTAGTGATCTCAATGGGATCTGTATTGCGCGAATTACCCAGCCTTAACGTTGTGTGGGATACAGATACTAATTAGGAGTGCCAAGTGCCGAGTCAATATCGTGAAGTGTTAAAAACATTACTAGATGTTATAGACTTTCAACAATGATAGATCTTAAATGTTGGTAGATTTGCTTATGCATCAAAAATTAATCGCTTTTGTTTTGATTCAATCGAACCACTGACTGACTGACTGACTGCAACAATGAAAAGTAGTGTGACTAGTCTGCGCTGCGCTGCAGCAAACGCCGGCAGAGAGGAAACCCACCAGCCTTGATCTTGAACTTGAAACCCCTTCGACTCAACGAACGAAAGACGAGAAGTAAATAATAGCATAGTAAAAATAGTGCATTGCATAACACGCAATAACAACATAATACCCATGCTGTCGAACAACTCACCGCGCGTCGGTCGTCGGCAACTGCATACCCGCTCTAGGCGGGTGTGAATTTCCGTGGGCTCCACCCCGGACCACAAGCAGCAGCAACAGCGCCCAGCTCGGAGGCGCCACATCATCTTGGCGCGCGAACGCTTATTATGTTGTTGATCTGTTTTTCTTTTCCTCTTTTTAATATTTGAATGAATCAAGCCTTTCAGCAAACACATGGTGCCATAGCCATCATAGCTCCGGTTTGGTGCACAGTATGTTCGAATTTAAAAAATCTGTTTTGTTGAAAAAATGATAAGTTGAAACTTGGGTTCCATCGTAGGCTTCTGAATCGTAACATGCATTTCATGAGATTTTGACAAGTTTTCAACCTTATCCGACCACTGTGTGACTCAGCGTGCTGTTCGGCGTCCGCCCGGTACTGGATCCGGTTTTTAGGGGGTCTCCATGCCAGTGGGTATACCACATGAATGAACGAAAGTGAAATGAATAAATATTTGTGTGGGACCAAAGACCTCTTCTGAGGCGTTTCGGCAACAATAGAGAAAGGTAAACAGAGAGGCGCGACGACGACGACGCGACGTGTTGCTTGAGTCATCCACACCGGGTTAGTTCCGACTACGAATTTGGGGAAAGATGTGGGTCAGCGGTGATATCGATGTCTTCGGATAAATATGAATGTTCGAATATGTTCCCAAGGCTGAGTAACGGACACGCTTGAACGGTAGATACTTAACCAACAGCCAGATGATGATGATGACAAGTCTGTTAAGGTATGCTTTTCCTTGTACTCTTTTTACCTCCGTTTTACCACACAGGCGAATCTCAACTCAGTTGCGATCGGACTACAAGTCACTTAGGTAATCTGCATCTTCTGTCGTGCGTAGCGGGTGGTCATGCGTTGTACCGGTAGTGCTCTCAGGTGGACAGATAGTCATTAAGAACAGCCGTAGAAGAAAATGAGTAGTGTCACAAAGAAACGAAGGTTTTTGCTACCCTTGGTTGTGATCGTACTAGTGCTCGAAATCGGGGTGGCTCGGTCAGGGGACATAACCGATCGGACATCCATGCTGGATAGTGACATGATGAGAAACGTGTTCCATTCGATGCGCAAGTGGGTGTTCAACATGGTGGGCAAGACGGGACTGCGGACGCGGGGGCACTTCCTACAAGACAGAATTCCAGACGATTTGCCGTTTCCATGCAACGTATCGCTGGGTAGAAGCCGGAGAACGCCGAAAAGTGTGCATAAGCTGCGGCCAGGTAAGTAACCGCTCAATTAACTTCAATCAGAAGTGGATGGATAAATACCTAGATTAAGTATTATTGAATCAAATATTGAAAATATTACGAAGATGGAAGTATACAAACTCGAATAGAAATTAACTCTTCGATGTCCCAAGTGTTTGTTTTTTTGCCTTTCTCGTACACTAAGTGTACTGGAAAGGCTATATGTTCACTTCAAAAATGACTTTTTGATAGGAGGCCCGGAGATTCGATATACCAATCAACTCAGCTCGACGAATTGAGGTGATGTCTGTGTGTGTGTATGTGTGTGTGTGTATGTGTACAAACGAACTTACGTCACTTTTCGGCAGTAAATCTCAACCGATTTTAATGACCGATGGTTCATTCGACGCGGAATTTGGTCCCATTGTTTGCTATTGAAAATGGTTCGCATCGGTCCAGCCGTTCCGGAATTATGGCCATTTAGGCGTTCCGGATCGGTACCCCAGGAAGGGGCTAGATATGAAAATGCAACAAACCCACGCATTTTCGATAATATGATGAACGGTAAGCAAGAAAATAGTCTCAGACCATATCTGAACCGGTAATGTTCTGGAACCGGTTCCGAAGGTCCCACCAGAAGTGGCTAAATATAAAAGTGAACCAAACCCATACATGCGACTTTTTTCAATCGCTGCTTTTTCAATAACCTGATGAACGGTTAACAGGAAAATAGTCTCAGACAGGCCCGTGCACAGAAGTGGTGCCAAGGGAGGGGTTTTTCCCAATTTCGGCAAAAGGCGGAGGGGCGCCTAGTGTATGGAGCGTCGGTAATGGGAGGGGTTTAACACCCAAACCCCCCCCCCCCTTGTGCACGGGCTTGGTCTCAGATCATATCTGAACCGGTAGTGTTCCTGAACCGGTTCCAGGCGTCCCGCCGGAAGTGGACAAATATAAAAATGAAACGAACCCATGCAAGCGACACGTCAAATCGCGCGCTTTGCGATAACCTGATGAACGGTTAGCAAGAAAATGGTCTCAGATCACATGAGAAACTACCGGTGTTCCAAAACCGGCTCCGGAGGTCCCGCCGGAAGTGGCCAAATATAACAGTGAAGCAAACCCAGGCATGCGACACATCAAGTCGCGGCTTTTTCAATAACTTGATGAATGATAAGCAAGAAAATAGTCTCAGACAACCTAAGATTCTACCGGTAGTGTTCCGGAACCGGTTCCGTATGTCCCGCCAGATGTGGAAAAATATAAAAGTGAACCGAACCCATGCACGCGACACTTCAAATTGCGGCTCCTTAGAGGACCTGATGAATGGTTAGTAAAAAATAGTTTAAGACCATATTTGAGACAACCGGTGGTTTTCCGGAACCAGTTCCGGGTTCCCTCCGAAAGTGGCCAAATTTTTTTTTGTCTTTATTAACGAGATTTTTAACTCGAAGCTAGTTTATCTCGGGACCCTGCCCTTCCCTTCCGAAGGAAGAACCTACGTTTTGTGAATATGTCGGGAGTGGGATTCGATCCCAGGCCCTTGGCATGATAGTCTTGTGTTCTAACCATCAAACCAGGCTCGTTCCACCGCCAAATATTTAAGTGAACCAAACACATGCATGCGACACATCAAATCGCGGCTCCTTAGGTAACCTGATGAACGGTTAGCAAGAAAATAGTTTCAGATCATATTTGGGATAACCGATGGTGTTCCGAAACCGGTTCCGAGTGTTCCGCTGGAAGTGGCCAAATATAAAAGTGAACCAAACCCATGCATGCGACACGTCAAATCGCGGATTTTCCGATAACCTGATGAACGGTAAGCAAGAAAATAGTCTCAGACCACATAAGAAACTACCGGTAGTATTCCAAAACTAGCGTTGAGTGCTTCGTCGGAATTCAAAAGTGAGAAAAATTAAAGCAAGCGATAGATATCTTGACAAAACTAAGACGATCTCATCCAATCACACCATTTCAGATTCCTGAGGTGTAATAATGCAGAAGGATGGGTCAACGTTGTATGGGAAAATTAAAATTTAATCGTAATAACTCCGAACAAACTTTTTCAATTTTCGTTCGCGTCCAAAATGACTGCGTAAAAATTTTGTGCGACTGGTTGCTCCCTCACGCACTGTAATGTGGTTGAAATTTGAATGGGATTCAGTATGAAACATTTTAGTTACTTGCATGTTTTTGTCAAATTTTACATGCATCTTGTAGCCAATGATAATAAAATATAGCGTGTGCAGAAGTGTGTAGACAATACTTTGTCGAAAATTGTTAAGGTACCGTGATTTCGGGTGAAATTGATCACTTTTCGCAGTTTTTGGCGCCTAATTTTTAAAAGTTTGTCGATATGGTTAAATCCAATGCTTTAAAACAACTACCACCATGGTTTTCATCAGACAACCAGGTTGAAAATTTTACAACAAATCATTTTATTATAATAAATATCATTTGAAATAAAAAATCAATTAAATTACTTTCGGGGTGAAATTGATTAGTCAGTGAAATGCCTTTGTAAGTGCTGAAGCATTTTTTTCTATCTGAAGTAAACACCCTAGAATGCGAAAAGCTATGCAAAACTGTAACAAGTTTACTAAATTTTAAAATATTTAAGTTTAAAGTTTATGAAATCCAAAGAACTCGCCTGAAGGTATGCAATTTCCTCACTTATTATGAATATCAATATTGTACTTCCAGAAAAGTACAATTTTATACATAAATTACAATATTTGTAGAACTTTTGAAGACGAAATCGGGTTTAGTGAATACTTTGCAGTTATAAACATTCATTCGAATATTCATTACATGTGCGATACAACTACGGTAACAAAAGTTTGAAAGTGTCTATGAAGTTCGCCTAACATGCAGTTTCGGAAAATATTGAATTTCTTACACAATATGTGACTAATTGGCTGTAAAACATGTAAACTCATCATTCAATAACCCTTGAGCCAAATGATGGCCATTTTCCACAAATTGTTTTGAGTTTAAAACGTTATTTTAAACAAATAAAAATGAACCTCTCGTTCACCCCACTGATCAATTTCACCCGAAATCACGGTATCTGTGTTTGTGAAAAAGTTGTATCGTCTTGATCGGCCTCCAGTGATAGTGAACGAGGTCAAGCTGTCAACTGAGAGGTCTGATATTTTTCAGCTCTGCCTATACGTTGAACATAACGTCGGAATATGTGCCATCAATAAGTTTAAAGTCAATTCAATGATGACTCTGATAAAATTCTAAGTATTCTCATGACTCAGGAACATTTCAGCTCACATCAACGGAAACGTCATGAGTACATATTCGACGAGAAAGGCACTATCACCACTAGGTGGATCAATCCGAGTTTTTTTTTAAGAAGTTCACTAGCTGTGGGGCTGTGAAAACGTCGACGCTGAAGAAATCTGTAAGTGCTTATATGTCCAAAGATAAGCACATGTACTGACGTTAAAAGGAATTTTCTCATTCTTATAATGATCTTTTTTTGTTTATTTTGTTTATTAATTTTCTTTTGTAAAATAAAGTTATTAGTGATTTTATTTAAATTTATTTAACTAGTGTTTTAATTGAAAAAAAAAACTCTATTCGAAGCTCAAAAAGTGATACCCAAGTGACTCTTCGTACTTTGTGATTCTTCTCCAGAGGTGTCTGAGAGTTTTTTTTTTTATTTTGTGAGAGTTTCCCCCAGATTGTTGCTAAAGGTTCTGCCAAGAATGTTGAGATGGGTTTGTGAAGCATCATGAGATAGATTTCTACAGAATCCGAGAATGGTTAGATACCTAAGCATTTTTAGTGACTAATTCCCTCAGAAGCTTGGAAGGATCTTTCGCAGAGCCCTGAGAGAAGTTCTCCCAGAATCTTAAGAGGAACTCCCCAAATTCCTCATTGAAATTTCCGCTGAATAAAGATAAGAGGATTTCCCACAAGAAAAAAAAGAGAAATTCCCGTGGATTACGTAGAAGAATTCCTTCATTACGTTGAAAATTATACCTCAGATAAGGAATTGACTCAAAATTTTGAGAGAGATTACTCCATGAACAAATCTCTCCTAGTCAACTTATCGTGTAGTACGTGTTAAAGCTTCCAATGGGTCAAGGGGTTCACAAAGGACTGGTTACGGAACGTTAGTCCGTTGCCGCGACAAAATAATTCATTAACCTTTCAGGACGCGCGCTATCAAGCAACCGAAACTGCACAGCGCTCGCACTGTATACGACGAGCGAGGTTTTTGGTAGTGTTGTCCTTTTACAACAGCGCGCGTGCTGAAGGGTTAACGAGGGTTCTCCTCAACCCTAAGATATCGTACCTTGTTAGAATTTTCTCCGGAAAAGATTACATCTTAATTATAAGAGGCTTACACTAGAATCTTGAAATTGGTTATTTAAGAATCCTAAAACGTATTCTTCTTGGATCTTGAGAAATATTCTCCTAGAACCTCGAGAAAGTTGTTCACAGAACAAGATTTGGATAAAACCCTGAGGGATTTCTCTAGACTCAAGAGAAGATTTCCTGCAGAATTAAGAAAATCCCCAGAATTCCAGGATACAGGTGTATCAGAACTCTGACTTACTTAAAAACTGTATCTCACAACCCTGAGGCGATAAAACGGATATTTTTAGAACCCTGTGAGAAATTAACCTAGAAATATGAGAGGCATCACCCCCGTATCCATCAAGGAACTTCTCCACATTCCTGGTGGAGATTTTTCCAAAGTTGTGGAAAGGAACCTCCATAGTTCTAAGAAGGATTCTTCTAGAATCCAGAGAGATATTCCCGTCTTGCAATAACAGTCAAGGGTTATGTTATTTCCAAATACACAAAGTTTAAACTGTTGCTCGTTGATATTAAATCAGCTTTAATAATTGACATCAGAGCTGGTTCTCCGGATTAACTGAAACTTTGGATCCAGGGCAAGCAATGAACTGAAAGTTGTCTTAGACACAAATACACAGTTAAAACACTGAAAAGTGAAATATTGTCATGGATTGGCAAACTAAGTTGCTGCTTGAGAGGCAGGGCTGTGCACATAAGTGGCGCCAAGGGAGGGGTTTTTCCCAATTTTGGCAAAAGGCAGAGGGGCGCCTAGTATATGGAGCATCGGTAATGGGGAGGGTTTAACACCCAAGACCCCCCCTTGTGCACGGGCTTGTTGAGAGGCATAACCTTTACCAACGTTGGCTATTCCACCAAGTATAGAAGGAAAATACTGAATGCATGGGGGAACGCCTGATGCGTAAAAAGCTCAGATAGTGGGGAACCTTTTCCAAAGCCAACGAAGGAAAAAGGACTACTTTCCCGACCTAAGCAATAGGGGGAAACTTGCGTAGGTAATGTAGGGTTAGAGACAAGCAGAATAGAAGATGTTGATTCGGAGGGAGGCTAGTGTGCTTAGTACCCTCGAGGTAAGCTGCGTTGCCTTGCAGTAACAAATATCATGGCTCGTTTTTGAGGAGGACACAAATGTGCATTGCATATGGGGCTTGGGCATTTCCCGGTTCCCGGTTGGTCTCGCACTCCCTGTGGAGGGAGCATGGCTCCAAGGGATTAACGACTACAAAACGAGACCATGGACTCGGATCACGCGTGGAAAGAGCTCCCCGATCATCCTTTTAGCATATCTGGAGACTGCTCTTGTCTTGGCCATCACGATACCACCCGTCATTCATTTCGCTTTTCCTGAATTCGTGCTCGCTGCATCCGCCGCCTAGCTCATAGGCAGACGCGGTGCAGTTCCAAAATCGTTTGAGTTCACCAGTAAGCCGGTGCGAAGAATACCAATTTCTAGGATGGATTTGCCTAGGTATGGTCGCATCGCAGCGCTACCAGCTCGTCTCCACTCAAACCGAGTAAGTTTCGCTTACGGCGGAGTGCCTACCTAAAAACATCGTCGTTGAAGTAAGATGTCTTCTTCCTACGCAGGCCTAGCCTTGGTCTAGCCACCTCTTTCATCCCTCTATTCAATTTTACTATTTCAAACTGCATTGACCTTGTGTGCTACTTTCACTTTTCTACCCAGTCCATGGTAGAATGATGGAGACGATAACGTTGAAGTGTGGCTGTTGTTCCTTCTCCAGTCCGATTGGGGGTCATCCATTATGAATTGCCGTCCGCCGATATCCAAGTTTCCGGGTATGTTAGAGCTATAGAGGAGGGTCAGGTGTCATCTGCTAGCGGGTGGAAGAGCAACTGACGAAAAATTGCACGTACCGGGACTGGGATCGAACCCATGACCATCTGCTAATGAAGCCAACGTGTGACCACTGCGCCCTGGGCCCCGGCTGAATGCATAAGGCGCCCTTAAAGTCACAGGTAATGCGTCGGGACCTGATATTCACGGCATTTTGGAGGATTTGCCGTACGGTGAAGATCTGGTCCGTTGTCTATCGGCCGTTGATGAAACCGGCTTGGTAACTTACCACGAATCATTTACTTTAGGTGAAAGACGACGAAAGATGATCTGGGATAGCACTTTGTAGGCGGTAGAGTAAGGTGGGGCAAAAGTTCGACCTTAGTTGAAAATTCAACCTATTTCAAAAAATCGAAGCAAATAAAAATAAATAAATACCGTGTGGTGATTCTACCATTCATGAGCTAAAATTTTGCTGAACAAAGTTACGCCAAATGTCTTTTCAATTTTGAGTTGCAACACTTTTTGTATGTGTTTGTTTTATTCGAACTCTTGCCCCACCACTGGGGCAAAAGTTTGAATCTAGTGTTTGTGGAATTTCGCTAACCGTAGCACACTGTTTTGACACTTTGGTAATAGGAATACCTGAAACCACTTAATATTTGATGTTAGAACTGGAATACACTTTAAAATTCAATTTGGATTTTACCCAAATCAGAGTTAAATTTACTGCACCAAAAATTAGTAGTTTCCCGCCAAATTCAGATAAAACAACATTTTTTCAGCTTTAATCGAATTTTCTCACTAATTCCATCACTCTTAGAGATAATATGTACATTTTGCAGAATTTTAGGTTTATACCTAAAGTTGCCACATGACTCGAACTTTTGCCCCACAATTCGAACTTTTGCCCCACTATGTGTAAAATACGATTTCTAAATCTTTTTTGCAAAAAGTTATACATGCTAGAGCATTTTCAAAATATACCTAGTTACGCCCCAAAATAAAATATCGAATTCGATTTCATTAAAATTTCATTCCATGCGTTGGAAGGGCCATCGCATGTTACAATATTTTGATCAAAAACCAACATTTTGTCATAACTTCTCGAAATATTGATCAATTTTCATAATTTTTGAAGTGAAAGACTCTTTTTCAAAAAGGGTTCGAACAACCTTGACACCCGTAAGAAATAATTTGAGTTGAGCTCAAAAACTTCAAAAGAAACTCTTGCCCCACTCGAACTTTTCCCCCCCTTTACTTTATTTCAAAAAATCGAAGCAGATAAAAATAAATAAATACCGTGTGGTGATTCTACCATCCATGAGCTAAAATTTTGCTGAACAATGTTACGCCAAATGTCTTTTCAATTTTGAGTTACAACACTTGTATGTGTGTGTTTTATTCGAACTCATGCCCCACCACTGGGGCAAAAGTTCGAATCTAGTGTTTGTGGAATTTCGCTAACCGTAGCACACTATTTTGACACTTTGGTAATAGGAATACCTGAAACCACTTAATATTTGATGTTAGAACTGGAATACACTTTAAAATTCGATTTGGATTTTACCCAAATCAGGGTTAAATTTACTACACCAAGAAATAGTAGTTTTCCGCCAAATTCAGATAAAACAACTTTTTTTTTCAACTTTAATCGAATTTTCTCACTAATTCCATCACTCTAAGAGATTATATGTACATTTTGCAGAATTTTAGGTTTATGCCTAAAGTTGCCACATGACTCGAACTTTTGCCCCACAATTCGAACTTTTGCCCCATTATGTGTAAAATACGATTTCAAAATCTTTTTTGCAAAAAGTTTTACATGCTAGAGCATCTTCAAAATATACCTAGTTACGCCCCAAAATAAAATATCGCATTCGGTTTCATTAAAATTTCATTCCATGCGTTGGAAGGGCCATCGCATGTTACAATTTTTTGATCAAAAACCAACATTTTGTCATAACTTCTCAAAATATTGATCAATTTTCATAATTTTTGGAGTGAAAGACTCTTTTTCAAAAAGGATTTGAACAACCTTGACACCCGAAAGAAATAATTTAAATTGAGCTCAAAAACTTCAAAAAAAACTCTTGCCCCACTCGAACTTTTGCCCCACTTTACTCTATTCAATATGATGATCGCTCGAAAGTTCTCACACATTAGCTTGTCGCCTTTTTTGTAGATGGAACAGATTATCCCTTCCCTCCACTCTTCCGGTAGTTGTTCGGTTTCCCAAATCTTGACTAGAAGTCGGTGCAGACAAGTGGCCAACTTTTCCGGGCCCATCTTGATGAGTTCTGCTGGGATACCGTCCTTACCAGCCGCTTTGTCGTTTTTGAGCTGGTGGATGGCATCCTTAACTTCCCTCATTTCCTCGCACTCCGCTTCTTCCAAGCAGTGCATTTTCTCCCGGAAGAGACGGGTCTGCTGCTTCCGCTTCTGTCTGTATCGCTCCACATTCTGTCGGGTTCCATGCTGCAGCATTACCGCCCGCGTTGCGTCCTTCTCCAGAACCGCTTTGCACTCTTCGTCGAACCAATCGTTTTGTCGACTCCATTCTACGTACCCGATAGTGCTCTCGGCTGCGTTGTTGATGGCTGCTTTGAATATACTGTAGAGTTTTGGGCGCAGTTTAACCATCACCAGGTAGTGATCAGAGTTGATATTAGCACCACGACGTCAGGACTTAACGTCGATAATGTCGAATAATTGCCTTCCATCAATCAGAACGTGGTCGATTTGCGATTTCGTTTGTTGTGGTGTTCTCCAGGTGTAACGATACGGGAGGCTGTGTTGGAAGAAGGTGCTACGAATGGCCATGTTCTTGGAGGCGGCGAAATCGATGAGGCGTAGGCCATTTTTGCTCGTCAGCAGGTGAGCGCTGAACTGTCCAATCGTCAGTCTGCAATCCTCCTCTTGGCCTAGCGTTTATGATTATTGACGTCGTGGTTTGGGCAGCGATCGTACTCGCGTTCGATCTGCGCGTAGAATACGTCATTGTCATCATCAGTGCTTCTGGAGTGAGGGCAGTGTACGTTTATTATGCTGATGTTGAAAATTCGGCCCATGATCCTCAGTCTGCACATTCTGTCGTCGATCGGCCCCCAACCGATCACGCGCCTCTGCATGTCGCCCATCACTATAAAAGCTGTTCCCAGATCACGTGTGTTTCCGCAACTCTGGTAGATGATTACCTCCAAACGTTCGCACCATGGACCCTGTCCAACACACCTCCTGCAGCGCTACGATGCCGAACCCGTGGTCCTTCAGTAGATCGGCGAGTATGCGGGTGCTCCCAATGAAGTTGAGAGATCTGCAGTTCCACGTACTGAGCTTCCCATCAAGCATCAAGCCCCAGGACTTCTGCTCTGTAGTCCAAACAAAGCAATATTATGTTGGTTATCCTTATTGTGGTGTAGTTCGAGAGCTCCCCAACTTTAGAACTTTAGTAAGGTCAACAATGGCGCTGGCCACGCCGTTTCGGTCATCGAAGATAGGATGGATTGTTAGTAGGTCTACTGTTGTTGTGCAGACCAAAAATATCCGTATCCAGACGAGTGTCTTGAAAAGTAATTGGTAGGATAGGATACATTGTGCATCTAGAAGTCACCTATGGTCGGTGATGTGATTTGACGATGAATCAATTTACACTAATCACCGAGCAAACAGAGACTACTTTTTCTCGTTAAAACAAGCCCAAGAATTGACATTCATATATGATATTCGATCAATCACTATTATGTGATTAAAATTGAACGCTCTTAACCATTTTTTTGACAGTGCTATGCAAGGTGTTAGGAGTTTTTGCTATGTATTAATGACTTTCCACATGTTTTTGGTGCTCGCAAACAAATTGCGTAAGCTATGCTGAAACACTCAACAATTTCATCACCTGTACTCTCCTGCTTCCAGGTGACGTCAGTGTAATAGCTGCCATGGGGGATTCACTAACCGCAGCCAGCGGTGCCTCGTCCACGAACGTAATGGACCTCTACATGGAGAACCGTGGCCTTGCTTGGAGCATCGGAGGTCAATGGAATTGGCGCAACGTAACGACACTGCCAAACATTCTGAAAGAATTCAATCCTAAGGTGAGTAAAACTGGTCTGGTTTTTGGCTCTGTACTGAGTTTGATGTTGTGTTGCCCATCTGTTAGACGGCGAGGCGAATGAAAACATTGAAATAGTTATTGATGGGTGCTATTATTATCTATTATTGTGAGCTATTTGCAGCGTTTTCGAGTGCACACCGGCATTATTCATTTAGTTTAAAGCCAATGCCAGAAACGGCAAGCAGAGGTGTCTTAAACCCTTGAATCATATGTTAGACTTATAATTTTTGCGAACATCTGTGTATTTCGAGATTGTGGCTTCGAATCTCTTATGCTACATTTATCTAACGAACTGTATCTATCCATGTAAACTGTATACCATTTAGATTGAAATAGAATTAAAAAAGGCCCAATCGTTACCCTAAAAGATCGACTCCTTACAAATAATGTCTGCTTCAAACTCCAAATGAAGTAAGATGTCTTGAAACTGTTTAATTACATAGTACCAAAAAAAATGGCATTCAAATTTTTGTGTTATTTTTGCCCCAACCCCACAATTTGCATGTTATCACCGTATCGAATGGTTCATTAGTATTCGCCAAGTGCACCACACGCAATTATGATTAAATAATGTTTAGTTTTACGCCTCCCGTTATTGCAAAGCAAACAGCACGAGACACATCGCAAAACGGTGTTGTCGCCGCCAATAAAAGCCTCATTTATGTTACGTCTTCACACTTTATGACGTCAACCGGAAAAGGTTAGGTATCAGCAAATGTCACCGCCGCACTGTACCGACAAGAAGGGTGCCAAGTGATGACGAACTTTGAAACCCCAGTCATCTCACGTTGCATCTTTTGAATTTTACAGCTCGTCGGCTACTCCCTGGGCGATGCCTATCCGTTCCATCGCGAGACGCAGTTCAACATGGCCGAAATAGGTGCAGTTTCGTACGACATACCATTCATGGCACGTTCGCTGGTGAAGAGAATCCGTTCCGACCCAAGGGTGAACTTCAAGCGGGACTGGAAGATGGTCACCATCACCATTGGAGGGAACGACATATGTTCGTTTGTGTGCGCTATGGAACGTCCCGACGATCTGCCACAGAAACATCGGTTGCGGATGATCCGAGCACTTCGCTATCTGAGGGACAATATGCCGAGGACTTTCGTGAATGTCGTTTCAGTGCCATCTGTGGAAACGGTAGTATCACTGGAGTCCAAGCCGGGGGTGTGCCATACCCTTCACCACGGTGAATGTTCCTGCTGGGTTGGGAGAGCTTACAATCAGACTGATGACTCCAGGCATCGATGGAAAACGATCCAGGAAGCCATGGTTAGGGTAGAGCAGGAAGTCGCAAAACTGGACGAATTTCGACGGTTAAACGAGTTTGCCGTTGTCTACCAGCCGTGGTCAACACACATATCGGTAAGTAAAAGATAACCAAGCTGTTTGTTTGTTAAACTGAGAACGGTGACGGGAAACGATTTCCATGTCAATGAGCTGACAACTGTTGACTTTGTAAATATTGGTGTTTAAAAACAGTCACTTCTCCACGAGACTGTCTCTCGCCCACTTTGGGTTTTTGTCAGAGTCGTTTGCTAGTGAAGCAAACCGAATTCGACCAAAAATGGCCTCAGGTCTGGGTAAATATTAGTTGGCAAATATTCTTCGTCGAAGGTTATTCACTAATAAAGAGTTGTTTTATCTCTTCAACACGGATTATTGTATACAAAATATTATGCATCTCATTTGAGTCGCATAATATTCATAATGCAACTCAAATAAGTTATTATAAGCAAATATTGGCTTTCATTTCAGTTGCATAAATGAACTAATGCGGCCATTATGATTCAGGATAAGTTATATCAAATGGAAATTATGAAATTTTATTCTAGTATGGCATTAACATACAACTTTTGTTGATATAAACTCTTCAGTATTATCAAAGTTCATTCTAACTCATGTTTCTATTCCTCTCAGCTCAAAATGAACGGCAGAGATGTGGACTACTCCCTGTTGGCATACGATTGTTTTCACATGAGCCAGAAAGGAAACGCGTAAGTAGATCACCCCAAAGCCCTTCCAAAATCAACGTAATCTCCCAAATGGTAACATCTGCCCTTCCATCTCCCTCCTGTGACAGGTATGCTGGCACCGCGCTATGGAACAATCTGCTGGAGCCGGTGGGAAAGAAGAGTCTCAACTGGCGACCACTGTTCGAAAATTTCAGATGCCCCACCGAAAAGACGCCCTACATCTACACCTACGATAATAGCTAAGACCCTGCCGAAACCGAACACTGAACGACCCACCCAGCGTTGCATTCGTGTATTCCTCGCCCACAGTGAGCACTTTAATTTAATTTAATTTATTCCACCAAACCGTTGCAATGTAAGAATGTCAGACAGTAGGTTTCAGCGTACCTTGCCGTCAGCTTGATTGATTTCAATTAGAGTCGTAAGTTAGGTAAGCCCAATAAAACTGTACTAATTGTGCATCTAAACTCGACCCGCGTGCAAGAACACTTGATCGAAAAGAAACCTCCGTGGAATCGTTCAATTGCAGCTTGGATTATGGTAGGATCCCGTTGGTTGCCCACCGAAAAAGACAACCTCGCCTGTGTAAGTATGGGAACGATTTACTTTAATTGATTATTGTTGCCGATTGAGAAATGGCTGGCTCGGCTCATTGGGCAGTTGAACGGCCCATTGAGCTCCTTTTCGGTGCTAGGCAGTAAATGCGATGTCGGTGACGTTGGTGGCTACCGTGCAAAGGGGTAGTTTGATCATTGAAACCACACGTTCGTGAAACTTGAACGCAAGTACTTCTGCTGTCAGAGTTAGAATACCATGATCATGAGTCTTCTCAATCATTAGATAGCTCAAATGAGATTAAGGGCTGTATATTATAGACTATTCAGAGGCACATTGTGGCAGGAAATCGTGCTTACTTTGAACTCCGCAGAACTCTACGATCGAATAAAGTTCGCCGTAACACGAAGTTAACTATCTAAAAAATGCTGATTAGACCGGTAGTCCTCTATGGGCACGAATCATGAACCCTACGTGCAGAGGACCAACGCGCCCTTGAAGTTTTCGAACGGAAGGTATTGCGTACCATCTACGGCGGAGTGTAGATGGAGGACGGGACTTGGAGAAGGCGAATGAACCACGAGCTGCATCAGCTGCTGAGAGAACCAACCATCCTCCATACCGCGAAAAACAGGAGGCAACGGTGGACGGGTCACGTCATCAGGATGTCGGATAGCAACCCGACTAAAATGGTTCTCGAGAGTCATCCGACCGGTACAAGAAGACGTGGTGCGCAGCGGGCTAGGTGGGTCGACCAATTGGAGGACGATCTGCGGACCCTACGCAGAGTGCGGAACTGGAGACAAACAGCCATGGACCGAGTGGAATGGAGACGGCTGCTATGTACAGCAGAGGCCACCCCTGCCTTAGCCTGATCGGTAAGGTAAGTATATTAGTTATAGACCAACATTTGAAAAGGGCGATTATTATGGGAGTTGATTTCATAATCTCTATGATCTCCGCCAGAATATCCAGAGGTGATCATGAATCCCTGAAGATGAAGGAATTCTCACAGATTTTTTTTGAAGAATTTCTAAAGGAATCCACGAAAAAAATCTGAAGGAAATCCTCCATTTTAAGACTTTTTAAAGAAACCCTTCGATCAATTTCTGAATCAGAACTTTTTGAAAGAATATCTTAAAGAATTTCTGGAGGAATTTCTTAAAGAAGCTCTGTAGGATTTTCTGAACAAATCGCTTGAGGAATTTCTGAATTTTGGTAGATTTTATGAAGGAATTTCTTTTTACTTCTAAGGGATCCATGAAATTATTTTATAAGAATTCATTGAAGGTTTACCAAGTGGAGTTACGAAGAAATTTCTGGAAAAAAATCTAGAGGAAATAATGAAATTTCTTAAGGAACCCTTGGTCGAATTTCAGGAGGAAACTAAAAAATAATAAAAATAAATTCTTTTTTTGATTTTCTTCCATGTATGATTTTTCGAAATCCTGTTTATATTTCTGAAAGTATCCTTGAAGTTCATAACAAATTTTCTAGAGGAATTCTAGTAGGAATAAAGTAAAGAATTCATAGACACGACTAGACTTTTAAGGATTTTGAGGAAGATTTTCTAAAAGTATTATTGAAGGATTTTCTAAAACAATTTCTCGAATATTTTCTCAACCCCTAGAGGAATTCCTGAAAATATCGCTGAAGGGGGCCTCCAGTTAGCCTAGTGGTTATGGCTATGAATCGCCAATCCGGAGACGGCGGGTGCGATTCCCGTTCCAGTCGGGAAAATTTCTTCGACTCCCTGGACTTAGTGAATCATTGTCCTTGTCACACAATATACAACATTCATGCAATTGCAGGCAAAGAAAGCCCTTCAATTAATAATTGTGGAAGCGCTCAAAGTTGAAGTGAGGCAGGCTAAGTTTCAGTGAGATCGTCGAGCCATAAATAAGAGGAAAAAGAAGAAGAAGAAGAAGAAGAAGAAGAAGAAAAAGAAGAAGAAGAAGAAGAAGAAGAAGAAGAAGAAGAAGAAGAAGAAGAAGAAGAAGAAGAAGAAGAAGAAGAAGAAGAAGAAGAAGAAGAAGAAGAAGAAGAAGAAGAAGAAGAAGAAGAAGAAGAAGAAGAAGAAAATCGCTGAAGAAACTTAAATCTCAGTAAGATTTTTCTAGAAAAACATTCCTGGAGGTAAACATCCCTAAAGAGATCTAAAGAGAGGGAATACTTTCTGAAAGCCTCTTACAAGGAATTTCTGAAGAAATCCATGCAGAAAATCTTTAAAATGTTTTAGCAAACATTTTTTTGAATAATTCCATTTAGAAATTCCTGAGAGAGTTGTAAGATTTCTGGAAAACACCCGCAAGAATGTGTGAAGGAATCTTTGAAAGAATTTCTTAAGGGATCCCTGAAGAACTTTTTGAAAACATATTTGAAGAAATTTCTGAAGTTGTCCGTGAACGAGTTTCGCAAAAACGTTCTGACAAAATTTGTGAATAAATTCGCCTTAGTTCCCATTGAAACTCGCCCAGCCCCTTCATTCTTATTATCCTGTTGTCCAACATGAACTCGTCTGAACCTCCCTGTCCCTTTCCATAAAACTACTCACCCTCAGTAAGCGACTCAGAATCAGGGCATCGGAAAACGCCTGAAGCAAACCTTTGAATTTCTTTATTCCTCACTTAGATTATCTTCATGAACTCCCTTTTGCAAACCCACAAAATTCCCGTGAAACTTCTTTGAACCTCCTCTGAACCATCCCTTAATCCTCCAGAATCCCTTTCATTCTGTTTACCCCACTTGAACCCCATTAAAATTTCGCCTGCCTCTTCTCACTTGCATCTCCTCCCCTTTCAGTCTTTTAACCCCTCTTACCCCACGTCTGAAACTCCATTAATTATCTTTTGAATCCCCTCATATGTCCCTTATCCTAAAACCTTCATTGAACATCTTCTGAAAACTCTTCGAATCATCTCCAAAAACAGTAATGAAAAACATTGAAGTACCCTTCAAGCCTTCCTAAATCTCCTCTAGAACTCCATTGTAACCTTCTTAATACTCCTTTAGATTCAATTTGGCACTCTTTCAATTCTCCCAGCCCTTCCATCAAAAGCTCATCCTGCATTTATTTTCCTCCTTTTTTCTACCATTTTAACTACTAGTCCTTTCCTTGAAACTATATTGAGTGTCTTCTAAGACAGCGAGAAATACCTTTCTCATTCGACCCCCATCTCTCCGAAACCCTTGACTTCGCTTAAGCCTATTCTAACCAAAAATAACCTTGAAATTAGCCGCTCTCCCTTTAAATAGCCACTGAAAACTCCCATGCCTCTTCTTAAAGTCTCTTTGCCCTTACTTCTCCTTAAACTACTCTGAAACCCTTATGAAACACTCCCTTCTGTAACAAACACAGTGTATTATCTTCATTCATTCAAAATCTTGCTGGTTCTACCATAATTACAGCATTAAACTCCTCTTATCCGTTCGCGTTTTATTTAGTAATAAATTGATTTTATTTAAGTTATGAATATTCTTAGTAATAATTCAATTTGTGTTCTTTTGATCTATAATCTGCAACGGATGTTTGGGAGTATAAACGGCGTATTTGGTAGAAACTCGTCATGCCGAAAGAATTGTTGTATAGTACCACACACTGTACAGTACAGTGTTGTTTTTCTGGCAACACTGCCAAGCTAGCTTACTGTGTTTTCTACTCGCTGTTTTTTTTTATCGTTTTTGACATGTATATATAATCGTATTTTCTATAAGTCATTTACCATTCATTGACAATCAGTCGTCTGTTCTTGAATTTAGTGTTATTTTTACCGGTTTGCTGTGAATTTGTTGTAAAATTTTTGTGCCGCTCCATTCCTGAAAGTTCCTGCATCATCGTTTGCAGTATAAGCGTTGGAAACTATGGATAGGAACGATATGCGGAGGTTTTATAAAACTATCAATGGGGCGCGGCATAAGACTATGTGGCTGTGCCCGCCATGTGCAATAATTTGGAAGGAAATCTGCTGACAACCAAAACCATGGTAACAGCCAGGTGGAAGAAGCACTTTAAGTATTTAATGAACGATAGAAATGAAGGTGTATCCAGAAACAAGATTAACATACCGTCGTTGGGGGTGAGAATGGGTCAAAAAAGGATACTCAAAGATTAATTGTTAAATAACAAATGCAATTGAAGTCGGAATAACTTTTTATTTGGTATGTATACTCTTCTATGTGGTAATGATAGTTTAGCAAAAAAGTATCACATTATATGAATTACTTACTAAACTACAAATGATTGAAAATTGACCCAATCTCACCCCTTAGAGGGGGTGAGAATGGGTCAAAGTATTCTTAGTCGCCTATCTAAGAATATAAATTAATTTTATTGATCATATCTAGTAAATCTATTTAAAATACAATGTAACCATGACGAATAAAAACTTAGATAATTTTAAAAGATGATAAATCCACCTAAAAGGGCTAATACAACCGAAAAACTGGCTGAAATTTGATAAAATAACTTTTGTATGTTGCATCGCCATTTTTAGCCACCATAATCACCCTCATTTAAAGATTCAACCTCCAAGAGAGGAGGGGGAAGATTACAATGAGGGAGGGACGCATTGAAAGATTGATTAAAAAAAAAACATATTTTTAGTATACTGCATAAGAAATGTTTAACCAAACCCTCCGTTATAAACTCTTATGTACATGATAATTGGCCTCTCAAGATAGAGGGTCGTTCAAATATTATGTTACACAACATTTCACACTATTAGACCCTCTCTCGCAATAGCATTGAAACGAATATGCAGTACACTAAAGGCTAGATGATGATTAGAGGAGCTGTC